>NW_027464714.1:0-300000 GCF_043290135.1 Rhipicephalus microplus
GTTTCAAGTTGTGGAGTTTCTAGTTGCGGAGTTTCTAGTTGCGGAGTTTTTAATAGCGGAGTTTATTGTTGTGGAGTTTCAAGTTGCGGAGTCTCAAGTTGTGGAGTTTCCAGGTGTGGAGTTTTTAGTTGTGGAGTTTCTAGTTGTTGAGTTTCTAGTTGTGAAGTCTAGTTTTACAGTTTCTTGTTGTGGAGTTTCTAGATATGAAATTTCTAGTTGCCGAGTCTCTATTTGTGGAGTTTCTAGTTGCGGAGTTTCTAGTTGTGGAGTTTCAAGTTGTGGAGTTTCTTGTTGTGGAGTCTCTAGTTGCGGAGTTTCTAGTTGTGAAGTTTCTAGTTGTGGAGTTTCTAGTTTTGAAGTTTCTAGTTGTGGAGTTTCTAGTTGTAGAGTCTCCTGTTGCGGAGTTTCTAGTTGCGGAGTTTCTAGTTGGGGAGTTTCCAGTTGTGGAGTTTCTAGTTGTGGAGTTGCGGAGTTTCTGGTTGTGGAGTTTCTAGTCGTGGAGTTTCTAGTTGTGGAGTTTCGAGTTGTGGAGTCTCTAGTTGTGGAAATTCTAGTTGTGGAGTTTCCAGTTGTGGAGTATCTAGTTGTGGAGTTTCCAGTTGTGAAGTATCTAGTTGTGGAGTTTCCAGTTGTGGAGTATCTAGTTGTGGAGTTTCAAGTTGTGGAGTTTCTAGTTGCGGAGTTTCTAGTTGCGGAGTTTTTAATAGCGGAGTTTATTGTTGTGGAGTTTCAAGTTGCGGAGTCTCAAGTTGTGGAGTTTCCAGGTGTGGAGTTTTTAGTTGTGGAGTTTCTAGTTGTTGAGTTTCTAGTTGTGACGTCTAGTTTTACAGTTTCTTGTTGTGGAGTTTCTAGATATGAAATTTCTAGTTGCCGAGTCTCTATTTGTGGAGTTTCTAGTTGCGGAGTTTCTAGTTGTGGAGTTTCAAGTTGTGGAGTTTCTTGTTGTGGAGTCTCTAGTTGCGGAGTTTCTAGTTGTGAAGTTTCTAGTTGTGGAGTTTCTAGTTTTGAAGTTTCTAGTTGTGGAGTTTCTAGTTGTAGAGTCTCCTGTTGCGGAGTTTCTAGTTGCGGAGTTTCTAGTTGGGGAGTTTCCAGTTGTGGAGTTTCTAGTTGTGGAGTTTCTACTTGTGGAGTCTCAAGTTGTGGAGTTTAAACTTGTGGAGTTTCAAGTTGTGGAGTCTATAGTTGTGGAGTTTCTAGTTGCAGATTTTCTAGTTGTGGAGTATCTAGTTGTGGATTTTCCAGTTGTGGAGTTTCTAGTTGTTCCGTTGCGGAGTATCTAGTTGTTGAGTTTCTAGTTGCAGAGTCTCTAGTTGTGGAGTTTCAAATTGTGGAGTCTCTAGATGTGGAGTTTCTAGTTGTCGAGTTTCCTGTTATGGAGTATCTAGTAGTGGAGTTTCGAGTTGTGGAGTTTCTAGTTGTGGAGTTTCTAGTTGTGGAGTCCCTAGTTGCGGAGTTTCTAGTTGCGAAGTTTCAAGTTGTGGAGTTTCAAGTTGCGGAGTCTCAAGCTGTGGAGTTTCTAGTTGTGGAGTTTCCAGTTGTGGAGTTTCGAGTTGTGGAGTTTCTAGTTGCAGAGTCTCTAGTTGTGGAGTTTCAAGTTGTGGAGTCTCTAGTTGTGGAGTTTCTAGTTGCCGAGTTTCCAGTGGTGGAGTATCTAGTAGTGGAGTTTCCAGTTGTGGAGTTTCTAGTTGTGGAGTTTCTAGTTGCGAAGTTTCAAGTTGTGGAGTTTCTAGGTGTGGAGTCTCAAGTTATGGAGTTTAAAGTTGTGGAGTTTCAAGTTGTGGAGTCTCTAGTTGTGGAGTTTCTAGTTGCAGAGTATCTATTTGTGGAGTTTCCAGTTGTGGAGTTTCTAATTGTGAAGTCGCGGAGTCTCTTTTGTGGAGTTTCTAGTTGTGGAGTTTCTAGTTGAGGAGTTTCAAGTTGAAGAGTTTTTAGTTGTGGAGTGTCTAGTTGTGGAGTTTCCAGTTGTGGAGTTTCGAGTTGTGGAGTTTCTAGTTTTGGAGTTTCTAGTTGTGGAGTTTCTAGTTGTAGAGTCTCCTGTTGCGGAGTTTCTAGTTGCGGAGTTTCTAGTTGGAGAGTTTCCAGTTGTGGAGTTTCTAGTTGTGGAGTTTCTATTTGTGGAGTCTCTAGTTGTGTAGTTTCTAGCTGCGGAGTTTCTAGTTGCGGAGTTTCTATTTGTGGAGTTTCTAGCTGCGGAGTTTCTAGTTGCGGAGTCTCTGGTTGTGGAGTTTCTAGTTGCGGAATCTCTAGTTGTGGAGTTTCTAGTTGTGGAGTTTCTAGTTGTGGAGTTTCTAGTTGTGGAGTTTCTAGTTGTAGAGTTTCTAGTTGTGGAGTTTCTAGTTGTGGAGTCTCTAGTTGCAGAGTTTCTAGTTGTGGAGTTTCTAGTTGTGGAGTTTCAAGTTGTGGAGTCTCTAGTTGTGGAGTTTCTAGTTGCGGAGTATCTAGTTGTGGAGTTTCCAGTTGTGGAGTTTCTAGTTGTGGAGTTTCTAGTTGTGGAGTTTCGAGTTGTGGAGTCTCTAGTTGTGGAGTTTCTAGTTGTGGAGTTTCCAGTTGTGGAGTATCTAGTTGTGGAGTTTCCAGTTGTGAAGTATCTAGTTGTGGAGTTTCCAGTTGTGGAGTATCTAGTTGTGGAATTTTAAGTTGTGGAGTTTTTAGTTGCGGAGTTTCTAGTTCCGGAGTCTCTGGTTGTGGAGTTTCTAGTTGCGGAATCTCTAGTTGTGGAGTTTCTAGTTGTGGAGTTTCTAGTTGTGGAGTTTCAAGTTGTGGAGTATCTAGTTGTGGAGTTTCTAGTTGTGGAGTTTCCAGTTGTGGAGTTTCTAGTTGTGGAGTTTCTAGTTGTGGAGTTTCGAGTGGTGGAGTCTCTAGTTGTGGAGTTTCTATTTGTGGAGTTTCCAGTTGTGGAGGATCTAGTTGTGGAGTTTCCAGTTGTGAAGTATCTAGTTGTGGAGTTTCCAGTTGTGGAGTTTCTAGTTGTGGAGTTGCGGAGTTTCTGGTTGTGGAGTTTCTAGTCGTGGAGTTTCTAGTTGTGGAGTTTCGAGTTGTGGAGTCTCTAGTTGTGGAAATTCTAGTTGTGAAGTTTCCAGTTGTGGAGTATCTAGTTGTGGAGTTTCCAGTTGTGAAGTATCTAGTTGTGGAGTTTCCAGTTGTGGAGTATCTAGTTGTGGAATTTTAAGTTGTGGAGTTTTTAGTTGCTGAGTTTCTAGTTGCGGAGTTTCTAGTTGCGAAGTTTCTAGTTGTGAAGTTTCAAGTTGCGGAGTCTCAAGTTGTGGAGTTTCCAGTTGTGGAGTTTCTAGTTGTTGAGTTTCTAGTTGTGAAGTCTCTAGTTTTGCAGTTTCTAGTTGTGGAGTTTCTAGATATGGAATTTCTAGTTGCCGAGTCTGTTTTAATGGAGTTTGAAGTTGTGGAGTTTCCAGTTGTGGAGTTTCAAGTTGTGAAGTTTCTAGTTGTGGAGTTTCTAGTTGCGGAGTTTCTAGTTGTGGAGTTTCTGGTTGTGGAGTTTCTATTTGAGGAGTTTCAAGTTGTGAAGTTTCTAGTTGTGGAGTCTCTAGTTGCGGAGTTTCTAGTTGTGAAGTTTCTAGTTGTGGAGTTTCTAGTTTTCGAGTTTCTAGTTGTGGAGTTTCTAGTTATAGAGTCTCCTGTTGCGGAGTTTCTAGTTGCGGAGTTTCTAGTTGGGGAGTTCCCAGTTGTGGAGTTTCTAGTTGTGGAGTCTCAAGTTGTGGAGTTTAAACTTGTGGAGTTTCAAGTTGTGGAGTCTATAGTTGTGGAGTTTCTAGTTGTAGATTTTCTAGTTGTGGAGTATCTAGTTGTGGATTTTCCAGTTGTGGAGTTTCTAATTGTTGAGTTGCGGAGTCTCTAGTTGTTGAGTTTCTAGTTGCAGAGTCTCTAGTTGTGGAGTTTCAAGTTGTGGAGTCTCTAGATGTGGAGTTTCTAGTTGTCGAGTTTCCAGTTGTGGAGTATCTAGTAGTGGAGTTTCGAGTTGTGAAGTTTCTAGTTGTGGAGTTTCTAGTTGTGGAGTCCCTTGTTGTGGAGTTTCTAGTTGCGGAGTTTCTAGTTGTGGAGTTTCAAGTTGCGGAGTCTCAAGCTGGGGAGTTTCTAGTTGTTGAGTTTTTAGTTGTGGAGTTTCTAGTTGTTGAGTTTCTAGTTTGAAGTCTCTAGTTGTAGATTCTCTAGTTGTGGAGTCTCAAGTTTAGGAGTTTCTAGTTGAAGAGTTTTTTGTTGTGGAGTGTCTCGTTGTGGAGTTTCGAGTTGTGGAGTTTCGAGTTGTGAAGTTTCTAGTTGCAGAGTCTCTAGTTGTGGAGTTTCAAGTTGTGGAGTCTCTAGTTGTGGAGTTTCTAGTTGCCGAGTTTTCAGTTGTGGAGTATCTAGTAGTGGAGTTTCCAGTGTTGGAGTCCCTAGTTGTGGAGTTTCTAGTTGCGGAGTTTCAAGCTGTGGAGTTTCAAGTTGTGGAGTTTTTAGGTGTGGAGTCTCAAGTTATGGAGTTTAAAGTTGTGGAGTTTCAAGTTGTGGAGTCTCTAGTTGTGGAGTTTCTAGTTGCAGAGTATCTATTTGTGGAGTTTCCAGTTGTGGAGTTTCTAATTGTGAAGTCGCGGAGTCTCTTTTGTGGAGTTTCTAGTTGTGGAGTTTCTAGTTGAGGAGTTTCAGGTTGAAGAGTTTTTAGTTGTGGAGTGTCTAGTTGTAGAGTTTTCAGTTGTGGAGTTTCGAGTTGTGGAGTTTCTAGTTTTGGAGTTTCTAGTTGTGGAGTTTCTAGTTGTAGAGTCTCCTGTTGCGGAGTTTCTAGTTGCGGAGTTTCTAGTTGGAGAGTTTCCAGTTGTGGAGTTTCTAGTTGTGGAGTTTCTATTTTTGGAGTCTCTAGTTGTGTAGTTTCTAGCTGCGGAGTTTCTAGTTGCGGAGTTTCTATTTGTGGAGTTTCTAGCTGCGGAGTTTCTAGTTGCGGAGTCTCTGGTTGTGGAGTTTCTAGTTGCGGAATCTCTAGTTGTGGAGTTTCTAGTTGTGGAGTTTCTAGTTGTGGAGTTTCTAGTTGTGGAGTTTCTAGTTGTAGAGTTTCTAGTTGTGGAGTTTCTAGTTGTGGAGTCTCTAGTTACAGAGTTTCTAGTTGTGGAGTTTCAAGTTGTGGAGTCTCTAGTTGTGGAGTTTCTAGTTGCGGAGTATCTAGTTGTGGAGTTTCCAGTTGTGGAGTTTCTAGTTGTGGAGTTTCTAGTTGTGGAGTTTCGAGTTGTGGAGTCTCTAGTTGTGGAGTTTCTAGTTGTGGAGTTTCCAGTTGTGGAGTATCTAGTTGTGGAGTTTCCAGTTGTGAAGTATCTAGTTGTGGAGTTTCCAGTTGTGGAGTATCTAGTTGTGGAATTTTAAGTTGTGGAGTTTTTAGTTGTGGAGTTTCTAGTTGTGGAGTTTCTAGTTGTGGAGTTTCTAGTTGTGGAGTTTCTAGTTGTGGAGTCTCTAGTTGCAGAGTTTCTAGTTGTGGAGTTTCTAGTTGTGGAGTTTCAAGTTGTGGAGTCTCTAGTTGTGGAGTTTCTAGTTGCGGAGTATCTAGTTGTGGAGTTTCCAGTTGTGGAGTCTCTAGTTGCGGAGTTTCTAGTTGTGGAGTTTCTATTTTTCGAGTTTCTAGTTGTGGAGTTTCTAGTTGTAGAGTCTCCTGTTGCGGAGTTTCTAGTTGCGGTGTTTCTAGTTGGGGAGTTCCCAGTTGTGGAGTTTCTAGTTGTGGAGTTTCTAGTTGTGGAGTTTCAAGTTGTGGAGTCTATAGTTGTGGAGTTTCTAGTTGTAGATTTTCTAGTTGTGGAGTATCTAGTTGTGGATTTTCCAGTTGTGGAGTTTCTAGTTGTTCCGTTGCGGAGTATCTAGTTGTTGAGTTTCTAGTTGCAGAGTCTCTAGTTGTGGAGTTTCAAATTGTGGAGTCTCTAGATGTGGAGTTTCTAGTTGTCGAGTTTCCTGTTATGGAGTATCTAGTAGTGGAGTTTCGAGTTGTGGAGTTTCTAGTTGTGGAGTTTCTAGTTGTGGAGTCCCTAGTTGCGGAGTTTCTAGTTGCGAAGTTTCAAGTTGTGGAGTTTCAAGTTGCGGAGTCTCAAGCTGTGGAGTTTCTAGTTGTGGAGTTTCCAGTTGTGGAGTTTCGAGTTGTGGAGTTTCTAGTTGCAGAGTCTCTAGTTGTGGAGTTTCAAGTTGTGGAGTCTCTAGTTGTGGAGTTTCTAGTTGCCGAGTTTCCAGTGGTGGAGTATCTAGTAGTGGAGTTTCCAGTTGTGGAGTTTCTAGTTGTGGAGTTTCTAGTTGCGAAGTTTCAAGTTGTGGAGTTTCTAGGTGTGGAGTCTCAAGTTATGGAGTTTAAAGTTGTGGAGTTTCAAGTTGTGGAGTCTCTAGTTGTGGAGTTTCTAGTTGCAGAGTATCTATTTGTGGAGTTTCCAGTTGTGGAGTTTCTAATTGTGAAGTCGCGGAGTCTCTTTTGTGGAGTCTCAAGTTGTGGAGTTTAAACTTGTGGAGTTTCAAGTTGTGGAGTCTATAGTTGTGGAGTTTCTAGTTGTAGATTTTCTAGTTGTGGAGTATCTAGTTGTGGATTTTCCAGTTGTGGAGTTTCTAATTGTTGAGTTGCGGAGTCTCTAGTTGTTGAGTTTCTAGTTGCAGAGTCTCTAGTTGTGGAGTTTCAAGTTGTGGAGTCTCTAGATGTGGAGTTTCTAGTTGTCGAGTTTCCAGTTGTGGAGTATCTAGTAGTGGAGTTTCGAGTTGTGAAGTTTCTAGTTGTGGAGTTTCTAGTTGTGGAGTCCCTTGTTGTGGAGTTTCTAGTTGCGGAGTTTCTAGTTGTGGAGTTTCAAGTTGCGGAGTCTCAAGCTGGGGAGTTTCTAGTTGTTGAGTTTTTAGTTGTGGAGTTTCTAGTTGTTGAGTTTCTAGTTTGAAGTCTCTAGTTGTAGATTCTCTAGTTGTGGAGTCTCAAGTTTAGGAGTTTCTAGTTGAAGAGTTTTTTGTTGTGGAGTGTCTCGTTGTGGAGTTTCGAGTTGTGGAGTTTCGAGTTGTGAAGTTTCTAGTTGCAGAGTCTCTAGTTGTGGAGTTTCAAGTTGTGGAGTCTCTAGTTGTGGAGTTTCTAGTTGCCGAGTTTTCAGTTGTGGAGTATCTAGTAGTGGAGTTTCCAGTGTTGGAGTCCCTAGTTGTGGAGTTTCTAGTTGCGGAGTTTCAAGCTGTGGAGTTTCAAGTTGTGGAGTTTTTAGGTGTGGAGTCTCAAGTTATGGAGTTTAAAGTTGTGGAGTTTCAAGTTGTGGAGTCTCTAGTTGTGGAGTTTCTAGTTGCAGAGTATCTATTTGTGGAGTTTCCAGTTGTGGAGTTTCTAATTGTGAAGTCGCGGAGTCTCTTTTGTGGAGTTTCTAGTTGTGGAGTTTCTAGTTGAGGAGTTTCAGGTTGAAGAGTTTTTAGTTGTGGAGTGTCTAGTTGTAGAGTTTTCAGTTGTGGAGTTTCGAGTTGTGGAGTTTCTAGTTTTGGAGTTTCTAGTTGTGGAGTTTCTAGTTGTAGAGTCTCCTGTTGCGGAGTTTCTAGTTGCGGAGTTTCTAGTTGGAGAGTTTCCAGTTGTGGAGTTTCTAGTTGTGGAGTTTCTATTTTTAGAGTCTCTAGTTGTGTAGTTTCTAGCTGCGGAGTTTCTAGTTGCGGAGTTTCTATTTGTGGAGTTTCTAGCTGCGGAGTTTCTAGTTGCGGAGTCTCTGGTTGTGGAGTTTCTAGTTGCGGAATCTCTAGTTGTGGAGTTTCTAGTTGTGGAGTTTCTAGTTGTGGAGTTTCTAGTTGTGGAGTTTCTAGTTGTAGAGTTTCTAGTTGTGGAGTTTCTAGTTGTGGAGTCTCTAGTTGCAGAGTTTCTAGTTGTGGAGTTTCTAGTTGTGGAGTTTCAAGTTGTGGAGTCTATAGTTGTGGAGTTTCTAGTTGCGGAGTATCTAGTTGTGGAGTTTCCAGTTGTGGAGTTTCTAGTTGTGGAGTTTCTAGTTGTGGAGTTTCGAGTTGTGGAGTCTCTAGTTGTGGAGTTTCTAGTTGTGGAGTTTCCAGTTGTGGAGTATCTAGTTGTGGAGTTTCCAGTTGTGAAGTATCTAGTTGTGGAGTTTCCAGTTGTGGAGTATCTAGTTGTGGAATTTTAAGTTGTGGAGTTTTTAGTTGTGGAGTTTCTAGTTGTGGAGTTTCTAGTTGTGGAGTTTCTAGTTGTGGAGTTTCTAGTTGTGGAGTCTCTAGTTGCAGAGTTTCTAGTTGTGGAGTTTCTAGTTGTGGAGTTTCAAGTTGTGGAGTCTCTAGTTGTGGAGTTTCTAGTTGCGGAGTATCTAGTTGTGGAGTTTCCAGTTGTGGAGTCTCTAGTTGCGGAGTTTCTAGTTGTGGAGTTTCTATTTTTCGAGTTTCTAGTTGTGGAGTTTCTAGTTGTAGAGTCTCCTGTTGCGGAGTTTCTAGTTGCGGTGTTTCTAGTTGGGGAGTTCCCAATTGTGGAGTTTCTAGTTGTGGAGTTTCTAGTTGTGGAGTTTCAAGTTGTGGAGTCTATAGTTGTGGAGTTTCTAGTTGTAGATTTTCTAGTTGTGGAGTATCTAGTTGTGGATTTTCCAGTTGTGGAGTTTCTAGTTGTTCCGTTGCGGAGTATCTAGTTGTTGAGTTTCTAGTTGCAGAGTCTCTAGTTGTGGAGTTTCAAATTGTGGAGTCTCTAGATGTGGAGTTTCTAGTTGTCGAGTTTCCTGTTATGGAGTATCTAGTAGTGGAGTTTCGAGTTGTGGAGTTTCTAGTTGTGGAGTTTCTAGTTGTGGAGTCCCTAGTTGCGGAGTTTCTAGTTGCGAAGTTTCAAGTTGTGGAGTTTCAAGTTGCGGAGTCTCAAGCTGTGGAGTTTCTAGTTGTGGAGTTTCCAGTTGTGGAGTTTCGAGTTGTGGAGTTTCTAGTTGCAGAGTCTCTAGTTGTGGAGTTTCAAGTTGTGGAGTCTCTAGTTGTGGAGTTTCTAGTTGCCGAGTTTCCAGTGGTGGAGTATCTAGTAGTGGAGTTTCCAGTTGTGGAGTTTCTAGTTGTGGAGTTTCTAGTTGCGAAGTTTCAAGTTGTGGAGTTTCTAGGTGTGGAGTCTCAAGTTATGGAGTTTAAAGTTGTGGAGTTTCAAGTTGTGGAGTCTCTAGTTGTGGAGTTTCTAGTTGCAGAGTATCTATTTGTGGAGTTTCCAGTTGTGGAGTTTCTAATTGTGAAGTCGCGGAGTCTCTTTTGTGGAGTTTCTAGTTGTGGAGTTTCTAGTTGAGGAGTTTCAAGTTGAAGAGTTTTTAGTTGTGGAGTGTCTAGTTGTGGAGTTTCCAGTTGTGGAGTTTCGAGTTGTGGAGTTTCTAGTTTTGGAGTTTCTAGTTGTGGAGTTTCTAGTTGTAGAGTCTCCTGTTGCGGAGTTTCTAGTTGCGGAGTTTCTAGTTGGAGAGTTTCCAGTTGTGGAGTTTCTAGTTGTGGAGTTTCTATTTGTGGAGTCTCTAGTTGTGTAGTTTCTAGCTGCGGAGTTTCTAGTTGCGGAGTTTCTATTTGTGGAGTTTCTAGCTGCGGAGTTTCTAGTTGCGGAGTCTCTGGTTGTGGAGTTTCTAGTTGCGGAATCTCTAGTTGTGGAGTTTCTAGTTGTGGAGTTTCTAGTTGTGGAGTTTCTAGTTGTGGAGTTTCTAGTTGTAGAGTTTCTAGTTGTGGAGTTTCTAGTTGTGGAGTCTCTAGTTGCAGAGTTTCTAGTTGTGGAGTTTCTAGTTGTGGAGTTTCAAGTTGTGGAGTCTCTAGTTGTGGAGTTTCTAGTTGCGGAGTATCTAGTTGTGGAGTTTCCAGTTGTGGAGTTTCTAGTTGTGGAGTTTCTAGTTGTGGAGTTTCGAGTTGTGGAGTCTCTAGTTGTGGAGTTTCTAGTTGTGGAGTTTCCAGTTGTGGAGTATCTAGTTGTGGAGTTTCCAGTTGTGAAGTATCTAGTTGTGGAGTTTCCAGTTGTGGAGTATCTAGTTGTGGAATTTTAAGTTGTGGAGTTTTTAGTTGCGGAGTTTCTAGTTCCGGAGTCTCTGGTTGTGGAGTTTCTAGTTGCGGAATCTCTAGTTGTGGAGTTTCTAGTTGTGGAGTTTCTAGTTGTGGAGTTTCAAGTTGTGGAGTATCTAGTTGTGGAGTTTCTAGTTGTGGAGTTTCCAGTTGTGGAGTTTCTAGTTGTGGAGTTTCTAGTTGTGGAGTTTCGAGTGGTGGAGTCTCTAGTTGTGGAGTTTCTATTTGTGGAGTTTCCAGTTGTGGAGGATCTAGTTGTGGAGTTTCCAGTTGTGAAGTATCTAGTTGTGGAGTTTCCAGTTGTGGAGTTTCTAGTTGTGGAGTTGCGGAGTTTCTGGTTGTGGAGTTTCTAGTCGTGGAGTTTCTAGTTGTGGAGTTTCGAGTTGTGGAGTCTCTAGTTGTGGAAATTCTAGTTGTGGAGTTTCCAGTTGTGGAGTATCTAGTTGTGGAGTTTCCAGTTGTGAAGTATCTAGTTGTGGAGTTTCCAGTTGTGGAGTATCTAGTTGTGGAATTCTAAGTTGTGGAGTTTTTAGTTGCTGAGTTTCTAGTTGCGGAGTTTCTAGTTGCGAAGTTTCTAGTTGTGAAGTTTCAAGTTGCGGAGTCTCAAGTTGTGGAGTTTCCAGTTGTGGAGTTTCTAGTTGTTGAGTTTCTAGTTGTGAAGTCTCTAGTTTTGCAGTTTCTAGTTGTGGAGTTTCTAGATATGGAATTTCTAGTTGCCGAGTCTGTTTTAATGGAGTTTGAAGTTGTGGAGTTTCCAGTTGTGGAGTTTCAAGTTGTGAAGTTTCTAGTTGTGGAGTTTCTAGTTGCGGAGTTTCTAGTTGTGGAGTTTCTGGTTGTGGAGTTTCTATTTGAGGAGTTTCAAGTTGTGAAGTTTCTAGTTGTGGAGTCTCTAGTTGCGGAGTTTCTAGTTGTGAAGTTTCTAGTTGTGGAGTTTCTAGTTTTCGAGTTTCTAGTTGTGGAGTTTCTAGTTATAGAGTCTCCTGTTGCGGAGTTTCTAGTTGCGGAGTTTCTAGTTGGGGAGTTCCCAGTTATGGAGTTTCTAGTTGTGGAGTCTCAAGTTGTGGAGTTTAAACTTGTGGAGTTTCAAGTTGTGGAGTCTATAGTTGTGGAGTTTCTAGTTGTAGATTTTCTAGTTGTGGAGTATCTAGTTGTGGATTTTCCAGTTGTGGAGTTTCTAATTGTTGAGTTGCGGAGTCTCTAGTTGTTGAGTTTCTAGTTGCAGAGTCTCTAGTTGTGGAGTTTCAAGTTGTGGAGTCTCTAGATGTGGAGTTTCTAGTTGTCGAGTTTCCAGTTGTGGAGTATCTAGTAGTGGAGTTTCGAGTTGTGAAGTTTCTAGTTGTGGAGTTTCAAGTTGTGGAGTCCCTTGTTGTGGAGTTTCTAGTTGCGGAGTTTCTAGTTGTGGAGTTTCAAGTTGCGGAGTCTCAAGCTGGGGAGTTTCTAGTTGTTGAGTTTTTAGTTGTGGAGTTTCTAGTTGTTGAGTTTCTAGTTTGAAGTCTCTAGTTGTAGATTCTCTAGTTGTGGAGTCTCAAGTTTAGGAGTTTCTAGTTGAAGAGTTTTTTGTTGTGGAGTGTCTCGTTGTGGAGTTTCGAGTTGTGGAGTTTCGAGTTGTGAAGTTTCTAGTTGCAGAGTCTCTAGTTGTGGAGTTTCAAGTTGTGGAGTCTCTAGTTGTGGAGTTTCTAGTTGCCGAGTTTTCAGTTGTGGAGTATCTAGTAGTGGAGTTTCCAGTGTTGGAGTCCCTAGTTGTGGAGTTTCTAGTTGCGGAGTTTCAAGCTGTGGAGTTTCAAGTTGTGGAGTTTTTAGGTGTGGAGTCTCAAGTTATGGAGTTTAAAGTTGTGGAGTTTCAAGTTGTGGAGTCTCTAGTTGTGGAGTTTCTAGTTGCAGAGTATCTATTTGTGGAGTTTCCAGTTGTGGAGTTTCTAATTGTGAAGTCGCGGAGTCTCTTTTGTGGAGTTTCTAGTTGTGGAGTTTCTAGTTGAGGAGTTTCAGGTTGAAGAGTTTTTAGTTGTGGAGTGTCTAGTTGTAGAGTTTTCAGTTGTGGAGTTTCGAGTTGTGGAGTTTCTAGTTTTGGAGTTTCTAGTTGTGGAGTTTCTAGTTGTAGAGTCTCCTGTTGCGGAGTTTCTAGTTGCGGAGTTTCTAGTTGGAGAGTTTCCAGTTGTGGAGTTTCTAGTTGTGGAGTTTCTATTTTTGGAGTCTCTAGTTGTGTAGTTTCTAGCTGCGGAGTTTCTAGTTGCGGAGTTTCTATTTGTGGAGTTTCTAGCTGCGGAGTTTCTAGTTGCGGAGTCTCTGGTTGTGGAGTTTCTAGTTGCGGAATCTCTAGTTGTGGAGTTTCTAGTTGTGGAGTTTCTAGTTGTGGAGTTTCTAGTTGTGGAGTTTCTAGTTGTGGAGTTTCTAGTTGTGGAGTTTCTAGTTGTGGAGTCTCTAGTTGCAGAGTTTCTAGTTGTGGAGTTTCTAGTTGTGGAGTTTCAAGTTGTGGAGTCTCTAGTTGTGGAGTTTCTAGTTGCGGAGTATCTAGTTGTGGAGTTTCCAGTTGTGGAGTCTCTAGTTGCGGAGTTTCTAGTTGTGGAGTTTCTAAATTTCGAGTTTCTAGTTGTGGAGTTTCTAGTTGTAGAGTCTCCTGTTGCGGAGTTTCTAGTTGCGGTGTTTCTAGTTGGGGAGTTCCCAGTTGTGGAGTTTCTAGTTGTGGAGTTTCTAGTTGTGGAGTCTCAAGTTGTGGAGTTTAAACTTGTGGAGTTTCAAGTTGTGGGGTCTATAGTTGTGGAGTTTCTAGTTGTAGATTTTCTAGTTGTGGAGTATCTAGTTGTGGATTTTCCAGTTGTGGAGTTTCTAATTGTTGAGTTGCGGAGTCTCTAGTTGTTGAGTTTCTAGTTGCAGAGTCTCTAGTTGTGGAGTTTCAAGTTGTGGAGTCTCTAGATGTGGAGTTTCTAGTTGTCGAGTTTCCAGTTGTGGAGTATCTAGTAGTGGAGTTTCGAGTTGTGAAGTTTCTAGTTGTGGAGGTTCTAGTTGTGGAGTCCCTTGTTGTGGAGTTTCTAGTTGCGGAGTTTCTAGTTGTGGAGTTTAAAGTTGCGGAGTCTCAAGCTGGGGAGTTTCTAGTTGTTGAGTTTTTAGTTGTGGAGTTTCTAGTTGTTGAGTTTCTAGTTTGAAGTCTCTAGTTGTAGATTCTCTAGTTGTGGAGTCTCTAGTTTAGGAGTTTCTAGTTGAAGAGTTTTTTGTTGTGGAGTGTCTCGTTGTGGAGTTTCCAGTTGTGGAGTTTTCAGTTGTGGAGTTTCTAGTTGCAGAGTCTCTAGTTGTGGAGTTTCAAATTGTGGAGTCTCTAGATGTGGAGTTTCTAGTTGTCGAGTTTCCAGTTGTGGAGTATCTAGTAGTGGAGTTTCGAGTTGTGGAGTTTCTTGTTGTGGAGTTTCTAGTTGGGGAGTCCCTAGTTGCGGAGTTTCTAGTGTCGAAGCTTCAAGTTGTGGAGTTTCAAGTTGCGGAGTCTCAAGCTGTGGAGTTTCTAGTTGTGGAGTTTCCAGTTGTGGAGTTTCGAGTTGTGGAGTTTCTAGTTGCAGAGTCTCTAGTTGTGGAGTTTCAAGTTGTGGAGTCTCTAGTTGTAAAGTTTCTAGTTGCCGAGTTTCCAGTTGTGGAGTATCTAGTAGTGGAGTTTCTAGTTGTGGAGTTTCTAGTTGCGGAGTCCCTAGTTGTGGAGTTTCTAGTTGCGGAGTCTCAAGCTGCGGAGTTTCAAGTTGTGGAGTTTTTAGTTGTGGAGTCTCAAGTTGTGGAGTTTCAAGTTGTGGAGTTTCAAGTTGTGGAGTCTCTAGTTGTGGAGTTTCTAGTTGCAGAGTATCTAGTTGTGGAGTTTCCAGTTGTGGAGTTTCTAGTTGTGAAGCTGTGGAGTCTCTGGTTGTGGAGTTTTTAGTTGTGGAGTTTCTAGTTGTGGAGTTTCGAGTTGTGGAGTCTCTAGTTGTGGAGTTTCCAGTTGTGGAGTATCTAGTTGTGGAGTTTCCAGTTGTGAAGTATCTAGTTGTGGAGTTTCCAGTTGTGGAGTATCTAGTTGTGGAGTATCTAGTTGTGGAGTTTTAATTTGTGGAGTTTTTAGTTGTGGAGTTTCAAGTTGTGGAGTCTCAAGTTGTGGAGTTTCCAGTTGTGGAGTTTTTAGTTGTGGAGTTTCTAGTTGTTGAGTTTCTAGTTGTGAAGTCTCTAGTTTTGCAGTTTCTAGTTGTGGAGTTTCTAGATATGGAATTTCTAGTTGCCGAGTCTCTATTTGTGGAGTTTGTAGTTGTGGAGTTTCTAGATATGGAATTTCTAGTTGCCGAGTCTCTATTTGTGGAGTTTGTAGTTGTGGAGTTTCTAGTTGTGGAGTCTCTAGTTGCAGAGTTTCTAGTTGTGGAGTTTCTAGTTGTGGAGTTTCTAGTTGCGGAGTCTCTGGTTGTGGAGTTTCTAGTTGCGGAATCTCTAGTTGTGGAGTTTCTAGTTGTGGAGTTTCTAGTTGTGGAGTTTCTAGTTGTGGAGTTTCTAGTTGTGGAGTTTCTAGTTGTGGAGTCTCTAGTTGCAGAGTTTCTAGTTGTGGAGTTTCTAGTTGTGGAGTTTCAAGTTGTGGAGTCTCTAGTTGTGGAGTTTCTAGTTGCGGAGTATCTAGTTGTGGAGTTTCCAGTTGTGGAGTTTCTAGTTGTGGAGTTTCTAGTTGAGGAGTTTCAAGTTGAAGAGTTTTTAGTTGTGGAGTTTCTAGTTGTGGAGTTTCTAGTTTTGAGTTTCTAGTTGTGGAGTTTCTAGTTGTAGAGTCTCCTGTTGCGGAGTTTCTAGTTGCGGAGTTTCTAGTTGGAGAGTTTCCAGTTGTGGAGTTTCTAGTTGTGGAGTTTCTATTTGTGGAGTCTCTAGTTGTGTAGTTTCTAGCTGCGGAGTTTCTAGTTGCGGAGTTTCTAATTGTGGAGTTTCTAGCTGCGGAGTTTCTAGTTGCGGAGTCTCTGGTTGTGGAGTTTCTAGTTGCGGAATATCTAGTTGTGGAGTTTCTAGTTGTGGAGTTTCTAGTTGTGGAGTTTCTAGTTGTGGAGTTTCTAGTTGTGGAGTCTCTAGTTGTGGAGTTTCTAGTTGTGGAGTTTCCAGTTGTGGAGTATCTAGTTGTGGAGTTTCCATTTGTGAAGTATCTAGTTGTGGAGTTTCTAGTTGCGGAGTATCTAGTTGTGGAGTTTCCAGTTGTGGAGTTTCTAGTTGTGGAGTTTCTAGTTGTGGAGTTTCGAGTTGTGGAGTCTCTAGTTGTGGAGTTTCTAGTTGTGGAGTTTCCAGTTGTGGAGTATCTAGTTGTGGAGTTTCCATTTGTGAAGTATCTAGTTGTGGAGTTTCCAGTTGTGGAGTATCTAGTTGTGGAGTTTCAAGTTGTGGAGTTTCTAGTTGCGGAGTTTCTAGTTGCGGAGTTTTTAATAGCGGAGTTTATTGTTGTGGAGTTTCAAGTTGCGGAGTCTCAAGTTGTGGAGTTTCCAGGTGTGGAGTTTTTATTTGTGGAGTTTCTAGTTGTTGAGTTTCTAGTTGTGAAGTCTAGTTTTACAGTTTCTTGTTGTGGAGTTTCTAGATATGAAATTTCTAGTTGCCGAGTCTCTATTTGTGGAGTTTCTAGTTGCGGAGTTTCTAGTTGTGGAGTTTCAAGTTGTGGAGTTTCTTGTTGTGGAGTCTCTAGTTGCGGAGTTTCTAGTTGTGAAGTTTCTAGTTGTGGAGTTTCTAGTTTTGAAGTTTCTAGTTGTGGAGTTTCTAGTTGTAGAGTCTCCTGTTGCGGAGTTTCTAGTTGCGGAGTTTCTAGTTGGGGAGTTTCCAGTTGTGGAGTTTCTAGTTGTGGAGTTTCTACTTGTGGAGTCTCAAGTTGTGGAGTTTAAACTTGTGGAGTTTCAAGTTGTGGAGTCTATAGTTGTGGAGTCTATAGTTGTGGAGTTTCTAGTTGTAGATTTTCTAGTTGTGGAGTATCTAGTTGTGGATTTTCCAGTTGTGGAGTTTCTAGTTGTTCCGTTGCGGAGTATCTAGTTGTTGAGTTTCTAGTTGCAGAGTCTCTAGTTGTGGAGTTTCAAATTGTGGAGTCTCTAGATGTGGAGTTTCTAGTTGTCGAGTTTCCTGTTATGGAGTATCTAGTAGTGGAGTTTCGAGTTGTGGAGTTTCTAGTTGTGGAGTTTCTAGTTGTGGAGTCCCTAGTTGCGGAGTTTCTAGTTGCGAAGTTTCAAGTTGTGGAGTTTCAAGTTGCGGAGTCTCAAGCTGTGGAGTTTCTAGTTGTGGAGTTTCCAGTTGTGGAGTTTCTAGTTGTAGAGTTTCTAGTTGTGGAGTTTCTAGTTGTGGAGTCTCTAGTTGCAGAGTTTCTAGTTGTGGAGTTTCTAGTTGTGGAGTTTCAAGTTGTGGAGTCTTTAGTTGTGGAGTTTCTAGTTGCGGAGTATCCAGTTGTGGAGTTTCCAGTTGTGGAGTTTCTAGTTGTGGAGTTTCTAGTTGTGGAGTTTCGAGTTGTGGAGTCTCTAGTTGTGGAGTTTCTAGTTGTGGAGTTTCCAGTTGTGGAGTATCTAGTTGTGGAGTTTCCATTTGTGAAGTATCTAGTTGTGGAGTTTCCAGTTGTGGAGTATCTAGTTGTGGAGTTTCAAGTTGTGGAGTTTCTAGTTGCGGAGTTTCTAGTTGCGGAGTTTTTAATAGCGGAGTTTATTGTTGTGGAGTTTCAAGTTGCGGAGTCTCAGGTTGTGGAGTTTCCAGTTGTGGAGTTTTTAGTTGTGGAGTTTCTAGTTGTTGAGTTTCTAGTTGTGAAGTTGAGTTTTACAGTTTCTTGTTGTGGAGTTTCTAGATATGAAATTTCTAGTTGCTGAGTCTCTATTTGTGGAGTTTCTAGTTGCGGAGTTTCTAGTTGTGGAGTTTCAAGTTGTGGAGTTTCTAGTTGTGGAGTCTCTAGCTGCGGAGTTTCTAGTTGTGAAGTTTCTAGTTGTGGAGTTTCTAGTTTTGAAGTTTCTAGTTGTGGAGTTTCTAGTTGTAGAGTCTCCTGTTGCGGAGTTTCTAGTTGCGGAGTTTCTAGTTGGGGAGTTTCCAGTTGTGGAGTTTCTAGTTGTGGAGTTTCTACTTGTGGAGTCTCAAGTTGTGGAGTTTAAACTTGTGGAGTTTCAAGTTGTGGAGTCTATAGTTGTGGAGTTTCTAGTTGTAGATTTTCTAGTTGTGGAGTATCTAGTTGTGGATTTTCCAGTTGTGGAGTTTCTAGTTGTTCAGTTGCGAAGTATCTAGTTGTTAAGTTTCTAGTTGCAGAGTCTCTAGTTGTGGAGTTTCAAATTGTGGAGTCTCTAGATGTGGAGTTTCTAGTTGTGGAGTTTCTAGTTGTGGAGTTTCTAGTTGTGGAGTTTCTAGTTGTGGAGTTTCTAGTTGTGGAGTTTCTAGTTGTGGAGTCTCTAGTTGCAGAGTTTCTAGTTGTGGAGTTTCTAGTTGTGGAGTTTCTAGTTGTGTAGTTTCTAGCTGCGGAGTTTCTAGTTGCGGAGTTTCTATTTGTGGAGTTTCTAGCTGCGGAGTTTCTAGTTGCGGAGTCTCTGGTTGTGGAGTTTCTAGTTGCGGAATCTCTAGTTGTGGAGTTTCTAGTTGTGGAGTTTCTAGTTGTGGAGTTTCTAGTTGTGGAGTTTCTAGTTGTGGAGTTTCTAGTTGTGGAGTCTCTAGTTGCAGAGTTTCTAGTTGTGGAGTTTCTAGTTGTGGAGTTTCAAGTTGTGGAGTCTCTAGTTGTGGAGTTTCTAGTTGCGGAGTATCTAGTTGTGGAGTTTCCAGTTGTGGAGTTTCTAGTTGTGGAGTTTCTAGTTGAGGAGTTTCAAGTTGAAGAGTTTTTAGTTGTGGAGTTTCTAGTTGTGGAGTTTCTAGTTGTGGAGTTTCTAGTTGTGGAGTTTCTAGTTGTGGAGTCTCTAGTTGTGGAGTTTCTAGTTGTGGAGTTTCCAGTTGTGGAGTATCTAGTTGTGGAGTTTCCATTTGTGAAGTATCTAGTTGTGGAGTTTCTAGTTGCGGAGTATCTAGTTGTGGAGTTTCCAGTTGTGGAGTTTCTAGTTGTGGAGTTTCTAGTTGTGGAGTTTCGAGTTGTGGAGTCTCTAGTTGTGGAGTTTCTAGTTGTGGAGTTTCCAGTTGTGGAGTATCTAGTTGTGGAGTTTCCATTTGTGAAGTATCTAGTTGTGAAGTTTCCAGTTGTGGAGTATCTAGTTGTGGAGTTTCAAGTTGTGGAGTTTCTAGTTGCGGAGTTTCTAGTTGCGGAGTTTTTAATAGCGGAGTTTATTGTTGTGGAGTTTCAAGTTGCGGAGTCTCAAGTTGTGGAGTTTCCAGGTGTGGAGTTTTTAGTTGTGGAGTTTCTAGTTGTTGAGTTTCTAGTTGTGAAGTCTAGTTTTACAGTTTCTTGTTGTGGAGTTTCTAGATATGAAATTTCTAGTTGCCGAGTCTCTATTTGTGGAGTTTCTAGTTGCGGAGTTTCTAGTTGTGGAGTTTCAAGTTGTGGAGTTTCTTGTTGTGGAGTCTCTAGTTGCGGAGTTTCTAGTTGTGAAGTTTCTAGTTGTGGAGTTTCTAGTTTTGAAGTTTCTAGTTGTGGAGTTTCTAGTTGTAGAGTCTCCTGTTGCGGAGTTTCTAGTTGCGGAGTTTCTAGTTGGGGAGTTTCCAGTTGTGGAGTTTCTAGTTGTGGAGTTGCGGAGTTTCTGGTTGTGGAGTTTCTAGTCGTGGAGTTTCTAGTTGTGGAGTTTCGAGTTGTGGAGTCTCTAGTTGTGGAAATTCTAGTTGTGGAGTTTCCAGTTGTGGAGTATCTAGTTGTGGAGTTTCCAGTTGTGAAGTATCTAGTTGTGGAGTTTCCAGTTGTGGAGTATCTAGTTGTGGAATTTTAAGTTGTGGAGTTTTTAGTTGCGGAGTTTCTAGTTGCGGAGTTTCTAGTTGCGAAGTTTCTAGTTGTGAAGTTTCAAGTTGCGGAGTCTCAAGTTGTGGAGTTTCCAGTTGTGGAGATTTTAGTTGTGGAGTTTCTAGTTGTTCAGTTTCTAGTTGTGAAGTCTCTAGTTTTGCAGTTTCTAGTTGTGGAGTTTCTAGATATGGAATTTCTAGTTGCCGAGTCTGTTTTAATGGAGTTTGAAGTTGTGGAGTTTCTAGTTGTGGAGTTTCTAGTTGTGGAGTGTCTAGTTGCGGAGTTTCTAGTTGCGGAGTTTCTAGTTGTGGAGTTTCTGGTTGTGGAGTTTCTATTTGAGGAGTTTCAAGTTGTGAAGTTTCTAGTTGTGGAGTCTCTAGTTGCGGAGTTTCTAGTTGTGAAGTTTCTAGTTGTGGAGTTTCTAGTTTTCGAGTTTCTAGTTGTGGAGTTTCTAGTTGTAGAGTCTCCTGTTTCGGAGTTTCTAGTTGCGGAGTTTCTAGTTGGGGAGTTCCCAGTTGTGGAGTTTCTAGTTGTGGAGTCTCAAGTTGTGGAGTTTAAACTTGTGGAGTTTCAAGTTGTGGAGTCTATAGTTGTGGAGTTTCTAGTTGTAGATTTTCTAGTTGTGGAGTATCTAGTTGTGGATTTTCCAGTTGTGGAGTTTCTAATTGTTGAGTTGCGGAGTCCCTTGTTGTGGAGTTTCTAGTTGCGGAGTTTCTAGTTGTGGAGTTTCAAGTTGCGGAGTCTCAAGCTGGGGAGTTTCTAGTTGTTGAGTTTTTAGTTGTGGAGTTTCTAGTTGTTGAGTTTCTAGTTTGAAGTCTCTAGTTGTAGATTCTCTAGTTGTGGAGTCTCAAGTTTAGGAGTTTCTAGTTGAAGAGTTTTTTGTTGTGGAGTGTCTCGTTGTGGAGTTTCGAGTTGTGGAGTTTCGAGTTGTGGAGTTTCTAGTTGCAGAGTCTCTAGTTGTGGAGTTTCAAGTTGTGGAGTCTCTAGTTGTGGAGTTTCTAGTTGCCGAGTTTTCAGTTGTGGAGTATCTAGTAGTGGAGTTTCCAGTTGTGGAGTCCCTAGTTGTGGAGTTTCTAGTTGCGGAGTCTCAAGCTGTGGAGTTTCAAGTTGTGGAGTTTTTAGGTGTGGAGTCTCTAGTTGTGGAGTTTCTAGTTGCAGAGTATCTATTTGTGGAGTTTCCAGTTGTGGAGTTTGTAATTGTGAAGTCGCGGAGTCTCTTTTGTGGAGTTTCTAGTTGTGGAGTTTCTAGTTGAGGAGTTTCAGGTTGAAGAGTTTTTAGTTGTGGAGTGTCTAGTTGTAGAGTTTTCAGTTGTGGAGTTTCGAGTTGTGGAGTTTCTAGTTTTGGAGTTTCTAGTTGTGGAGTTTCTAGTTGTAGAGTCTCCTGTTGCGGAGTTTCTAGTTGCGGAGTTTCTAGTTGGAGAGTTTCCAGTTGTGGAGTTTCTAGTTGTGGAGTTTCTATTTGTGGAGTCTCTAGTTGTGTAGTTTCTAGCTGCGGAGTTTCTAGTTGCGGAGTTTCTATTTGTGGAGTTTCTAGCTGCGGAGTTTCTAGTTGCGGAGTCTCTGGTTGTGGAGTTTCTAGTTGCGGAATCTCTAGTTGTGGAGTTTCTAGTTGTGGAGTTTCTAGTTGTGGAGTTTCTAGTTGTGGAGTTTCTTGTTGTGGAGTTTCTAGTTGTGGAGTTTCTAGTTGTGGAGTCTTTGGTTGCAGAGTTTCTAGTTGTGGAGTTTCTAGTTGTGGAGTTTCAAGTTGTGGAGTCTCTAGTTGTGGAGTTTCTAGTTGCGGAGTATCTAGTTGTGGAGTTTCCAGTTGTGGAGTCTCTAGTTGCGGAGTTTCTAGTTGTGGAGTTTCTAGTTTTCGAGTTTCTAGTTGTGGAGTTTCTAGTTGTAGAGTCTCCTGTTGCGGAGTTTCTAGTTGCGGTGTTTCTGGTTGGGGAGTTCCCAGTTGTGGAGTTTCTAGTTGTGGAGTTTCTAGTTGTGGAGTCTCAAGTTGTGGAGTTTAAACTTGTGGAGTTTCAAGTTGTGGAGTCTATAGTTGTGGAGTTTCTAGTTGTAGATTTTCTAGTTGTGGAGTATCTAGTTGTGGATTTTCCAGTTGTGGAGTTTCTAATTGTTGAGTTGCGGAGTCTCTAGTTGTTGAGTTTCTAGTTGCAGAGTCTCTAGTTGTGGAGTTTCAAGTTGTGGAGTCTCTAGATGTGGAGTTTCTAGTTGTCGAGTTTCCAGTTGTGGAGTATCTAGTAGTGGAGTTTCGAGTTGTGGAGTTTCTTGTTGTGGAATTTCTAGTTGCCGAGTCTCTATTTGTGGAGTTTGTAGTTGTGGAGTTTCTAGATATGGAATTTCTAGTTGCCGAGTCTCTATTTGTGGAGTTTGTAGTTGTGGAGTTTCTAGTTGTGGAGTCTCTAGTTGCAGAGTTTCTAGTTGTGGAGTTTCTAGTTGTGGAGTTTCAAGTTGTGGAGTCTTTAGTTGTGGAGTTTCTAGTTGCGGAGTATCTAGTTGTGGAGTTTCTAGTTGGAGAGTTTCCAGTTGTGGAGTTTCTAGTTGTGGAGTTTCTATTTGTGGAGTCTAGTTGTGTAGTTTCTAGCTGCGGAGTTTCTAGTTGCGGAGTTTCTATTTGTGGAGTTTCTAGCTGCGGAGTTTCTAGTTGCGGAGTCTCTGGTTGTGGAGTTTCTAGTTGCGGAATCTCTAGTTGTGGAGTTTCTAGTTGTGGAGTTTCTAGTTGTGGAGTTTCTAGTTGTGGAGTTTCTAGTTGTGGAGTTTCTAGTTGTGGAGTTTCTAGTTGTGGAGTCTCTAGTTGCAGAGTTTCTAGTTGTGGAGTTTCTAGATGTGGAGTTTCAAGTTGTGGAGTCTCTAGTTGTGGAGTTTCTAGTTGCGGAGTATCTAGTTGTGGAGTTTCCAGTTGTGGAGTTTCTAGTTGAGGAGTTTCAAGTTGAAGAGTTTTTAGTTGTGGAGTTTCTAGTTGTGGAGTTTCTAGTTGTGGAGTTTCTAGTTGTGGAGTTTCTAGTTGTGGAGTCTCTAGTTGTGGAGTTTCTAGTTGTGGAGTTTCCAGTTGTGGAGTATCTAGTTGTGGAGTTTCCATTTGTGAAGTATCTAGTTGTGGAGTTTCTAGTTGCGGAGTATCTAGTTGTGGAGTTTCCAGTTGTGGAGTTTCTAGTTGTGGAGTTTCTAGTTGTGGAGTTTCGAGTTGTGGAGTCTCTAGTTGTGGAGTTTCTAGTTGTGGAGTTTCCAGTTGTGGAGTATCTAGTTGTGGAGTTTCCATTTGTGAAGTATCTAGTTGTGAAGTTTCCAGTTGTGGAGTATCTAGTTGTGGAGTTTCAAGTTGTGGAGTTTCTAGTTGCGGAGTTTCTAGTTGCGGAGTTTTTAATAGCGGAGTTTATTGTTGTGGAGTTTCAAGTTGCGGAGTCTCAAGTTGTGGAGTTTCCAGGTGTGGAGTTTTTAGTTGTGGAGTTTCTAGTTGTTGAGTTTCTAGTTGTGAAGTCTAGTTTTACAGTTTCTTGTTGTGGAGTTTCTAGATATGAAATTTCTAGTTGCCGAGTCTCTATTTGTGGAGTTTCTAGTTGCGGAGTTTCTAGTTGTGGAGTTTCAAGTTGTGGAGTTTCTTGTTGTGGAGTCTCTAGTTGCGGAGTTTCTAGTTGTGAAGTTTCTAGTTGTGGAGTTTCTAGTTTTGAAGTTTCTAGTTGTGGAGTTTCTAGTTGTAGAGTCTCCTGTTGCGGAGTTTCTAGTTGCGGAGTTTCTAGTTGGGGAGTTTCCAGTTGTGGAGTTTCTAGTTGTGGAGTTTCTACTTGTGGAGTCTCAAGTTGTGGAGTTTAAACTTGTGGAGTTTCAAGTTGTGGAGTCTATAGTTTTGGAGTTTCTAGTTGTAGATTTTCTAGTTGTGGAGTATCTAGTTGTGGATTTTCCAGTTGGAGTTTCTAGTTGTTCCGTTGCGGAGTATCTAGTTGTTGAGTTTCTAGTTGCAGAGTCTCTAGTTGTGGAGTTTCAAATTGTGGAGTCTCTAGATGTGGAGTTTCTAGTTGTCGAGTTTCCTGTTATGGAGTATCTAGTAGTGGAGTTTCGAGTTGTGGAGTTTCTAGTTGTGGAGTTTCTAGTTGTGGAGTCCCTAGTTGCGGAGTTTCTAGTTGCGAAGTTTCAAGTTGTGGAGTTTCAAGTTGCGGAGTCTCAAGCTGTGGAGTTTCTAGTTGTGGAGTTTCCAGTTGTGGAGTTTCGAGTTGTGGAGTTTCTAGTTGCAGAGTCTCTAGTTGTGGAGTTTCAAGTTGTGGAGTCTCTAGTTGTGGAGTTTCTAGTTGCCGAGTTTCCAGTGGTGGAGTATCTAGTAGTGGAGTTTCCAGTTGTGGAGTTTCTAGTTGTGGAGTTTCTAGTTGCGAAGTTTCAAGTTGTGGAGTTTCTAGGTGTGGAGTCTCAAGTTATGGAGTTTAAAGTTGTGGAGTTTCAAGTTGTGGAGTCTCTAGTTGTGGAGTTTCTAGTTGCAGAGTATCTATTTGTGGAGTTTCCAGTTGTGGAGTTTCTAATTGTGAAGTCGCGGAGTCTCTTTTGTGGAGTTTCTAGTTGTGGAGTTTCTAGTTGAGGAGTTTCAAGTTGAAGAGTTTTTAGTTGTGGAGTGTCTAGTTGTGGAGTTTCCAGTTGTGGAGTTTCGAGTTGTGGAGTTTCTAGTTTTGGAGTTTCTAGTTGTGGAGTTTCTAGTTGTAGAGTCTCCTGTTGCGGAGTTTCTAGTTGCGGAGTTTCTAGTTGGAGAGTTTCCAGTTGTGGAGTTTCTAGTTGTGGAGTTTCTATTTGTGGAGTCTCTAGTTGTGTAGTTTCTAGCTGCGGAGTTTCTAGTTGCGGAGTTTCTATTTGTGGAGTTTCTAGCTGCGGAGTTTCTAGTTGCGGAGTCTCTGGTTGTGGAGTTTCTAGTTGCGGAATCTCTAGTTGTGGAGTTTCTAGTTGTGGAGTTTCTAGTTGTGGAGTTTCTAGTTGTGGAGTTTCTAGTTGTAGAGTTTCTAGTTGTGGAGTTTCTAGTTGTGGAGTCTCTAGTTGCAGAGTTTCTAGTTGTGGAGTTTCTAGTTGTGGAGTTTCAAGTTGTGGAGTCTCTAGTTGTGGAGTTTCTAGTTGCGGAGTATCTAGTTGTGGAGTTTCCAGTTGTGGAGTTTCTAGTTGTGGAGTTTCTAGTTGTGGAGTTTCGAGTTGTGGAGTCTCTAGTTGTGGAGTTTCTAGTTGTGGAGTTTCCAGTTGTGGAGTATCTAGTTGTGGAGTTTCCAGTTGTGAAGTATCTAGTTGTGGAGTTTCCAGTTGTGGAGTATCTAGTTGTGGAATTTTAAGTTGTGGAGTTTTTAGTTGCGGAGTTTCTAGTTCCGGAGTCTCTGGTTGTGGAGTTTCTAGTTGCGGAATCTCTAGTTGTGGAGTTTCTAGTTGTGGAGTTTCTAGTTGTGGAGTTTCAAGTTGTGGAGTATCTAGTTGTGGAGTTTCTAGTTGTGGAGTTTCCAGTTGTGGAGTTTCTAGTTGTGGAGTTTCTAGTTGTGGAGTTTCGAGTGGTGGAGTCTCTAGTTGTGGAGTTTCTATTTGTGGAGTTTCCAGTTGTGGAGGATCTAGTTGTGGAGTTTCCAGTTGTGAAGTATCTAGTTGTGGAGTTTCCAGTTGTGGAGTTTCTAGTTGTGGAGTTGCGGAGTTTCTGGTTGTGGAGTTTCTAGTCGTGGAGTTTCTAGTTGTGGAGTTTCGAGTTGTGGAGTCTCTAGTTGTGGAAATTCTAGTTGTGAAGTTTCCAGTTGTGGAGTATCTAGTTGTGGAGTTTCCAGTTGTGAAGTATCTAGTTGTGGAGTTTCCAGTTGTGGAGTATCTAGTTGTGGAATTTTAAGTTGTGGAGTTTTTAGTTGCTGAGTTTCTAGTTGCGGAGTTTCTAGTTGCGAAGTTTCTAGTTGTGAAGTTTCAAGTTGCGGAGTCTCAAGTTGTGGAGTTTCCAGTTGTGGAGTTTCTAGTTGTTGAGTTTCTAGTTGTGAAGTCTCTAGTTTTGCAGTTTCTAGTTGTGGAGTTTCTAGATATGGAATTTCTAGTTGCCGAGTCTGTTTTAATGGAGTTTGAAGTTGTGGAGTTTCCAGTTGTGGAGTTTCAAGTTGTGAAGTTTCTAGTTGTGGAGTTTCTAGTTGCGGAGTTTCTAGTTGTGGAGTTTCTGGTTGTGGAGTTTCTATTTGAGGAGTTTCAAGTTGTGAAGTTTCTAGTTGTGGAGTCTCTAGTTGCGGAGTTTCTAGTTGTGAAGTTTCTAGTTGTGGAGTTTCTAGTTTTCGAGTTTCTAGTTGTGGAGTTTAAACTTGTGGAGTTTCAAGTTGTGGAGTCTATAGTTGTGGAGTTTCTAGTTGTAGATTTTCTAGTTGTGGAGTATCTAGTTGTGGATTTTCCAGTTGTGGAGTTTCTAATTGTTGAGTTGCGGAGTCTCTAGTTGTTGAGTTTCTAGTTGCAGAGTCTCTAGTTGTGGAGTTTCAAGTTGTGGAGTCTCTAGATGTGGAGTTTCTAGTTGTCGAGTTTCCAGTTGTGGAGTATCTAGTAGTGGAGTTTCGAGTTGTGAAGTTTCTAGTTGTGGAGTTTCTAGTTGGGGAGTTCCCAGTTGTGGAGTTTCTAGTTGTGGAGTCTCAAGTTGTGGAGTTTAAACTTGTGGAGTTTCAAGTTGTGGAGTCTATAGTTGTGGAGTTTCTAGTTGTAGATTTTCTAGTTGTGGAGTATCTAGTTGTGGATTTTCCAGTTGTGGAGTTTCTAATTGTTGAGTTGCGGAGTCTCTAGTTGTTGAGTTTCTAGTTGCAGAGTCTCTAGTTGTGGAGTTTCAAGTTGTGGAGTCTCTAGATGTGGAGTTTCTAGTTGTCGAGTTTCCAGTTGTGGAGTATCTAGTAGTGGAGTTTCGAGTTGTGAAGTTTCTAGTTGTGGAGTTTCTAGTTGTGGAGTCCCTTGTTGTGGAGTTTCTAGTTGCGGAGTTTCTAGTTGTGGAGTTTCAAGTTGCGGAGTCTCAAGCTGGGGAGTTTCTAGTTGTTGAGTTTTTAGTTGTGGAGTTTCTAGTTGTTGAGTTTCTAGTTTGAAGTCTCTAGTTGTAGATTCTCTAGTTGTGGAGTCTCAAGTTTAGGAGTTTCTAGTTGAAGAGTTTTTTGTTGTGGAGTGTCTCGTTGTGGAGTTTCGAGTTGTGGAGTTTCGAGTTGTGAAGTTTCTAGTTGCAGAGTCTCTAGTTGTGGAGTTTCAAGTTGTGGAGTCTCTAGTTGTGGAGTTTCTAGTTGCCGAGTTTTCAGTTGTGGAGTATCTAGTAGTGGAGTTTCCAGTGTTGGAGTCCCTAGTTGTGGAGTTTCTAGTTGCGGAGTTTCAAGCTGTGGAGTTTCAAGTTGTGGAGTTTTTAGGTGTGGAGTCTCAAGTTATGGAGTTTAAAGTTGTGGAGTTTCAAGTTGTGGAGTCTCTAGTTGTGGAGTTTCTAGTTGCAGAGTATCTATTTGTGGAGTTTCCAGTTGTGGAGTTTCTAATTGTGAAGTCTAGTCCAAGGGTGAGTTTCAAGGTTGTGGAGTTTCTAGGTTGAGGAGTTTCAGTTAGTTGAAGAGTTTCTAGTTGTAGAGTTCTAGTTGTAGAGTTTTCAGTTGTGGAGTTTCTAGTTGTGAGTTTCTAGTTTTGGAGTTTCTAGTTGTGAGTTTCTAAGTTTAGCCAGTCTGTTGCGGAGTTTCTAGTTGCGAGTTTCTATGGAGAGTTTCTAGTTGTGGAGTTTCTAGCTTGATTTGAGAGTTCTATTTTGTGGAGTTTCTAGCTTGCTGGAGTTTCTTCGGAGTTCTGTTGGGAGTTTCTATTTGTGGAGTTCTAGCTGCGGAGTTCTAGTTGCGGAGTCTCTGGTTGTGGAGTTTCTAGTTGCGGAATCTCTAGTTTCTAGTTGGAGTTTCTAGTTGTGAGTTTCTAGTTGTGGTTTAGTTGTGGAGTTCTAGTTGTAGAGTTTCTAGTTGTGGAGTTTCTAGTTGTGGAGTCTCTAGTTGCAGAGTTCTAGTTGTGGAGTTTCTAGTTGTGGAGTTTCAAGTTGTGGAGTCTCTAGTTGTGGAGTTTCTAGTTGCGGAGTATCTAGTTGTGGAGTTTCCAGTTGTGGAGTTTCTAGTTGTGGAGTTTCTAGTTGTGGAGTTTCGAGTTGTGGAGTCTCTAGTTGTGGAGTTTCTAGTTGTGGAGTTTCCAGTTGTGGAGTATCTAGTTGTGGAGTTTCCAGTTGTGAAGTATCTAGTTGTGGAGTTTCCAGTTGTGGAGTATCTAGTTGTGGAATTTTAAGTTGTGGAGTTTTTAGTTGTGGAGTTTCTAGTTGTGGAGTTTCTAGTTGTGGAGTTTCTAGTTGTGGAGTTTCTAGTTGTGGAGTCTCTAGTTGCAGAGTTTCTAGTTGTGGAGTTTCTAGTTGTGGAGTTTCAAGTTGTGGAGTCTCTAGTTTTGGAGTTTCTAGTTGCGGAGTATCTAGTTGTGGAGTTTCCAGTTGTGGAGTCTCTAGTTGCGGAGTTTCTAGTTGTGGAGTTTCTATTTTTCGAGTTTCTAGTTGTGGAGTTTCTAGTTGTAGAGTCTCCTGTTGCGGAGTTTCTAGTTGCGGTGTTTCTAGTTGGGGAGTTCCCAGTTGTGGAGTTTCTAGTTGTGGAGTTTCTAGTTGTGGAGTTTCAAGTTGTGGAGTCTATAGTTGTGGAGTTTCTAGTTGTAGATTTTCTAGTTGTGGAGTATCTAGTTGTGGATTTTCCAGTTGTGGAATTTCTAGTTGTTCCGTTGCGGAGTATCTAGTTGTTGAGTTTCTAGTTGCAGAGTCTCTAGTTGTGGAGTTTCAAATTGTGGAGTCTCTAGATGTGGAGTTTCTAGTTGTCGAGTTTCCTGTTATGGAGTATCTAGTAGTGGAGTTTCGAGTTGTGGAGTTTCTAGTTGTGGAGTTTCTAGTTGTGGAGTCCCTAGTTGCGGAGTTTCTAGTTGCGAAGTTTCAAGTTGTGGAGTTTCAAGTTGCGGAGTCTCAAGCTGTGGAGTTTCTAGTTGTGGAGTTTCCAGTTGTGGAGTTTCGAGTTGTGGAGTTTCCAGTTGTGGAGTTTCTAATTGTGAAGTCGCGGAGTCTCTTTTGTGGAGTTTCTAGTTGTGGAGTTTCTAGTTGAGGAGTTTCAAGTTGAAGAGTTTTTAGTTGTGGAGTGTCTAGTTGTGGAGTTTCCAGTTGTGGAGTTTCGAGTTGTGGAGTTTCTAGTTTTGGAGTTTCTAGTTGTGGAGTTTCTAGTTGTAGAGTCTCCTGTTGCGGAGTTTCTAGTTGCGGAGTTTCTAGTTGGAGAGTTTCCAGTTGTGGAGTTTCTAGTTGTGGAGTTTCTATTTGTGGAGTCTCTAGTTGTGTAGTTTCTAGCTGCGGAGTTTCTAGTTGCGGAGTTTCTATTTGTGGAGTTTCTA
Source organism: Rhipicephalus microplus (assembly GCF_043290135.1). Classification (NCBI taxonomy): domain Eukaryota; kingdom Metazoa; phylum Arthropoda; class Arachnida; order Ixodida; family Ixodidae; genus Rhipicephalus; species Rhipicephalus microplus. The sequence continues at coordinate 28,127 of NW_027464714.1, forward strand.
GCTGCGGAGTTTCTAGTTGCGGAGTCTCTGGTTGTGGAGTTTCTAGTTGCGGAATCTCTAGTTGTGGAGTTTCTAGTTGTGGAGTTTCTAGTTGTGGAGTTTCTAGTTGTGGAGTCTCTAGTTGCAGAGTTTCTAGTTGTGGAGTTTCTAGTTGTGGAGTTTCAAGTTGTGGAGTCTCTAGTTGTGGAGTTTCTAGTTGCGGAGTATCTAGTTGTGGAGTTTCCAGTTGTGGAGTCTCTAGTTGCGGAGTTTCTAGTTGTGGAGTTTCTATTTTTCGAGTTTCTAGTTGTGGAGTTTCTAGTTGTAGAGTCTCCTGTTGCGGAGTTTCTAGTTGCGGTGTTTCTAGTTGGGGAGTTCCCAGTTGTGGAGTTTCTAGTTGTGGAGTTTCTAGTTGTGGAGTTTCAAGTTGTGGAGTCTATAGTTGTGGAGTTTCTAGTTGTAGATTTTCTAGTTGTGGAGTATCTAGTTGTGGATTTTCCAGTTGTGGAGTTTCTAGTTGTTCCGTTGCGGAGTATCTAGTTGTTGAGTTTCTAGTTGCAGAGTCTCTAGTTGTGGAGTTTCAAGTTGTGGAGTCTCTAGTTGTGGAGTTTCTAGTTGCCGAGTTTCCAGTGGTGGAGTATCTAGTAGTGGAGTTTCCAGTTGTGGAGTTTCTAGTTGTGGAGTTTCTAGTTGCGAAGTTTCAAGTTGTGGAGTTTCTAGGTGTGGAGTCTCAAGTTATGGAGTTTAAAGTTGTGGAGTTTCAAGTTGTGGAGTCTCTAGTTGTGGAGTTTCTAGTTGCAGAGTATCTATTTGTGGAGTTTCCAGTTGTGGAGTTTCTAATTGTGAAGTCGCGGAGTCTCTTTTGTGGAGTTTCTAGTTGTGGAGTTTCTAGTTGAGGAGTTTCAAGTTGAAGAGTTTTTAGTTGTGGAGTGTCTAGTTGTGGAGTTTCCAGTTGTGGAGTTTCGAGTTGTGGAGTTTCTAGTTTTGGAGTTTCTAGTTGTGGAGTTTCTAGTTGTAGAGTCTCCTGTTGCGGAGTTTCTAGTTGCGGAGTTTCTAGTTGGAGAGTTTCCAGTTGTGGAGTTTCTAGTTGTGGAGTTTCTATTTGTGGAGTCTCTAGTTGTTTAGTTTCTAGCTGCGGAGTTTCTAGTTGCGGAGTTTCTATTTGTGGAGTTTCTAGCTGCGGAGTTTCTAGTTGCGGAGTCTCTGGTTGTGGAGTTTCTAGTTGCGGAATCTCTAGTTGTGGAGTTTCTAGTTGTGGAGTTTCTAGTTGTGGAGTTTCTAGTTGTGGAGTTTCTAGTTGTAGAGTTTCTAGTTGTGGAGTTTCTAGTTGTGGAGTCTCTAGTTGCAGAGTTTCTAGTTGTGGAGTTTCTAGTTGTGGAGTTTCAAGTTGTGGAGTCTCTAGTTGTGGAGTTTCTAGTTGCGGAGTATCTAGTTGTGGAGTTTCCAGTTGTGGAGTTTCTAGTTGTGGAGTTTCTAGTTGTGGAGTTTCGAGTTGTGGAGTCTCTAGTTGTGGAGTTTCTAGTTGTGGAGTTTCCAGTTGTGGAGTATCTAGTTGTGGAGTTTCCAGTTGTGAAGTATCTAGTTGTGGAGTTTCCAGTTGTGGAGTATCTAGTTGTGGAATTTTAAGTTGTGGAGTTTTTAGTTGCGGAGTTTCTAGTTCCGGAGTCTCTGGTTGTGGAGTTTCTAGTTGCGGAATCTCTAGTTGTGGAGTTTCTAGTTGTGGAGTTTCTAGTTGTGGAGTTTCAAGTTGTGGAGTATCTAGTTGTGGAGTTTCTAGTTGTGGAGTTTCCAGTTGTGGAGTTTCTAGTTGTGGAGTTTCTAGTTGTGGAGTTTCGAGTGGTGGAGTCTCTAGTTGTGGAGTTTCTATTTGTGGAGTTTCCAGTTGTGGAGGATCTAGTTGTGGAGTTTCCAGTTGTGAAGTATCTAGTTGTGGAGTTTCCAGTTGTGGAGTTTCTAGTTGTGGAGTTGCGGAGTTTCTGGTTGTGGAGTTTCTAGTCGTGGAGTTTCTAGTTGTGGAGTTTCGAGTTGTGGAGTCTCTAGTTGTGGAAATTCTAGTTGTGGAGTTTCCAGTTGTGGAGTATCTAGTTGTGGAGTTTCCAGTTGTGAAGTATCTAGTTGTGGAGTTTCCAGTTGTGGAGTATCTAGTTGTGGAATTTTAAGTTGTGGAGTTTTTAGTTGCTGAGTTTCTAGTTGCGGAGTTTCTAGTTGCGAAGTTTCTAGTTGTGAAGTTTCAAGTTGCGGAGTCTCAAGTTGTGGAGTTTCCAGTTGTGGAGTTTCTAGTTGTTGAGTTTCTAGTTGTGAAGTCTCTAGTTTTGCAGTTTCTAGTTGTGGAGTTTCTAGATATGGAATTTCTAGTTGCCGAGTCTGTTTAATGGAGTTTGAAGTTGTGGAGTTTCCAGTTGTGGAGTTTCAAGTTGTGAAGTTTCTAGTTGTGGAGTTTCTAGTTGCGGAGTTTCTAGTTGTGGAGTTTCTGGTTGTGGAGTTTCTATTTGAGGAGTTTCAAGTTGTGAAGTTTCTAGTTGTGGAGTCTCTAGTTGCGGAGTTTCTAGTTGTGAAGTTTCTAGTTGTGGAGTTTCTAGTTTTCGAGTTTCTAGTTGTGGAGTTTCTAGTTATAGAGTCTCCTGTTGCGGAGTTTCTAGTTGCGGAGTTTCTAGTTGGGGAGTTCCCAGTTGTGGAGTTTCTAGTTGTGGAGTCTCAAGTTGTGGAGTTTAAACTTGTGGAGTTTCAAGTTGTGGAGTCTATAGTTGTGGAGTTTCTAGTTGTAGATTTTCTAGTTGTGGAGTATCTAGTTGTGGATTTTCCAGTTGTGGAGTTTCTAATTGTTGAGTTGCGGAGTCTCTAGTTGTTGAGTTTCTAGTTGCAGAGTCTCTAGTTGTGGAGTTTCAAGTTGTGGAGTCTCTAGATGTGGAGTTTCTAGTTGTCGAGTATCCAGTTGTGGAGTATCTAGTAGTGGAGTTTCGAGTTGGGAAGTTTCTAGTTGTGGAGTTTCTAGTTGTGGAGTCCCTTGTTGTGGAGTTTCTAGTTGCGGAGTTTCTAGTTGTGGAGTTTCAAGTTGCGGAGTCTCAAGCTGGGGAGTTTCTAGTTGTTGAGTTTTTAGTTGTGGAGTTTCTAGTTGTTGAGTTTCTAGTTTGAAGTCTCTAGTTGTAGATTCTCTAGTTGTGGAGTCTCAAGTTTAGGAGTTTCTAGTTGAAGAGTTTTTTGTTGTGGAGTGTCTCGTTGTGGAGTTTCGAGTTGTGGAGTTTCGAGTTGTGAAGTTTCTAGTTGCAGAGTCTCTAGTTGTGGAGTTTCAAGTTGTGGAGTCTCTAGTTGTGGAGTTTCTAGTTGCCGAGTTTTCAGTTGTGGAGTATCTAGTAGTGGAGTTTCCAGTGTTGGAGTCCCTAGTTGTGGAGTTTCTAGTTGCGGAGTTTCAAGCTGTGGAGTTTCAAGTTGTGGAGTTTTTAGGTGTGGAGTCTCAAGTTATGGAGTTTAAAGTTGTGGAGTTTCAAGTTGTGGAGTCTCTAGTTGTGGAGTTTCTAGTTGCAGAGTATCTATTTGTGGAGTTTCCAGTTGTGGAGTTTCTAATTGTGAAGTCGCGGAGTCTCTTTTGTGGAGTTTCTAGTTGTGGAGTTTCTAGTTGAGGAGTTTCAGGTTGAAGAGTTTTTAGTTGTGGAGTGTCTAGTTGTAGAGTTTTCAGTTGTGGAGTTTCGAGTTGTGGAGTTTCTAGTTTTGGAGTTTCTAGTTGTGGAGTTTCTAGTTGTAGAGTCTCCTGTTGCGGAGTTTCTAGTTGCGGAGTTTCTAGTTGGAGAGTTTCCAGTTGTGGAGTTTCTAGTTGTGGAGTTTCTATTTTTGGAGTCTCTAGTTGTGTAGTTTCTAGCTGCGGAGTTTCTAGTTGCGGAGTTTCTATTTGTGGAGTTTCTAGCTGCGGAGTTTCTAGTTGCGGAGTCTCTGGTTGTGGAGTTTCTAGTTGCGGAATCTCTAGTTGTGGAGTTTCTAGTTGTGGAGTTTCTAGTTGTGGAGTTTCTAGTTGTGGAGTTTCTAGTTGTGGAGTTTCTAGTTGTGGAGTTTCTAGTTGTGGAGTCTCTAGTTGCAGAGTTTCTAGTTGTGGAGTTTCTAGTTGTGGAGTTTCAAGTTGTGGAGTCTCTAGTTGTGGAGTTTCTAGTTGCGGAGTATCTAGTTGTGGAGTTTCCAGTTGTGGAGTCTCTAGTTGCGGAGTTTCTAGTTGTGGAGTTTCTAAATTTCGAGTTTCTAGTTGTGGAGTTTCTAGTTGTAGAGTCTCCTGTTGCGGAGTTTCTAGTTGCGGTGTTTCTAGTTGGGGAGTTCCCAGTTGTGGAGTTTCTAGTTGTGGAGTTTCTAGTTGTGGAGTCTCAAGTTGTGGAGTTTAAACTTGTGGAGTTTCAAGTTGTGGGGTCTATAGTTGTGGAGTTTCTAGTTGTAGATTTTCTAGTTGTGGAGTATCTAGTTGTGGATTTTCCAGTTGTGGAGTTTCTAATTGTTGAGTTGTGGAGTCTCTAGTTGTTGAGTTTCTAGTTGCAGAGTCTCTAGTTGTGGAGTTTCAAGTTGTGGAGTCTCTAGATGTGGAGTTTCTAGTTGTCGAGTTTCCAGTTGTGGAGTATCTAGTAGTGGAGTTTCGAGTTGTGAAGTTTCTAGTTGTGGAGGTTCTAGTTGTGGAGTCCCTTGTTGTGGAGTTTCTAGTTGCGGAGTTTCTAGTTGTGGAGTTTAAAGTTGCGGAGTCTCAAGCTGGGGAGTTTCTAGTTGTTGAGTTTTTAGTTGTGGAGTTTCTAGTTGTTGAGTTTCTAGTTTGAAGTCTCTAGTTGTAGATTCTCTAGTTGTGGATTCTCTAGTTTAGGAGTTTCTAGTTGAAGAGTTTTTTGTTGTGGAGTGTCTCGTTGTGGAGTTTCCAGTTGTGGAGTTTTCAGTTGTGGAGTTTCTAGTTGCAGAGTCTCTAGTTGTGGAGTTTCAAATTGTGGAGTCTCTAGATGTGGAGTTTCTAGTTGTCGAGTTTCCAGTTGTGGAGTATCTAGTAGTGGAGTTTCGAGTTGTGGAGTTTCTTGTTGTGGAGTTTCTAGTTGGGGAGTCCCTAGTTGCGGAGTTTCTAGTGTCGAAGCTTCAAGTTGTGGAGTTTCAAGTTGCGGAGTCTCAAGCTGTGGAGTTTCTAGTTGTGGAGTTTCCAGTTGTGGAGTTTCGAGTTGTGGAGTTTCTAGTTGCAGAGTCTCTAGTTGTGGAGTTTCAAGTTGTGGAGTCTCTAGTTGTAAAGTTTCTAGTTGCCGAGTTTCCAGTTGTGGAGTATCTAGTAGTGGAGTTTCTAGTTGTGGAGTTTCTAGTTGCGGAGTCCCTAGTTGTGGAGTTTCTAGTTGCGGAGTCTCAAGCTGCGGAGTTTCAAGTTGTGGAGTTTTTAGTTGTGGAGTCTCAAGTTGTGGAGTTTCAAGTTGTGGAGTTTCAAGTTGTGGAGTCTCTAGTTGTGGAGTTTCTAGTTGCAGAGTATCTAGTTGTGGAGTTTCCAGTTGTGGAGTTTCTAGTTGTGAAGCTGTGGAGTCTCTGGTTGTGGAGTTTTTAGTTGTGGAGTTTCTAGTTGTGGAGTTTCGAGTTGTGGAGTCTCTAGTTGTGGAGTTTCCAGTTGTGGAGTATCTAGTTGTGGAGTTTCCAGTTGTGAAGTATCTAGTTGTGGAGTTTCCAGTTGTGGAGTATCTAGTTGTGGAGTATCTAGTTGTGGAGTTTTAATTTGTGGAGTTTTTAGTTGTGGAGTTTCAAGTTGTGGAGTCTCAAGTTGTGGAGTTTCCAGTTGTGGAGTTTTTAGTTGTGGAGTTTCTAGTTGTTGAGTTTCTAGTTGTGAAGTCTCTAGTTTTGCAGTTTCTAGTTGTGGAGTTTCTAGATATGGAATTTCTAGTTGCCGAGTCTCTATTTGTGGAGTTTGTAGTTGTGGAGTTTCTAGATATGGAATTTCTAGTTGCCGAGTCTCTATTTGTGGAGTTTGTAGTTGTGGAGTTTCTAGTTGTGGAGTCTCTAGTTGCAGAGTTTCTAGTTGTGGAGTTTCTAGTTGTGGAGTTTCTAGTTGCGGAGTCTCTGGTTGTGGAGTTTCTAGTTGCGGAATCTCTAGTTGTGGAGTTTCTAGTTGTGGAGTTTCTAGTTGTGGAGTTTCTAGTTGTGGAGTTTCTAGTTGTGGAGTTTCTAGTTGTGGAGTTTCTAGTTGTGGAGTCTCTAGTTGCAGAGTTTCTAGTTGTGGAGTTTCTAGTTGTGGAGTTTCAAGTTGTGGAGTCTCTAGTTGTGGAGTTTCTAGTTGCGGAGTATCTAGTTGTGGAGTTTCCAGTTGTGGAGTTTCTAGTTGTGGAGTTTCTAGTTGAGGAGTTTCAAGTTGAAGAGTTTTTAGTTGTGGAGTTTCGAGTTGTGGAGTTTCTAGTTTTGAGTTTCTAGTTGTGGAGTTTCTAGTTGTAGAGTCTCCTGTTGCGGAGTTTCTAGTTGCGGAGTTTCTAGTTGGAGAGTTTCCAGTTGTGGAGTTTCTAGTTGTGGAGTTTCTATTTGTGGAGTCTCTAGTTGTGTAGTTTCTAGCTGCGGAGTTTCTAGTTGCGGAGTTTCTAATTGTGGAGTTTCTAGCTGCGGAGTTTCTAGTTGCGGAGTCTCTGGTTGTGGAGTTTCTAGTTGCGGAATATCTAGTTGTGGAGTTTCTAGTTGTGGAGTTTCTAGTTGTGGAGTTTCTAGTTGTGGAGTTTCTAGTTGTGGAGTCTCTAGTTGTGGAGTTTCTAGTTGTGGAGTTTCCAGTTGTGGAGTATCTAGTTGTGGAGTTTCCATTTGTGAAGTATCTAGTTGTGGAGTTTCTAGTTGCGGAGTATCTAGTTGTGGAGTTTCCAGTTGTGGAGTTTCTAGTTGTGGAGTTTCTAGTTGTGGAGTTTCGAGTTGTGGAGTCTCTAGTTGTGGAGTTTCTAGTTGTGGAGTTTCCAGTTGTGGAGTATCTAGTTGTGGAGTTTCCATTTGTGAAGTATCTAGTTGTGGAGTTTCCAGTTGTGGAGTATCTAGTTGTGGAGTTTCAAGTTGTGGAGTTTCTAGTTGCGGAGTTTCTAGTTGCGGAGTTTTTAATAGCGGAGTTTATTGTTGTGGAGTTTCAAGTTGCGGAGTCTCAAGTTGTGGAGTTTCCAGGTGTGGAGTTTTTATTTGTGGAGTTTCTAGTTGTTGAGTTTCTAGTTGTGAAGTCTAGTTTTACAGTTTCTTGTTGTGGAGTTTCTAGATATGAAATTTCTAGTTGCCGAGTCTCTATTTGTGGAGTTTCTAGTTGCGGAGTTTCTAGTTGTGGAGTTTCAAGTTGTGGAGTTTCTTGTTGTGGAGTCTCTAGTTGCGGAGTTTCTAGTTGTGAAGTTTCTAGTTGTGGAGTTTCTAGTTTTGAAGTTTCTAGTTGTGGAGTTTCTAGTTGTAGAGTCTCCTGTTGCGGAGTTTCTAGTTGCGGAGTTTCTAGTTGGGGAGTTTCCAGTTGTGGAGTTTCTAGTTGTGGAGTTTCTACTTGTGGAGTCTCAAGTTGTGGAGTTTAAACTTGTGGAGTTTCAAGTTGTGGAGTCTATAGTTGTGGAGTCTATAGTTGTGGAGTTTCTAGTTGTAGATTTTCTAGTTGTGGAGTATCTAGTTGTGGATTTTCCAGTTGTGGAGTTTCTAGTTGTTCCGTTGCGGAGTATCTAGTTGTTGAGTTTCTAGTTGCAGAGTCTCTAGTTGTGGAGTTTCAAATTGTGGAGTCTCTAGATGTGGAGTTTCTAGTTGTCGAGTTTCCTGTTATGGAGTATCTAGTAGTGGAGTTTCGAGTTGTGGAGTTTCTAGTTGTGGAGTTTCTAGTTGTGGAGTCCCTAGTTGCGGAGTTTCTAGTTGCGAAGTTTCAAGTTGTGGAGTTTCAAGTTGCGGAGTCTCAAGCTGTGGAGTTTCTAGTTGTGGAGTTTCCAGTTGTGGAGTTTCTAGTTGTAGAGTTTCTAGTTGTGGAGTTTCTAGTTGTGGAGTCTCTAGTTGCAGAGTTTCTAGTTGTGGAGTTTCTAGTTGTGGAGTTTCAAGTTGTGGAGTCTTTAGTTGTGGAGTTTCTAGTTGCGGAGTATCCAGTTGTGGAGTTTCCAGTTGTGGAGTTTCTAGTTGTGGAGTTTCTAGTTGTGGAGTTTCGAGTTGTGGAGTCTCTAGTTGTGGAGTTTCTAGTTGTGGAGTTTCCAGTTGTGGAGTATCTAGTTGTGGAGTTTCCATTTGTGAAGTATCTAGTTGTGGAGTTTCCAGTTGTGGAGTATCTAGTTGTGGAGTTTCAAGTTGTGGAGTTTCTAGTTGCGGAGTTTCTAGTTGCGGAGTTTTTAATAGCGGAGTTTATTGTTGTGGAGTTTCAAGTTGCGGAGTCTCAGGCTGTGGAGTTTCCAGTTGTGGAGTTTTTAGTTGTGGAGTTTCTAGTTGTTGAGTTTCTAGTTGTGAAGTTGAGTTTTACAGTTTCTTGTTGTGGAGTTTCTAGATATGAAATTTCTAGTTGCTGAGTCTCTATTTGTGGAGTTTCTAGTTGCGGAGTTTCTAGTTGTGGAGTTTCAAGTTGTGGAGTTTCTAGTTGTGGAGTCTCTAGCTGCGGAGTTTCTAGTTGTGAAGTTTCTAGTTGTGGAGTTTCTAGTTTTGAAGTTTCTAGTTGTGGAGTTTCTAGTTGTAGAGTCTCCAGTTGCGGAGTTTCTAGTTGCGGAGTTTCTAGTTGGGGAGTTTCCAGTTGTGGAGTTTCTAGTTGTGGAGTTTCTACTTGTGGAGTCTCAAGTTGTGGAGTTTAAACTTGTGGAGTTTCAAGTTGTGGAGTCTATAGTTGTGGAGTTTCTAGTTGTAGATTTTCTAGTTGTGGAGTATCTAGTTGTGGATTTTCCAGTTGTGGAGTTTCTAGTTGTTCAGTTGCGAAGTATCTAGTTGTTAAGTTTCTAGTTGCAGAGTCTCTAGTTGTGGAGTTTCAAATTGTGGAGTCTCTAGATGTGGAGTTTCTAGTTGTCGAGTTTCCAGTTATGGAGTATCTAGTAGTGGAGTTTCGAGTTGTGGAGTTTCTAGTTGTGGAGTTTCTAGTTGTGGAATCCCTAGTTGCGGAGTTTCTAGTTGCGAAGTTTCAAGTTGTGGAGTTTCAAGTTGCGGAGTCTCAAGCTGTGGAGTTTCTAGTTGTCGAGTTTCCAGTTGTGGAGTATCTAGTAGTGGAGTTTCGAGTTGTGGAGTTTCTAGTTGTGGAGTTTCAAGTTGTGGAGTCTCTAGTTGTGGAGTTTCTAGTTGCCGAGTTTCCAGTTGTGGAGTATCTAGTAGTGGAGTTTCCAGTTGTGGAGTTTCTAGTTGTGGAGTTTCTAGTTGCGGAGTCCCTAGTTGTGGAGTTTCTAGTTGCGGAGTCTCAAGCTGCGGAGTTTCAAGTTGTGGAGTTTCTAGTTGTGGAGTCTCAAGTTGTGGAGTTTCAAGTTGTGGAGTTTCAAGTTGTGGAGTCTCTAGTTGTGGAGTTTCTAGTTGCAGAGTATCTAGTTGTGGAGTTTCCAGTTGTGGAGTTTCTAGTTGTGAAGCTGTGGAGTCTCTGGTTGTTGAGTTTTTAGTTGTGGAGTTTCTAGTTGTGGAGTTTCGAGTTGTGGAGTCTCTAGTTGTGGAGTTTCCAGTTGTGGAGTATCTAGTTGTGGAGTTTCCAGTTGTGAAGTATCTAGTTGTGGAGTTTCCAGTTGTGGAGTATATAGTTGTGGAGTTTTAAGTTGTAACGTTTCTAGTTGCGGAGTTTCAAGTTGCGGAGTCTCAAGTTGTGGAGTTTCCAGTTGTGGAGTTTTTAGTTGTGGAGTTTCTAGTTGTTGAGTTTCTAGTTGTGAAGTCTCTAGTTTTGCAGTTTCTAGTTGTGGAGTTTCTAGATATGGAATTTCTAGTTGCCGAGTCTCTATTTGTGGAGTTTGTAGTTGTGGAGTTTCTAGATATGGAATTTCTAGTTGCCGAGTCTCTATTTGTGGAGTTTGTAGTTGTGGAGTTTCTAATTGTGGAGTCTCTAGTTGCGGAGTTTCTAGTTGTGGAGTTTCTAGTTGTGGAGTTTCTAGTTGTGGAGTTTGTAGTTGTGGAGTCTCAACTTGTGGAGTTTCTAGCTTTGGAGTTCAAGTTGTGGAGTTTTGAGTTGTGGAGTTTCAAGTTGTGGAGTTTCGAGTTGTGGAGTTTCTAGTTGTGGAGTTTCTAGCTGCGGAGTTTCTAGGTGCAGAGTCTCAAGTTGTGGAGTTTCAAGTTGTGGAGTTTTGAGTTGTGGAGTTTCAAGTTGTGGAGTTTCTAGTTGTGAAGTTTCTAGTTGTGGAGTTTCTAGTTGTGGAGTTTCAAGTTGTGGAGTTTCTAGTGGCAGAGTCTGAAGTTGTGGAGTTTCTAGTTGTGGAGTTTCAAGTTGTGGAGTTTTGAGTTGTGGAGTTTCAAGTGTTGGAGTTTCTAGTTGTTGAGTCTCTAGTTGTGGAGTTTCCAGATATGGATTATCTAGTTGTGGAGTTTCCAATTGTGGAGTATCTAGTTGTGGAGTTTCAAGTTGTGGAGTTTCTAGTTGCGGAGTTTCTAGTTGCGGAGTTTTTAATAGCGGAGTTTTTAGTTGTGGAGTTTCAAGTTGCGGAGTCTCAAGTTGTGGAGTTTCCAGATGTGGAGTTTTTAGTTGTGGAGTTTCTAGTTGTTGAGTTTCTAGTTGTGAAGTCTCTAGTTTTGCAGTTTCTAGTTGTGGAGTTTCTAGATATGGAATTTCTAGTTGCCGAGTCTCTATTTGTGGAATTTGTAGTTGTGGAGTTTCTAGATATGGAATTTCTAGTTGCCGAGTGTCTATTTGTGGAGTTTGTAGTTGTGGAGTTTCTAGTTGTGGAATTTTCAATTGTGGAGTCTCTAGTTGCGGAGTTTCTAGTTGTGGAGTTTCTAGTTGTGGAGTTTCTAGTTGTAGAGTTTGTAGTTGTGGAGTTTCTAGTTGTGGAGTTTAAAGTTGTGGAGTTTCTAGTTGTGGAGTCTCTAGTTGCGGAGTTTCTAGTTGTGGAGTTTCTAGTTGTGGAGTTTCTGGATGTGGAGTTTCTAGTTGTGGAGTTTCAAGTTGTGGAGTTTCTAGTTGCGGAGTCACAAGTTGTGGAGTTTCTAGTTGTGTTGTTTCAAGTTGTGGAGTTTTGAGTTGTGGAGTTTCAAGTTGTGGAGTTTCTAGTTGTGGAGTTTCTAGGTGCAGAGTCTCTAGTTTTGGAGTTTCTAGTTGCGAATTCTCTAGTTGAGGAGCCTCTAGTTGTAGAGTTTTAGTTGTGGAGTTTCTAGTTGTGGAGTTTCAAGTTGTGGAGTTTCTAGTTGCAGAGTCTCTGGTTGTGGAGTTTCTAGTTGCGGAATCTCTAGTTGTGGAGTTTCTAGTTGTGGAGTTTCTAGTTGTGGAGTTTCCAGTTGTGGAGTTTTTAGCTCTGGACTTCCTAGACATGACATTTCTTGTAGCCGGGTCTCTATATGTGGAGTTCGTAGTTGTGGAGTTTCTAGTTGTGGAGTTTCTAGTTGTGGAGTCTCTTGTTGCAGAGTTTCTAGTTGTGGAGTTTCTAGTTGTGGAGTTTCAAGTTGTAGAGTCTCTAGTGTTGGAGTTTCTAGTTGCGGAGTATCTAGTTGTGGAGTTTCCAGTTGTGGAGTTTCCAGTTGTGGAATTGCGGAGTGTCTGGTTGTGGAGTTTCTAATTGTTGAGTTTCTAGTTGTGGAGTTTCGAGTTGTTGAGTCTCTAGTTGTGGAGTTTCTAGTTGTGGAGTTTCCAGATATGGAGTATCTTGTTGTTGAGTTCCCAGTTTTGAAGTATCTAGTTGTGGAGTTTCCAGTTGTGGAGTATCTAGTTGTGGAGTTTCAAGTTGTGGAGTTTCTAGTTGCAGAGTTTCTAGTTGCGGAGTTTTTAACAGCGGAGTTTCTAGTTTTGGAGTTTCAAGTTGCGGAGTCTCAAAATGTGGAGTTTCCAGTTGTGGAGTTTTTAGTTGTGGAGTTTCTAGTTGTTGAGTTTCTAGTTGTGGAGTTTCAAGTTGTGGAGTTTCTAGTTGCGGAGTCTCAAGTTGTGGAGTTTCTAGCTTTGGAGTTCAAGTTGTGAAGTTTTGAGTTGTGGAGTTTCAAGTTGTGGAGTTTCAAGTTGTGGAGTTTCTAGTTGTGGCATCTCTAGTTGCGGAGTTTCTAGTTGTGAAGTTTCTAGTTGTGGAGTTTCTAGTTGTGGAGTTTCTGGTTGTGGAGTTTCTAGTTGTTGAGTTTATAGTTGTGAAGTCTCTAGTTTTGCAGTTTCTAGTTGTGGAGTTTCTAGTTGTGGAGTTTCTAGTGGCGGAGTCTCAAGTTGTGGAGTTTCTAGTTGTGGAGTTTCAAGTTGTGGAGTTTTGAGCTGTGGAGTTTCAAGTGTTGGAGTTTCTAGTTGTTGAGTCTCTAGTTGTGGAGTTTCTAGTTGTGGAGTTTCCAGATATGGGTTATCTAGTTGTGGAGTTTCCAATTGTGGAGTATCTAGTTGTGGAGTTTCAAGTTGTGGAGTTTCTAGTTGCGGAGTTTCTAGTTGCGGAGTTTTTAATAGCGGAGTTTTTAGTTGTGGAGTTTCAAGTTGCGGAGTCTCAAGTTGTGGAGTTTCCAGTTGTGGAGGTTTTAGTTGTGGAGTTTCTACATATAAAATTTCCAGTTGCCGAGTCTCTATTTGTGGAGTTTGTAGTTGTAGAGTTTCTAGTTGTGGAATTTCTAATTGTGGAGTCTCTAGTTGCGGAGTTTCTAGTTGTGGAGTTTCTAGTTGTGGAGTTTGTAGTTGTGGAGTTTCTAGTTGTGGAGTTTAAAGTTGTGGAGTTTCTAGTTGTGGAGTCTCTAGTTGCGGAGTTTCTAGTTGTGAGTTTCTAGTTGTGGAGTTTCTAGTTGTGGAGTTTCTGGATGTGGAGTTTCTAGTTGTGGAGTTTCAAGTTGTGGAGTTTCTAGTTGCGGAGTAACAAGTTGTGGAGTTTCTGGTTGTGGAGTTTCGAGTTGTGGAGTTTCTAGTTGTGGAGTTTGCAGCTGCGGAGTTTCTAGGTGCAGAGTCTCTAGTTTTGGAGTTTCTAGTTGCGAATTCTCTAGTTGAGGAGCCTCTAGTTGTAGAGTTTTTAGTTGTGGAGTTTCTAGTTGTGGAGTTTCAAGTTGTGGAGTTTCTAGTTGCGGCGTCTCAAGTTGTGGAGTTTTTAAATGCGGAGTTTCTAGCTGCGGAGTTTCTAGTTGCAGAGTCTCTGGTTGTGGAGTTTCTAGTCTCGGAATCTCTAGTTGTGGAGTTTCTAGTTGTGGAGTTTCTAGTTGTGGAGTTTCCAGTTGTGGAGTTTTTAGCTCTGGACTTTCTAGACATGAAATTTCTTGTAGCCGAGTCTCTATTTGTGGAGTTCGTAGTTGTGGAGTTTCTAGTTGTGGAGTTTCTAGTTGTGGAGTTTCTAGTTGTGGAGTTTCAAGTTGTGGAGTCTCTAGTTGTGGAGTTGCTAGTTGCGGAGTATCTAGTTGTGGAGTTTCCAGTTGTGGAGTTTCCAGTTGTGGAATTGCGGAGTGTCTGGTTGTGGAGTTTCTAATTGTTGAGTTTCTAGTTGTGAAGTTTCGAGTTGTTGAGTCTCTAGTTGTGGAGTTTCTAGTTGTGGAGTTTCCAGGTATTGAGTATCTAGTTGTGGAGTTCCCAGTTTTGAAGTATCTAGTTGTGGAGTTTCCAGTTGTGGAGTATATAGTTGTGGAGTTTCAAGTTGGGGAGTTTCTAGTTGCGGAGTTTCTAGTTGCGGAGTTTTTAACAGCGGAGTTTCTAGTTGTGGAGTTTCAAGTTGCGGAGTCTCAAGTTGTGGAGTTTCCAGTTGTGGAGTTTTTAGTTGTGGAGTTTCTAGTTGTTGAGTTTCTAGTTGTGGAGTTTCAAGTTGTGGAGTTTCTAGTTGCGGAGTCTCAAGTTGTGGAGTTTCTAGCTTTGGAATTCAAGTTGTGGAGTTTTGAGTTGTGGAGTTTCAAGTTGTGGAGTTTCTAGTTGTGGAGTTTTGAGTTGTGGAGTTTCTAGTTGTGGAGTTTCTACCTGCGGAGTTTCTAGGTGCAGAGTCTCAAGTTGTGGAGTTTCAAGTTGTGGAGTTTTGAGTTGTGGAGTTTCAAGTTGTGGAGATTCTAGTTGTGGAGTCTCTAGTTGCGGAGTTTCTAGTTGTGAAGTTTCTAGTTGTGGAGTTTCTAGTTGTGGAGTTTCTGGTTGTGGAGTTTCTAGTTGTTGAGTTTCTAGTTGTGAAGTCTCTAGTTTTGCAGTTTCTAGTTGTGGAGTTTCTAGTTGTGGAGTTTCAAGTTGTGGAGTTTCTAGTGGCAGAGTCTCAAGTTGTGGAGTTTCTAGTTGTGGAGTTTCAAGTTGTGGAGTTTTGAGCTGTGGAGTTTCAAGTGTTGGAGTTTCTAGTTGTTGAGTCTCTAGTTGTGGAGTTTCTAGTTGTGGAGTTTCCAGATATGGATTATCTAGTTGTGGAGTTTCCAATTGTGGAGTATCTAGTTGTGGAGTTTCAAGTTGTGGAGTTTCTAGTTGCGGAGTTTCTAGTTGCGGAGTTTCTAGTTGCGGAGTTTTTAATAGCGGAGTTTTTAGTTGTGGAGTTTCAAGTTGCGGAGTCTCAAGTTGTGGAGTTTCCAGTTGTGGAGTTTTTAGTTGTGGAGTTTCTGGATATGGAATTTCTAGTTGCCGAGTCTCTATTTGTGGAGTTTGTAGTTGTGGAGTTTCTAGTTGTGGAATTTCTAATTGTGGAGTCTCTAGTTGCGGAGTTTCTAGTTGTGGAGTTTCTAGTTGTGGAGTTTCTAGTTGTGGAGTTTGTAGTTGTGGAGTTTCTAGTTGTGGAGTTTAAAGTTGTGGAGTTTCTAGTTGTGGAGTCTCTAGTTGCGGAGTTTCTAGTTGTGAGTTTCTAGTTGTGGAGTTTCTAGTTGTGGAGTTTCTGGATGTGGAGTTTCTAGTTGTGGAGTTTCAAGTTGTGGAGTTTCTAGTTGCGAAGTCACAAGTTGTGGAGTTTCTAGTTGTGTTGTTTCAAGTTGTGGAGTTTTGAGTTGTGGAGTTTCAAGTTGTGGAGTTTCGAGTTGTGGAGTTTCGAGTTGTGGAGTTTCTAGTTGTGGAGTTTCTAGCTGCGGAGTTTCTAGGTGCAGAGTCTCTAGTTTTGGAGTTTCTAGTTGCGAATTCTCTAGTTGAGGAGCCTCTAGTTGTAGAGTTTTTAGTTGTGGAGTTTCTAGTTGTGGAGTTTCAAGTTGTGGAGTTTTTAAATGCGGAGTTTCTAGCTGTGGAGTTTCTAGTTGCAGAGTCTCTGGTTGTGGAGTTTCTAGTTGCGGAATCTCTAGTTGTGGAGTTTTGAGTTGTGGAGTTTCAAGTTGTGGAGTTTCGAGTTGTGGAGTTTCTAGTTGTGGAGTTTCTAGCTGCGGAGTTTCTAGGTGCAGAGTCTCAAGTTGTGGAGTTTCAAGTTGTGGAGTTTTGAGTTGTGGAGTTTCAAGTTGTGGAGTTTCTAGTTGTGAAGTTTCTAGTTGTGGAGTTTCTAGTTGTGGAGTTTCAAGTTGTGGAGTTTCTAGTGGCGGAGTCTCAAGTTGTGGAGTTTCTAGTTGTGGAGTTTCAAGTTGTGGAGTTTTGAGTTGTGGAGTTTCAAGTGTTGGAGTTTCTAGTTGTTGAGTCTCTAGTTGTGGAGTTTCCAGATATGGATTATCTAGTTGTGGAGTTTCCAATTGTGGAGTATCTAGTTGTGGAGTTTCAAGTTGTGGAGTTTCTAGTTGCGGAGTTTCTAGTTGCGGAGTTTTTAATAGCGGAGTTTTTAGTTGTGGAGTTTCAAGTTGCGGAGTCTCAAGTTGTGGAGTTTCCAGATGTGGAGTTTTTAGTTGTGGAGCTTCTAGTTGTTGAGTTTCTAGTTGTGAAGTCTCTAGTTTTGCAGCTTCTAGTTGTGGAGTTTTTTAGATATGGAATTTCTAGTTGCCGAGTCTCTATTTGTGGAGTTTGTAGTTGTGGAGTTTCTAGATATGGAATTTCTAGTTGCCGAGTGTCTATTTGTGGAGTTTGTAGTTGTGGAGTTTCTAGTTGTGGAATTTTCAATTGTGGAGTCTCTAGTTGCGGAGTTTCTAGTTGTGGAGTTTCTAGTTGTGGAGTTTCTAGTTGTAGAGTTTGTAGTTGTGGAGTTTCTAGTTGTGGAGTTTAAAGTTGTGGAGTTTCTAGTTGTGGAGTCTCTAGTTGCGGAGTTTCTAGTTGTGGAGTTTCTAGTTGTGGAGTTTCTAGTTGTGGAGTTTCTGAATGTGGAGTTTCTAGTTGTGGAGTTTCAAGTTGTGGAGTTTCTAGTTGCGGAGTCACAAGTTGTGGAGTTTCTAGTTGTGTTGTTTCAAGTTGTGGAGTTTTGAGTTGTGGAGTTTCAATTTGTGGAGTTTCTAGTTGTGGAGTTTCGAGTTGTGGAGTTTCTAGTTGTGGAGTTTCTAGCTGCGGAGTTTCTAGGTGCAGAGTCTCTAGTTTTGGAGTTTCTAGTTGCGAATTCTCTTGTTGAGGAGCCTCTAGTTGTAGAGTTTTTAGTTGTGGAGTTTGTAGTTGTGGAGTTTCAAGTTGTGGAGTTTCTAGTTGCAGAGTCTCTGGTTGTGGAGTTTCTAGTTGCGGAATCTCTAGTTGTGGAGTTTCTAGTTGTGGAGTTTCCAGTTGTGGAGTTTTTAGCTCTGGACTTCCTAGACTTGAAATTTCTTGTAGCCGGGTCTCTATATGTGGAGTTCGTAGTTGTGGAGTTTCTAGTTGTGGAGTCTCTTGTTGCAGAGTTTCTAGTTGTGGAGTTTCTAGTTGTGGAGTTTCAAGTTGTAGAGTCTCTAGTTGTGGAGTTTCTAGTTGCGGAGTATCTAGTTGTGGAGTGTCCAGTTGTGGAGTTTCCAGTTGTGGAATTGCGGAGTGTCTGGTTGTGGAGTTTCTAATTGTTGAGTTTCTAGTTGTGGAGTTTCGAGTTGTTGAGTCTCTAGTTGTGGAGTTTCTAGTTGTGGAGTTTCCAGATATGGAGTATCTTGTTGTGGAGTTCCCAGTTTTGAAGTATCTAGTTGTGGAGTTTCCAGTTGTGGAGTATCTAGTTGTGGAGTTTCAAGTTGTGGAGTTTCTAGTTGCGGAGTTTCTAGTTGCGGAGTTTTTAACAGCGGAGTTTCTAGTTGTGGAGTTTCAAGTTGCGGAGTCTCAAGTTGTGGAGTTTCCAGTTGTGGAGTTTTTAGTTGTGGAGTTTCTAGTTGTTGAGTTTCTAGTTGTGGAGTTTCAAGTTGTGGAGTTTCTAGTTGCGGAGTCTCAAGTTGTGGAGTTTCTAGCTTTGGAGTTCAAGTTGTGGAGTTTTGAGTTGTGGAGTTTCAAGTTGTGGAGTTTCAAGTTGTGGAGTTTCTAGTTGTGGAATCTCTAGTTGCGGAGTTTCTAGTTGTGAAGTTTCTAGTTGTGGAGTTTCTAGTTGTGGAGTTTCTGGTTGTGGAGTTTCTAGTTATTGAGTTTATAGTTGTGAAGTCTCTAGTTTTGCAGTTTCTAGTTGTGGAGTTTCTAGTTGTGGAGTTTCTAGTGGCGGAGTCTCAAGTTGTGGAGTTTCTAGTTGTGGAGTTTCAAGTTGTGGAGTTTTGAGCTGTGGAGTTTCAAGTGTTGGAGTTTCTAGTTGTTGATACTCTAGTTGTGGAGTTTCTAGTTGTGGAGTTTCCAGATATGGATTATCTAGTTGTGGAGTTTCCAATTGTGGAGTATCTAGTTGTGGAGTTTCAAGTTGTGGAGTATCTAGTTGCGGAGTTTCTAGTTGCGGAGTTTTTAATAGCGGAGTTTTTAGTTGTGGAGTTTCAAGTTGCGGAGTCTCAAGTTGTGGAGTTTCCAGTTGTGGAGGTTTTAGTTGTGGAGTTTCTACATATAAAATTTCCAGTTGCCGAGTCTCTATTTGTGGAGTTTGTAGTTGTAGAGTTTCTAGTTGTGGAATTTCTAATTGTGGAGTCTCTAGTTGCGGAGTTTCTAGTTGTGGAGTTTCTAGTTGTGGAGTTTGTAGTTGTGGAGTTTCTAGTTGTGGAGTTTAAAGTTGTGGAGTTTCTAGTTGTGGAGTCTCTAGTTGCGGAGTTTCTAGTTGTGAGTTTCTAGTTGTGGAGTTTCTAGTTGTGGAGTTTCTGGATGTGGAGTTTCTAGTTGTGGAGTTTCAAGTTGTGGAGTTTCTAGTTGCGGAGTCACAAGTTGTGGAGTTTCTAGTTGTGTTGTTTCAAGTTGTGGAGTTTTGAGTTGTGGAGTTTCAAGTTGTGGAGTTTCTAGTGGTGGAGTTTCGAGTTGTGGAGTTTCTAGTTGTGGAGGTTGTAGCTGCGGAGTTTCTAGGTGCAGAGTCTCTAGTTTTGGAGTTTCTAGTTGCGAATTCTCTAGTTGAGGAGCCTCTAGATGTAGAGTTTTTAGTTGTGGAGTTTCTAGTTGTGGAGTTTCAAGTTGTGGAGTTTCTAGTTGCGGCGTCTCAAGTTGTGGAGTTTTTAAATGCGGAGTTTCTAGCTGCGGAGTTTCTAGTTGCAGAGTCTCTGGTTGTGGAGTTTCTAGTTGCGGAATCTCTAGTTGTGGAGTTTCTAGTTGTGGAGTTTCTAGTTGTGGAGTTTCCAGTTGTGGAGTTTTTAGCTCTGGACTTTCTAGACATGAAATTTCTTGTAGCCGAGTCTCTATTTGTGGAGTTCGTAGTTGTGGAGTTTCTAGTTGTGGAGTTTCTAGTTGTGGAGTTTCTAGTTGTGGAGTTTCAAGTTGTGGAGTCTCTAGTTGTGGAGTTTCTAGTTGCGGAGTATCTAGTTGTGGAGTTTCCAGTTGTGGAGTTTCCAGTTGTGGAATTGCGGAGTGTCTGGTTGTGGAGTTTCTAATTGTTGAGTTTCTAGTTGTGGAGTTTCGAGTTGTTGAGTCTCTAGTTGTGGAGTTTCTAGTTGTGGAGTTTCCAGATATTGAGTATCTAGTTGTGGAGTTCCCAGTTTTGAAGTATCTAGTTGTGGAGTTTCCAGTTGTGGAGTATATAGTTGTGGAGTTTCAAGTTGTGGAGTTTCTAGTTGCGGAGTTTCTAGTTGCGGAGTTTTTAACAGCGGAGTTTCTAGTTGTGGAGTTTCAAGTTGCGGAGTCTCAAGTTGTGGAGTTTCCAGTTGTGGAGTTTTTAGTTGTGGAGTTTCTAGTTGTTGAGTTTCTAGTTGTGGAGTTTCAAGTTGTGGAGTTTCTAGCTTTGGAATTCAAGTTGTGGAGTTTTGAGTTGTGGAGTTTCAAGTTGTGGAGTTTCTAGTTGTGGAGTTTTGAGTTGTGGAGTTTCTAGTTGTGGAGTTTCTACCTGCGGAGTTTCTAGGTGCAGAGTCTCAAGTTGTGGAGTTTCAAGTTGTGGAGTTTTGAGTTGTGGAGTTTCAAGTTGTGGAGTTTCTAGTTGTAGAGTCTCTAGTTGCGGAGTTTCTAGTTGTGAAGTTTCTAGTTGTGGAGTTTCTAGTTGTGGAGTTTCTAGTTGTTGAGTTTCTAGTTGTGAAGTCTCTAGTTTTGCAGTTTCTAGTTGTGGAGTTTCTAGTTGTGGAGTTTCAAGTTGTGGAGTTTCTAGTGGCGGAGTCTCAAGTTGTGGAGTTTCTAGTTGTGGAGTTTCAAGTTGTGGAGTTTTGAGCTGTGGAGTTTCAAGTGTTGGAGTTTCTAGTTGTTGAGTCCCTAGTTGTGGAGTTTCTAGTTGTGGAGTTTCCAGATATGGATTATCTAGTTGTGGAGTTTCCAATTGTGGAGTATCTAGTTGTGGAGTTTCAAGTTGTGGAGTTTCTAGTTGCGGAGTTTCTAGTTGCGGAGTTTTTAATAGCGGAGTTTTTAGTTGTGGAGTTTCAAGTTGCGGAGTCTCAAGTTGTGGAGTTTCCAGTTGTGGAGTTTTTAGTTGTGGAGTTTCTAGATATGGAATTTCTAGTTGCCGAGTCTCTATTTGTGGAGTTTGTAGTTGTGGAGTTTCTAGTTGTGGAATTTCTAATTGTGGAGTCTCTAGTTGCGGAGTTTCTAGTTGTGGAGTTTCTAGTTGTGGAGTTTGTAGTTGTGGAGTTTGTAGTTGTGGAGTTTCTAGTTGTGGAGTTTAAAGTTGTGGAGTTTCTAGTTGTGGAGTCTCTAGTTGCGGAGTTTCTAGTTGTGAGTTTCTAGTTGTGGAGTTTCTAGTTGTGGAGTTTCTGGATGTGGAGTTTCTAGTTGTGGAGTTTCAAGTTGTGGAGTTTCTAGTTGCGAAGTCACAAGTTGTGGAGTTTCTAGTTGTGTTGTTTCAAGTTGTGGAGTTTTGAGTTGTGGAGTTTCAAGTTGTGGAGTTTCTAGTTGTGGAGTTTCTAGTTGTGGAGTTTCGAGTTGTGGAGTTTCTAGTTGTGGAGTTTCTAGCTGCGGAGTTTCTAGGTGCAGAGTCTCTAGTTTTGGAGTTTCTAGTTGCGAATTCTCTAGTTGAGGAGCCTCTAGTTGTAGAGTTTTTAGTTGTGGAGTTTCTAGTTGTGGAGTTTCAAGTTGTGGAGTTTTTAAATGCGGAGTTTCTAGCTGTGGAGTTTCTAGTTGCAGAGTCTCTGGTTGTGGAGTTTCTAGTTGCGGAATCTCTAGTTGTGGAGTTTTGAGTTGTGGAGTTTCAAGTTGTGGAGTTTCGAGTTGTGGAGTTTCTAGTTGTGGAGTTTCTAGCTGCGGAGTTTCTAGGTGCAGAGTCTCAAGTTGTGGAGTTTCAAGTTGTGGAGTTTTGAGTTGTGGAGTTTCAAGTTGTGGAGTTTCTAGTTGTGAAGTTTCTAGTTGTGGAGTTTCTAGTTGTGGAGTTTCAAGTTGTCGAGTTTCTAGTGGCGGAGTCTCAAGTTGTGGAGTTTCTAGTTGTGGAGTTTCAAGTTGTGGAGTTTTGAGTTGTGGAGTTTCAAGTGTTGGAGTTTCTAGTTGTTGAGTCTCTAGTTGTGGAGTTTCCAGATATGGATTATCTAGTTGTGGAGTTTCCAATTGTGGAGTATCTAGTTGTGGAGTTTCAAGTTGTGGAGTTTCTAGTTGCGGAGTTTCTAGTTGCGGAGTTTTTAATAGCGGAGTTTTTAGTTGTGGAGTTTCAAGTTGCGGAGTCTCAAGTTGTGGAGTTTCCAGATGTGGAGTTTTTAGTTGTGGAGTTTCTAGTTGTTGAGTTTCTAGTTGTGAAGTCTCTAGTTTTGCAGTTTCTAGTTGTGGAGTTTCTAGATATGAAATTTCTAGTTGCCGAGTCTCTATTTGTGGAGTTTGTAGTTGTGGAGTTTCTAGATATGGAATTTCTAGTTGCCGAGTGTCTATTGGTGGAGTTTGTAGTTGTGGAGTTTCTAGTTGTGGAATTTTCAATTGTGGAGTCTCTAGTTGCGGAGTTTCTAGTTGTGGAGTTTCTAGTTGTGGAGTTTCTAGTTGTAGAGTTTGTAGTTGTGGAGTTTCTAGTTGTGGAGTTTAAAGTTGTGGAGTTTCTAGTTGTGGAGTCTCTAGTTGCGGAGTTTCTAGTTGTGGAGTTTCTAGTTGTGGAGTTTCTAGTTGTGGAGTTTCTGGATGTGGAGTTTCTAGTTGTGGAGTTTCAAGTTGTGGAGTTTCTAGTTGCAGAGTCACAAGTTGTGGAGTTTCTACTTGTGTTGTTTCAAGTTGTGGAGTTTTGAGTTGTGGAGTTTCAAGTTGTGGAGTTTCTAGTTGTGGAGTTTCGAGTTGTGGAGTTTCTAGTTGTGGAGTTTCTAGCTGCGGAGTTTCTAGGTGCAGAGTCTCTAGTTTTGGAGTTTCTAGTTGCGAATTCTCTAGTTGAGGAGCCTCTAGTTGTAGAGTTTTTAGTTGTGGAGTTTCTAGTTGTGGACTTTCAAGTTGTGGAGTTTCTAGTTGCAGAGTCTCTGGTTGTGGAGTTTCTAGTTGCGGAATCTCTAGTTGTGGAGTTTCTAGTTGTGGAGTTTCTAGTTGTGGAGTTTCCAGTTGTGGAGTTTTTAGCTCTGGACTTCCTAGACATGAAATTTCTTGTAGCCGGGTCTTTATATGTGGAGTTCGTAGTTGTGGAGTTTCTAGTTGTGGAGTTTCTAGTTGTGGAGTCTCTTGTTGCAGAGTTTCTAGTTGTGGAGTTTCTAGTTGTGGAGTTTCAAGTTGTAGAGTCTCTAGTTGTGGAGTTTCTAGTTGCGGAGTATCTAGTTGTGGAGTTTCCAGTTGTGGAGTTTCCAGTTGTGGAATTGCGGAGTGTCTCGTTGTGGAGTTTCTGATTGTTGAGTTTCTAGTTGTGGAGTTTCGAGTTGTTGAGTCTCTAGTTGTGGAGTTTCTAGTTGTGGAGTTTCCAGATATGGAGTATCTTGTTGTGGAGTTCCCAGTTTTGAAGTATCTAGTTGTGGAGTTTCCAGTTGTGGAGTATCTAGTTGTGGTGTTTCAAGTTGTGGAGTTTCTAGTTGCGGAGTTTCTAGTTGCGGAGTTTTTAACAGCGGAGTTTCTAGTTGTGGAGTTTCAAGTTGCGGAGTCTCAAGTTGTGGAGTTTCCAGTTGTGAAGTTTTTAGTTGTGGAGTTTCTAGTTGTTGAGTTTCTAGTTGTGGAGTTTCAAGTTGTGGAGTTTCTAGTTGCGGAGTCTCAAGTTGTGGAGTTTCTAGCTTTGGAGTTCAAGTTGTGGAGTTTTGAGTTGTGGAGTTTCAAGTTGTGGAGTTTCAAGTTGTGGAGTTTCTAGTTGTGGAATCTCTAGTTGCGGAGTTTCTAGTTGTGAAGTTTCTAGTTGTGGAGTTTCTAGTTGTGGAGTTTCTGGTTGTGGAGTTTCTAGTTGTTGAGTTTATAGTTGTGAAGTCTCTAGTTTTGCAGTTTCTAGTTGTGGAGTTTCTAGTGGCGGAGTCTCAAGTTGTGAAGTTTCTAGTTGTGGAGTTTCAAGTTGTGGAGTTTTGAGCTGTGGAGTTTCAAGTGTTGGAGTTTCTAGTTTTTGAGTCTCTAGTTGTGGACTTTCTAGTTGTGGAGTTTCCAGATATGGATTATCTAGTTGTGGAGTTTCCAATTGTGGAGTATCTAGTTGTGGAGTTTCAAGTTGTGGAGTTTCTAGTTGCGGAGTTTCTAGTTGCGGAGTTTTTAATAGCGGAGTTTTTAGTTGTGGAGTTTCAAGTTGCGGAGTCTCAAGTTGTGGAGTTTCCAGTTGTGGAGGTTTTAGTTGTGGAGTTTCTACATATAAAATTTCCAGTTGCCGAGTCTCTATTTGTGGAGTTTGTAGTTGTAGAGTTTCTAGTTGTGGAATTTCTAATTGTGGAGTCTCTAGTTGCGGAGTTTCTAGTTGTGGAGTTTCTAGTTGTGGAGTTTGTAGTTGTGGAGTTTCTAGTTGTGGAGTTTAAAGTTGTGGAGTTTCTAGTTGTGGAGTCTCTAGTTGCGGAGTTTCTAGTTGTGAGTTTCTAGTTGTGGAGTTTCTAGTTGTGGAGTTTCTGGATGTGGAGTTTCTAGTTGTGGAGTTTCAAGTTGTGGAGTTTCTAGTTGCGGAGTCACAAGTTGTGGAGTTTCTAGTTGTGTTGTTTCAAGTTGTGGAGTTTTGAGTTGTGGAGTTTCAAGTTGTGGAGTTTCTAGTTGTGGAGTTTCGAGTTGTGGAGTTTCTAGTTGTAGAGTTTGTAGCTGCGGAGTTTCTAGGTGCAGAGTCTCTAGTTTTGGAGTTTCTAGTTGCGAATTCTCTAGTTGAGGAGCCTCTAGTTGTAGAGTTTTTAGTTGTGGAGTTTCTAGTTGTGGAGTTTCAAGTTGTGGAGTTTCTAGTTGCGGCGTCTCAAGTTGTGGAGTTTTTAAATGCGGAGTTTCTAGCTGCGGAGTTTCTAGTTGCAGAGTCTCTGGTTGTGGAGTTTCTAGTTGCGGAATCTCTAGTTGTGGAGTTTCTAGTTGTGGAGTTTCTAGTTGTGGAGTTTCCAGTTGTGGAGTTTTTAGCTCTGGACTTTCTAGACATGAAATTTCTTGTAGCCGAGTCTCTATTTGTGGAGTTCGTAGTTGTGGAGTTTCTAGTTTTGCAGTTTCTAGTTGTGGAGTTTCTAGTTGTGGAGTTTCAAGTTGTGGAGTTTCTAGTGGCGGAGTCTCAAGTTGTGGAGTTTCTAGTTGTGGAGTTTCAAGTTGTGGAGTTTTGAGCTGTGGAGTTTCAAGTGTTGGAGTTTCTAGTTGTTGAGTCCCTAGTTGTGGAGTTTCTAGTTGTGGAGTTTCCAGATATGGATTATCTAGTTGTGGAGTTTCCAATTGTGGAGTATCTAGTTGTGGAGTTTCAAGTTGTGGAGTTTCTAGTTGCGGAGTTTCTAGTTGCGGAGTTTTTAATAGCGGAGTTTTTAGTTGTGGAGTTTCAAGTTGCGGAGTCTCAAGTTGTGGAGTTTCCAGTTGTGGAGTTTTTAGTTGTGGAGTTTCTAGATATGGAATTTCTAGTTGCCGAGTCTCTATTTGTGGAGTTTGTAGTTGTGGAGTTTCTAGTTGTGGAATTTCTAATTGTGGAGTCTCTAGTTGCGGAGTTTCTAGTTGTGGAGTTTCTAGTTGTGGAGTTTCTAGTTGTGGAGTTTGTAGTTGTGGAGTTTCTAGTTGTGGAGTTTAAAGTTGTGGAGTTTCTAGTTGTGGAGTCTCTAGTTGCGGAGTTTCTAGTTGTGAGTTTCTAGTTGTGGAGTTTCTAGTTGTGGAGTTTCTGGATGTGGAGTTTCTAGTTGTGGAGTTTCAAGTTGTGGAGTTTCTAGTTGCGAAGTCACAAGTTGTGGAGTTTCTAGTTGTGTTGTTTCAAGTTGTAGAGTTTTGAGTTGTGGAGTTTCAAGTTGTGGAGTTTCTAGTTGTGGAGTTTCTAGTTGTGGAGTTTCGAGTTGTGGAGTTTCTAGTTGTGGAGTTTCTAGCTGCGGAGTTTCTAGGTGCAGAGTCTCTAGTTTTGGAGTTTCTAGTTGCGAATTCTCTAGTTGAGGAGCCTCTAGTTGTAGAGTTTTTAGTTGTGGAGTTTCTAGTTGTGGAGTTTCAAGTTGTGGAGTTTTTAAATGCGGAGTTTCTAGCTGTGGAGTTTCTAGTTGCAGAGTCTCTGGTTGTGGAGTTTCTAGTTGCGGAATCTCTAGTTGTGGAGTTTTGAGTTGTGGAGTTTCAAGTTGTGGAGTTTCGAGTTGTGGAGTTTCTAGTTGTGGAGTTTCTAGCTGCGGAGTTTCTAGGTGCAGAGTCTCAAGTTGTGGAGTTTCAAGTTGTGGAGTTTTGAGTTGTGGAGTTTCAAGTTGTGGAGTTTCTATTTGTGAAGTTTCTAGTTGTGGAGTTTCTAGTTGTGGAGTTTCAAGTTGTGGAGTTTCTAGTGGCGGAGTCTCAAGTTGTGGAGTTTCTAGTTGTGGAGTTTCAAGTTGTGGAGTTTTGAGTTGTGGAGTTTCAAGTGTTGGAGTTTCTAGTTGTAGAGTCTCTAGTTGTGGAGTTTCCAGATATGGATTATCTAGTTGTGGAGTTTCCAATTGTGGAGTATCTAGTTGTGGAGTTTCAAGTTGTGGAGTTTCTAGTTGCGGAGTTTCTAGTTGCGGAGTTTTTAATAGCGGAGTTTTTAGTTGTGGAGTTTCAAGTTGCGGAGTCTCAAGTTGTGGAGTTTCCAGTTGTGGAGGTTTTAGTTGTGGAGTTTCTACATATAAAATTTCCAGTTGCCGAGTCTCTATTTGTGGAGTTTGTAGTTGTAGAGTTTCTAGTTGTGGAATTTCTAATTGTGGAGTCTCTAGTTGCGGAGTTTCTAGTTGTGGAGTTTCTAGTTGTGGAGTTTGTAGTTGTGGAGTTTCTAGTTGTGGAGTTTAAAGTTGTGGAGTTTCTAGTTGTGGAGTCTCTAGTTGCGGAGTTTCTAGTTGTGAGTTTCTAGTTGTGGAGTTTCTAGTTGTGGAGTTTCTGGATGTGGAGTTTCTAGTTGTGGAGTTTCAAGTTGTGGAGTTTCTAGTTGCGGAATCACAAGTTGTGGAGTTTCTAGTTGTGTTGTTTCAAGTTGTGGAGTTTTGAGTTGTGGAGTTTCAAGTTGTGGAGTTTCTAGTTGTGGAGTTTCGAGTTGTGGAGTTTCTAGTTGTAGAGTTTGTAGCTGCGGAGTTTCTAGGTGCAGAGTCTCTAGTTTTGGAGTTTCTAGTTGCGAATTCTCTAGTTGAGGAGCCTCTAGTTGTAGAGTTTTTAGTTGTGGAGTTTCTAGTTGTGGAGTTTCAAGTTGTGGAGTTTCTAGTTGCGGCGTCTCAAGTTGTGGAGTTTTTAAATGCGGAGTTTCTAGCTGCGGAGTTTCTAGTTGCAGAGTCTCTGGTTGTGGAGTTTCTAGTTGCGGAATCTCTAGTTGTGGAGTTTCTAGTTGTGGAGTTTCTAGTTGTGGAGTTTCCAGTTGTGGAGTTTTTAGCTCTGGACTTTCTAGACATGAAATTTCTTGTAGCCGAGTCTCTATTTGTGGAGTTCGTAGTTGTGGAGTTTCTAGTTTTGCAGTTTCTAGTTGTGGAGTTTCTAGTTGTGGAGTTTCAAGTTGTGGAGTTTCTAGTGGCGGAGTCTCAAGTTGTGGAGTTTCTAGTTGTGGAGTTTCAAGTTGTGGAGTTTTGAGCTGTGGAGTTTCAAGTGTTGGAGTTTCTAGTTGTTGAGTCCCTAGTTGTGGAGTTTCTAGTTGTGGAGTTTCCAGATATGGATTATCTAGTTGTGGAGTTTCCAATTGTGGAGTATCTAGTTGTGGAGTTTCAAGTTGTGGAGTTTCTAGTTGCGGAGTTTCTAGTTGCGGAGTTTTTAATAGCGGAGTTTTTAGTTGTGGAGTTTCAAGTTGCGGAGTCTCAAGTTGTGGAGTTTCCAGTTGTGGAGTTTTTAGTTGTGGAGTTTCTAGATATGGAATTTCTAGTTGCCGAGTCTCTATTTGTGGAGTTTGTAGTTGTGGAGTTTCTAGTTGTGGAATTTCTAATTGTGGAGTCTCTAGTTGCGGAGTTTCTAGTTGTGGAGTTTCTAGTTGTGGAGTTTCTAGTTGTGGAGTTTGTAGTTGTGGAGTTTCTAGTTGTGGAGTTTAAAGTTGTGGAGTTTCTAGTTGTGGAGTCTCTAGTTGCGGAGTTTCTAGTTGTGAGTTTCTAGTTGTGGAGTTTCTAGTTGTGGAGTTTCTGGATGTGGAGTTTCTAGTTGTGGAGTTTCAAGTTGTGGAGTTTCTAGTTGCGAAGTCACAAGTTGTGGAGTTTCTAGTTGTGTTGTTTCAAGTTGTGGAGTTTTGAGTTGTGGAGTTTCAAGTTGTGGAGTTTCTAGTTGTGGAGTTTCTAGTTGTGGAGTTTCGAGTTGTGGAGTTTCTAGTTGTGGAGTTTCTAGCTGCGGAGTTTCTAGGTGCAGAGTCTCTAGTTTTGGAGTTTCTAGTTGCGAATTCTCTAGTTGAGGAGCCTCTAGTTGTAGAGTTTTTAGTTGTGGAGTTTCTAGTTGTGGAGTTTCAAGTTGTGGAGTTTTTAAATGCGGAGTTTCTAGCTGTGGAGTTTCTAGTTGCAGAGTCTCTGGTTGTGGAGTTTCTAGTTGCGGAATCTCTAGTTGTGGAGTTTTGAGTTGTGCAGTTTCAAGTTGTGGAGTTTCGAGTTGTGGAGTTTCTAGTTGTGGAGTTTCTAGCTGCGGAGTTTCTAGGTGCAGAGTCTCAAGTTGTGGAGTTTCAAGTTGTGGAGTTTTGAGTTGTGGAGTTTCAAGTTGTGGAGTTTCTATTTGTGAAGTTTCTAGTTGTGGAGTTTCTAGTTGTGGAGTTTCAAGTTGTGGAGTTTCTAGTGGCGGAGTCTCAAGTTGTGGAGTTTCTAGTTGTGGAGTTTCAAGTTGTGGAGTTTTGAGTTGTGGAGTTTCAAGTGTTGGAGTTTCTAGTTGTTGAGTCTCTAGTTGTGGAGTTTCCAGATATGGATTATCTAGTTGTGGAGTTTCCAATTGTGGAGTATCTAGTTGTGGAGTTTCAAGTTGTGGAGTTTCTAGTTGCGGAGTTTCTAGTTGCGGAGTTTTTAATAGCGGAGTTTTTAGTTGTGGAGTTTCAAGTTGCGGAGTCTCAAGTTGTGGAGTTTCCAGATGTGGAGTTTTTAGTTGTGGAGTTTCTAGTTGTTGAGTTTCTAGTTGTGAAGTCTCTAGTTTTGCAGTTTCTAGTTGTGGAGTTTCTAGATATGGAATTTCTAGTTGCCGAGTCTCTATTTGTGGAGTTTGTAGTTGTGGAGTTTCTAGATATGGAATTTCTAGTTGCCGAGTGTCTATTTGTGGAGTTTGTAGTTGTGGAGTTTCTAGTTGTGGAATTTTCAATTGTGGAGTCTCTAGTTGCGGAGTTTCTAGTTGTGGAGTTTCTAGTTGTGGAGTTTCTAGTTGTAGAGTTTGTAGTTGTGGAGTTTCTAGTTGTGGAGTTTAAAGTTGTGGAGTTTCTAGTTGTGGAGTTTCTAGTTGCGGAGTTTCTAGTTGTGGAGTTTCTAGTTGTGGAGTTTCTAGTTGTGGAGTTTCTGGATGTGGAGATTCTAGTTGTGGAGTTTCAAGTTGTGGAGTTTCTAGTTGCGGAGTCACAAGTTGTGGAGTTTCTAGTTGTGTTGTTTCAAGTTGTGGAGTTTTGAGTTGTGGAGTTTCAAGTTGTGGAGTTTCTAGTTGTGGAGTTTCGAGTTGTGGAGTTTCTAGTTGTGGAGTTTCTAGCTGCGGAGTTTCTAGGTGCAGAGTCTTTAGTTTTGGAGTTTCTAGTTGCGAATTCTCTAGTTGAGGAGCCTCTAGTTGTAGAGTTTTTAGTTGTGGAGTTTCTAGTTGTGGAGTTTCAAGTTGTGGAGTTTCTAGTTGCAGAGTCTCTGGTTGTGGAGTTTCTAGTTGCGGAATCTCTAGTTGTGGAGTTTCTAGTTGTGGAGTTTCTAGTTGTGGAGTTTCCAGTTGTGGAGTTTTTAGCTCTGGACTTCCTAGACATGAAATTTCTTGTAGCCGGGTCTTTATATGTGGAGTTCGTAGTTGTGGAGTTTCTAGTTGTGGAGTTTCTAGTTGTGGAGTTTCTAGTTGTGGAGTCTCTTGTTGCAGAGTTTCTAGTTGTGGAGTTTCAAGTTGTAGAGTCTCTAGTTGTGGAGTTTCTAGTTGCGGAGTATCTAGTTGTGGAGTTTCCAGTTGTGGAGTTTCCAGTTGTGGAATTGCGGAGTGTCTGGTTGTGGAGTTTCTAATTGTTGAGTTTCTAGTTGTGGAGTTTCGAGTTGTTGAGTCTCTAGTTGTGGAGTTTCTAGTTGTGGAGTTTCCAGATATGGAGTATCTTGTTGTGGAGTTCCCAGTTTTGAAGTATCTAGTTGTGGAGTTTCCAGTTGTGGAGTATCTAGTTGTGGAGTTTCAAGTTGTGGAGTTTCTAGTTGCGGAGTTTCTAGTTGCGGAGTTTTTAACAGCGGAGTTTCTAGTTGTGGAGTTTCAAGTTGCGGAGTCTCAAGTTGTGCAGTTTCCAGTTGTGGAGTTTTTAGTTGTGGAGTTTCTAGTTGTTGAGTTTCTAGTTGTGGAGTTTCAAGTTGTGGAGTTCTAGTTGCGGAGTCTCAAGTTGTGGAGTTTCTAGCTTTGGAGTTCAAGTTGTGGAGTTTTGAGTTGTGGAGTTTCAAGTTGTGGAGTTTCAAGTTGTGGAGTTTCTAGTTGTGGAATCTCTAGTTGCGGAGTTTCTAGTTGTGAAGTTTCTAGTTGTGGAGTTTCTAGTTGTGGAGTTTCTGGTTGTGGAGTTTCTAGTTGTTGAGTTTATAGTTGTGAAGTCTCTAGTTTTGCAGTTTCTAGTTGTGGAGTTTCTAGTTGTGGAGTTTCTAGTGGCGGAGTCTCAAGTTGTGGAGTTTCCAGTTGTGGAGTTTTTAGCTCTGGACTTTCTAGACATGAAATTTCTTGTAGCCGAGTCTCTATTTGTGGAGTTCGTAGTTGTGGAGTTTCTAGTTGTGGAGTTTCTAGTTGTGGAGTTTCTAGTTGTGGAGTTTCAAGTTGTGGAGTCTCTAGTTGTGGAGTTTCTAGTTGCGGTATATCTAGTTGTGGAGTTTCCAGTTGTGGAGTTTCCAGTTGTGGAATTGCGGAGTGTCTGGTTGTGGAGTTTCTAATTGTTGAGTTTCTAGTTGTGGAGTTTCGAGTTGTTGAGTCTCTAGTTGTGAAGTTTCTAGTTGTGGAGTTTCCAGATATTGAGTATCCAGTTGTGGAGTTCCCAGTTTTGAAGTATCTAGTTGTGGAGTTTCCAGTTGTGGAGTATATAGTTGTGGAGTTTCAAGTTGTGGGGTTTCTAGTTGCGGAGTTTCTAGTTGCGGAGTTTTTAACAGCGGAGTTTCTAGTTGTGGAGTTTCAAGTTGCGGAGTCTCAAGTTGCGGAGTCTCAAGTTGTGGAGTTTCCAGTTGTGGAGTTTTTAGTTGTGGAGTTTCTAGTTGTTGAGTTTCGAGTTGTGGAGTTTCAAGTTGTGGAGTTTCTAGTTGCGGAGTCTCAAGTTGTGGAGTTTCTAGCTTTGGAATTCAAGTTGTGGAGTTTTGAGTTGTGGAGTTTCAAGTTGTGGAGTTTCTAGTTGTGGAGTTTTGAGTTGTGGAGTTTCTAGTTGTGGAGTTTCTACCTGCGGAGTTTCTAGGTGCAGAGTCTCAAGTTGTGGAGTTTCAAGTTGTGGAGTTTTGAGTTGTGGAGTTTCAAGTTGTGGAGTTTCTAGTTGTGGAGTCTCTAGTTGCGGAGTTTCTAGTTGTGAAGTTTCTAGTTGTGGAGTTTCTAGTTGTGGAGTTTCTGGTTGTGGAGTTTCTAGTTGTTGAGTTTCTAGTTGTGAAGTCTCTAGTTTTGCAGTTTCTAGTTGTGGAGTTTCTAGTTGTGGAGTTTTAAGTTGTGGAGTTTCTAGTGGCGGAGTCTCAAGTTGTGGAGTTTCTAGTTGTGGAGTTTCAAGTTGTGGAGTTTTGAGCTGTGGAGTTTCAAGTGTTGGAGTTTCTAGTTGTTGAGTCTCTAGTTGTGGAGTTTCTAGTTGTGGAGTTTCCAGATATGGATTATCTAGTTGTGGAGTTTCCAATTGTGGAGTATCTAGTTGTGGAGTTTCAAGTTGTGGAGTTTCTAGTTGCGGAGTTTCTAGTTGCGGAGTTTTTAATAGCGGAGTTTTTAGTTGTGGAGTTTCAAGTTGCGGAGTCTCAAGTTGTGGAGTTTCCAGTTGTGGAGTTTTTAGTTGTGGAGTTTCTAGATATGGAATTTCTAGTTGCCGAGTCTCTATTTGTGGAGTTTGTAGTTGTGGAGTTTCTAGTTGTGGAATTTCTAATTGTGGAGTCTCTAGTTGCGGAGTTTCTAGTTGTGGAGTTTCTAGTTGTGGAGTTTCTAGTTGTGGAGTTTGTAGTTGTGGAGTCTCTAGTTGTGGAGTTTAAAGTTGTGGAGTTTCTAGTTGTGGAGTCTCTAGTTGCGGAGTTTCTAGTTGTGAGTTTCTAGTTGTGGAGTTTCTAGTTGTGGAGTTTCTGGATGTGGAGTTTCTAGTTGTGGAGTTTCAAGTTGTGGAGTTTCTAGTTGCGAAGTCACAAGTTGTGGAGTTTCTAGTTGTGTTGTTTCAAGTTGTGGAGTTTTGAGTTGTGGAGTTTCAAGTTGTGGAGTTTCTAGTTGTGGAGTTTCGAGTTGTGGAGTTTCTAGTTGTGGAGTTTCTAGCTGCGGAGTTTCTAGGTGCAGAGTCTCTAGTTTTGGAGTTTCTAGTTGCGAATTCTCTAGTTGAGGAGCCTCTAGTTGTAGAGTTTTTAGTTGTGGAGTTTCTAGTTGTGGAGTTTCAAGTTGTGGAGTTTTTAAATGCGGAGTTTCTAGCTGTGGAGTTTCTAGTTGCAGAGTCTCTGGTTGTGGAGTTTCTAGTTGCGGAATCTCTAGTTGTGGAGTTTTGAGTTGTGGAGTTTCAAGTTGTGGAGTTTCGAGTTGTGGAGTTTCTAGTTGTGGAGTTTCTAGCTGCGGAGTTTCTAGGTGCAGAGTCTCAAGTTGTGGAGTTTCAAGTTGTGGAGTTTTGAGTTGTGGAGTTTCAAGTTGTGGAGTTTCTAGTTGTGAAGTTTCTAGTTGTGGAGTTTCTAGTTGTGGAGTTTCAAGTTGTCGAGTTTCTAGTGGCGGAGTCTCAAGTTGTGGAGTTTCTAGTTGTGGAGTTTCAAGTTGTGGAGTTTTGAGTTGTGGAGTTTCAAGTGTTGGAGTTTCTAGTTGTTGAGTCTCTAGTTGTGGAGTTTCCAGATATGGATTATCTAGTTGTGGAGTTTCCAATTGTGGAGTATCTAGTTGTGGAGTTTCAAGTTGTGGAGTTTCTAGTTGCGGAGTTTCTAGTTGCGGAGTTTTTAATAGCGGAGTTTTTAGTTGTGGAGTTTCAAGTTGCGGAGTCTCAAGTTGTGGAGTTTCCAGATGTGGAGTTTTTAGTTGTGGAGTTTCTAGTTGTTGAGTTTCTAGTTGTGAAGTCTCTAGTTTTGCAGTTTCTAGTTGTGGAGTTTCTAGATATGGAATTTCTAGTTGCCGAGTCTCTATTTGTGGAGTTTGTAGTTGTGGAGTTTCTAGATATGGAATTTCTAGTTGCCGAGTGTCTATTTGTGGAGTTTGTAGTTGTGGAGTTTCTAGTTGTGGAATTTTCAATTGTGGAGTCTCTAGTTGCGGAGTTTCTAGTTGTGGAGTTTCTAGTTGTGGAGTTTCTAGTTGTAGAGTTTGTAGTTGTGGAGTTTCTAGTTGTGGAGTTTAAAGTTGTGGAGTTTCTAGTTGTGGAGTCTCTAGTTGCGGAGTTTCTAGTTGTGGAGTTTCTAGTTGTGGAGTTTCTAGTTGTGGAGTTTCTGGATGTGGAGTTTCTAGTTGTGGAGTTTCAAGTTGTGGAGTTTCTAGTTGCAGAGTCACAAGTTGTGGAGTTTCTAGTTGTGTTGTTTCAAGTTGTGGAGTTTTGAGTTGTGGAGTTTCAAGTTGTGGAGTTTCTAGTTGTGGAGTTTCGAGTTGTGGAGTTTCTAGTTGTGGAGTTTCTAGCTGCGGAGTTTCTAGGTGCAGAGTCTCTAGTTTTGGAGTTTCTAGTTGCGAATTCTCTAGTTGAGGAGCCTCTAGTTGTAGAGTTTTTAGTTGTGGAGTTTCTAGTTGTGGACTTTCAAGTTGTGGAGTTTCTAGTTGCAGAGTCTCTGGTTGTGGAGTTTCTAGTTGCGGAATCTCTAGTTGTGGAGTTTCTAGTTGTGGAGTTTCTAGTTGTGGAGTTTCCAGTTGTGGAGTTTTTAGCTCTGGACTTCCTAGACATGAAATTTCTTGTAGCCGGGTCTTTATATGTGGAGTTCGTAGTTGTGGAGTTTCTAGTTGTGGAGTTTCTAGTTGTGGAGTCTCTTGTTGCAGAGTTTCTAGTTGTGGAGTTTCTAGTTGTGGAGTTTCAAGTTGTAGAGTCTCTAGTTGTGGAGTTTCTAGTTGCGGAGTATCTAGTTGTGGAGTTTCCAGTTGTGGAGTTTCCAGTTGTGGAATTGCGGAGTGTCTCGTTGTGGAGTTTCTGATTGTTGAGTTTCTAGTTGTGGAGTTTCGAGTTGTTGAGTCTCTAGTTGTGGAGTTTCTAGTTGTGGAGTTTCCAGATATGGAGTATCTTGTTGTGGAGTTCCCAGTTTTGAAGTATCTAGTTGTGGAGTTTCCAGTTGTGGAGTATCTAGTTGTGGTGTTTCAAGTTGTGGAGTTTCTAGTTGCGGAGTTTCTAGTTGCGGAGTTTTTAACAGCGGAGTTTCTAGTTGTGGAGTTTCAAGTTGCGGAGTCTCAAGTTGTGGAGTTTCCAGTTGTGAAGTTTTTAGTTGTGGAGTTTCTAGTTGTTGAGTTTCTAGTTGTGGAGTTTCAAGTTGTGGAGTTTCTAGTTGCGGAGTCTCAAGTTGTGGAGTTTCTAGCTTTGGAGTTCAAGTTGTGGAGTTTTGAGTTGTGGAGTTTCAAGTTGTGGAGTTTCAAGTTGTGGAGTTTCTAGTTGTGGAATCTCTAGTTGCGGAGTTTCTAGTTGTGAAGTTTCTAGTTGTGGAGTTTCTAGTTGTGGAGTTTCTGGTTGTGGAGTTTCTAGTTGTTGAGTTTATAGTTGTGAAGTCTCTAGTTTTGCAGTTTCTAGTTGTGGAGTTTCTAGTGGCGGAGTCTCAAGTTGTGGAGTTTCTAGTTGCGGCGTCTCAAGTTGTGGAGTTTTTAAATGCGGAGTTTCTAGCTGCGGAGTTTCTAGTTGCAGAGTCTCTGGTTGTGGAGTTTCTAGTTGCGGAATCTCTAGTTGTGGAGTTTCTAGTTGTGGAGTTTCTAGTTGTGGAGTTTCCAGTTGTGGAGTTTTTAGCTCTGGACTTTCTAGACATGAAATTTCTTGTAGCCGAGTCTCTATTTGTGGAGTTCGTAGTTGTGGAGTTTCTAGTTGTGGAGTTTCTAGTTGTGGAGTTTCTAGTTGTGGAGTTTCAAGTTGTGGAGTCTCTAGTTGTGGAGTTTCTAGTTGCGGTATATATAGTTGTGGAGTTTCCAGTTGTGGAGTTTCCAGTTGTGGAATTGCGGAGTGTCTGGTTGTGGAGTTTCTAATTGTTGAGTTTCTAGTTGTGGAGTTTCGAGTTGTTGAGTCTCTAGTTGTGGAGTTTCTAGTTGTGGAGTTTCCAGATATTGAGTATCCAGTTGTGGAGTTCCCAGTTTTGAAGTATCTAGTTGTGGAGTTTCCAGTTGTGGAGTATATAGTTGTGGAGTTTCAAGTTGTGGGGTTTCTAGTTGCGGAGTTTCTAGTTGCGGAGTTTTTAACAGCGGAGTTTCTAGTTGTGGAGTTTCAAGTTGCGGAGTCTCAAGTTGCGGAGTCTCAAGTTGTGGAGTTTCCAGTTGTGGAGTTTTTAGTTGTGGAGTTTCTAGTTGTTGAGTTTCGAGTTGTGGAGTTTCAAGTTGTGGAGTTTCTAGTTGCGGAGTCTCAAGTTGTGGAGTTTCTAGCTTTGGAATTCAAGTTGTGGAGTTTTGAGTTGTGGAGTTTCAAGTTGTGGAGTTTCTAGTTGTGGAGTTTTGAGTTGTGGAGTTTCTAGTTGTGTAGTTTCTACCTGCGGAGTTTCTAGGTGCAGAGTCTCAAGTTGTGGAGTTTCAAGTTGTGGAGTTTTGAGTTGTGGAGTTTCAAGTTGTGGAGTTTCTAGTTGTGGAGTCTCTAGTTGCGGATTTTCTAGTTGTGAAGTTTCTAGTTGTGGAGTTTCTAGTTGTGGAGTTTCTGGTTGTGGAGTTTCTAGTTGTTGAGTTTCTAGTTGTGAAGTCTCTAGTTTTGCAGTTTCTAGTTGTGGAGTTTCTAGTTGTGGAGTTTTAAGTTGTGGAGTTTCTAGTGGCGGAGTCTCAAGTTGTGGAGTTTCTAGTTGTGGAGTTTCAAGTTGTGGAGTTTTGAGCTGTGGAGTTTCAAGTGTTGGAGTTTCTAGTTGTTGAGTCTCTAGTTGTGGAGTTTCTAGTTGTGGAGTTTCCAGATATGGATTATCTAGTTGTGGAGTTTCCAATTGTGGAGTATCTAGTTGTGGAGTTTCAAGTTGTGGAGTTTCTAGTTGCGGAGTTTCTAGTTGCGGAGTTTTTAATAGCGGAGTTTTTAGTTGTGGAGTTTCAAGTTGCGGAGTCTCAAGTTGTGGAGTTTCCAGTTGTGGAGTTTTTAGTTGTGGAGTTTCTAGATATGGAATTTCTAGTTGCCGAGTCTCTATTTGTGGAGTTTGTAGTTGTGGAGTTTCTAGTTGTGGAATTTCTAATTGTGGAGTCTCTAGTTGCGGAGTTTCTAGTTGTGGAGTTTCTAGTTGTGGAGTTTCTAGTTGTGGAGTTTGTAGTTGTGGAGTCTCTAGTTGTGGAGTTTAAAGTTGTGGAGTTTCTAGTTGTGGAGTCTCTAGTTGCGGAGTTTCTAGTTGTGAGTTTCTAGTTGTGGAGTTTCTAGTTGTGGAGTTTCTGGATGTGGAGTTTCTAGTTGTGGAGTTTCAAGTTGTGGAGTTTCTAGTTGCGAAGTCACAAGTTGTGGAGTTTCTAGTTGTGTTGTTTCAAGTTGTGGAGTTTTGAGTTGTGGAGTTTCAAGTTGTGGAGTTTCTAGTTGTGGAGTTTCGAGTTGTGGAGTTTCTAGTTGTGGAGTTTCTAGCTGCGGAGTTTCTAGGTGCAGAGTCTCTAGTTTTGGAGTTTCTAGTTGCGAATTCTCTAGTTGAGGAGCCTCTAGTTGTAGAGTTTTTAGTTGTGGAGTTTCTAGTTGTGGAGTTTCAAGTTGTGGAGTTTTTAAATGCGGAGTTTCTAGCTGTGGAGTTTCTAGTTGCAGAGTCTCTGGTTGTGGAGTTTCTAGTTGCGGAATCTCTAGTTGTGGAGTTTTGAGTTGTGGAGTTTCAAGTTGTGGAGTTTCGAGTTGTGGAGTTTCTAGTTGTGGAGTTTCTAGCTGCGGAGTTTCTAGGTGCAGAGTCTCAAGTTGTGGAGTTTCAAGTTGTGGAGTTTTGAGTTGTGGAGTTTCAAGTTGTGGAGTTTCTAGTTGTGAAGTTTCTAGTTGTGGAGTTTCTAGTTGTGGAGTTTCAAGTTGTCGAGTTTCTAGTGGCGGAGTCTCAAGTTGTGGAGTTTCTAGTTGTGGAGTTTCAAGTTGTGGAGTTTTGAGTTGTGGAGTTTCAAGTGTTGGAGTTTCTAGTTGTTGAGTCTCTAGTTGTGGAGTTTCCAGATATGGATTATCTAGTTGTGGAGTTTCCAATTGTGGAGTATCTAGTTGTGGAGTTTCAAGTTGTGGAGTTTCTAGTTGCGGAGTTTCTAGTTGCGGAGTTTTTAATAGCGGAGTTTTTAGTTGTGGAGTTTCAAGTTGCGGAGTCTCAAGTTGTGGAGTTTCCAGATGTGGAGTTTTTAGTTGTGGAGTTTCTAGTTGTTGAGTTTCTAGTTGTGAAGTCTCTAGTTTTGCAGTTTCTAGTTGTGGAGTTTCTAGATATGGAATTTCTAGTTGCCGAGTCTCTATTTGTGGAGTTTGTAGTTGTGGAGTTTCTAGATATGGAATTTCTAGTTGCCGAGTGTCTATTTGTGGAGTTTGCAGTTGTGGAGTTTCTAGTTGTGGAATTTTCAATTGTGGAGTCTCTAGTTGCGGAGTTTCTAGTTGTGGAGTTTCTAGTTGTGGAGTTTCTAGTTGTAGAGTTTGTAGTTGTGGAGTTTCTAGTTGTGGAGTTTAAAGTTGTGGAGTTTCTAGTTGTGGAGTCTCTAGTTGCGGAGTTTCTAGTTGTGGAGTTTCTAGTTGTGGAGTTTCTAGTTGTGGAGTTTCTGGATGTGGAGTTTCTAGTTGTGGAGTTTCAAGTTGTGGAGTTTCTAGTTGCAGAGTCACAAGTTGTGGAGTTTCTAGTTGTGTTGTTTCAAGTTGTGGAGTTTTGAGTTGTGGAGTTTCAAGTTGTGGAGTTTCTAGTTGTGGAGTTTCGAGTTGTGGAGTTTCTAGTTGTGGAGTTTCTAGCTGCGGAGTTTCTAGGTGCAGAGTCTCTAGTTTTGGAGTTTCTAGTTGCGAATTCTCTAGTTGAGGAGCCTCTAGTTGTAGAGTTTTTAGTTGTGGAGTTTCTAGTTGTGGACTTTCAAGTTGTGGAGTTTTTAGTTGCAGAGTCTCTGGTTGTGGAGTTTCTAGTTGCGGAATCTCTAGTTGTGGAGTTTCTAGTTGTGGAGTTTCTAGTTGTGGAGTTTCCAGTTGTGGAGTTTTTAGCTCTGGACTTCCTAGACATGAAATTTCTTGTAGCCGGGTCTTTATATGTGGAGTTCGTAGTTGTGGAGTTTCTAGTTGTGGAGTTTCTAGTTGTGGAGTCTCTTGTTGCAGAGTTTCTAGTTGTGGAGTTTCTAGTTGTGGAGTTTCAAGTTGTAGAGTCTCTAGTTGTGGAGTTTCTAGTTGCGGAGTATCTAGTTGTGGAGTTTCCAGTTGTGGAGTTTCCAGTTGTGGAATTGCGGAGTGTCTCGTTGTGGAGTTTCTGATTGTTGAGTTTCTAGTTGTGGAGTTTCGAGTTGTTGAGTCTCTAGTTGTGGAGTTTCTAGTTGTGGAGTTTCCAGATATGGAGTATCTTGTTGTGGAGTTCCCAGTTTTGAAGTATCTAGTTGTGGAGTTTCCAGTTGTGGAGTATCTAGTTGTGGTGTTTCAAGTTGTGGAGTTTCTAGTTGCGGAGTTTCTAGTTGCGGAGTTTTTAACAGCGGAGTTTCTAGTTGTGGAGTTTCAAGTTGCGGAGTCTCAAGTTGTGGAGTTTCCAGTTGTGAAGTTTTTAGTTGTGGAGTTTCTAGTTGTTGAGTTTCTAGTTGTGGAGTTTCAAGTTGTGGAGTTTCTAGTTGCGGAGTCTCAAGTTGTGGAGTTTCTAGCTTTGGAGTTCAAGTTGTGGAGTTTTGAGTTGTGGAGTTTCAAGTTGTGGAGTTTCAAGTTGTGGAGTTTCTAGTTGTGGAATCTCTAGTTGCGGAGTTTCTAGTTGTGAAGTTTCTAGTTGTGGAGTTTCTAGTTGTGGAGTTTCTGGTTGTGGAGTTTCTAGTTGTTGAGTTTATAGTTGTGAAGTCTCTAGTTTTGCAGTTTCTAGTTGTGGAGTTTCTAGTGGCGGAGTCTCAAGTTGTGGAGTTTCTAGTTGTGGAGTTTCAAGTTGTGGAGTTTTGAGCTGTGGAGTTTCAAGTGTTGGAGTTTCTAGTTTTTGAGTCTCTAGTTGTGGAGTTTCTAGTTGTGGAGTTTCCAGATATGGATTATCTAGTTGTGGAGTTTCCAATTGTGGAGTATCTAGTTGTGGAGTTTCAAGTTGTGGAGTTTCTAGTTGCGGAGTTTCTAGTTGCGGAGTTTTTAATAGCGGAGTTTTTAGTTGTGGAGTTTCAAGTTGCGGAGTCTCAAGTTGTGGAGTTTCCAGTTGTGGAGGTTTTAGTTGTGGAGTTTCTACATATAAAATTTCCAGTTGCCGAGTCTCTATTTGTGGAGTTTGTAGTTGTAGAGTTTCTAGTTGTGGAATTTCTAATTGTGGAGTCTC
Organism: Rhipicephalus microplus; assembly: GCF_043290135.1. Lineage (NCBI taxonomy): Eukaryota > Metazoa > Arthropoda > Arachnida > Ixodida > Ixodidae > Rhipicephalus > Rhipicephalus microplus. The sequence goes on from NW_027464714.1 coordinate 66,623, forward strand.
TAGTTGCGGAGTTTCTAGTTGTGGAGTTTCTAGTTGTGGAGTTTGTAGTTGTGGAGTTTCTAGTTGAGGAGTTTAAAGTTGTGGAGTTTCTAGTTGTGGAGTCTCTAGTTGCGGAGTTTCTAGTTGTGAGTTTCTAGTTGTGGAGTTTCTAGTTGTGGAGTTTCTGGATGTGGAGTTTCTAGTTGTGGAGTTTCAAGTTGTGGAGTTTCTAGTTGCGGAGTCACAAGTTGTGGAGTTTCTAGTTGTGTTGTTTCAAGTTGTGGAGTTTTGAGTTGTGGAGTTTCAAGTTGTGGAGTTTCTAGTTGTGGAGTTTCGAGTTGTGGAGTTTCTAGTTGTAGAGTTTGTAGCTGCGGAGTTTCTAGGTGCAGAGTCTCTAGTTTTGGAGTTTCTAGTTGCGAATTCTCTAGTTGAGGAGCCTCTAGTTGTAGAGTTTTTAGTTGTGGAGTTTCTAGTTGTGGAGTTTCAAGTTGTGGAGTTTCTAGTTGCGGCGTCTCAAGTTGTGGAGTTTTTAAATGCGGAGTTTCTAGCTGCGGAGTTTCTAGTTGCAGAGTCTCTGGTTGTGGAGTTTCTAGTTGCGGAATCTCTAGTTGTGGAGTTTCTAGTTGTGGAGTTTCTAGTTGTGGAGTTTCCAGTTGTGGAGTTTTTAGCTCTGGACTTTCTAGACATGAAATTTCTTGTAGCCGAGTCTCTATTTGTGGAGTTCGTAGTTGTGGAGTTTCTAGTTTTGCAGTTTCTAGTTGTGGAGTTTCTAGTTGTGGAGTTTCAAGTTGTGGAGTTTCTAGTGGCGGAGTCTCAAGTTGTGGAGTTTCTAGTTGTGGAGTTTCAAGTTGTGGAGTTTTGAGCTGTGGAGTTTCAAGTGTTGGAGTTTCTAGTTGTTGAGTCCCTAGTTGTGGAGTTTCTAGTTGTGGAGTTTCCAGATATGGATTATCTAGTTGTGGAGTTTCCAATTGTGGAGTATCTAGTTGTGGAGTTTCAAGTTGTGGAGTTTCTAGTTGCGGAGTTTCTAGTTGCGGAGTTTTTAATAGCGGAGTTTTTAGTTGTGGAGTTTCAAGTTGCGGAGTCTCAAGTTGTGGAGTTTCCAGTTGTGGAGTTTTTAGTTGTGGAGTTTCTAGATATGGAATTTCTAGTTGCCGAGTCTCTATTTGTGGAGTTTGTAGTTGTGGAGTTTCTAGTTGTGGAATTTCTAATTGTGGAGTCTCTAGTTGCGGAGTTTCTAGTTGTGGAGTTTCTAGTTGTGGAGTTTCTAGTTGTGGAGTTTGTAGTTGTGGAGTTTCTAGTTGTGGAGTTTAAAGTTGTGGAGTTTCTAGTTGTGGAGTCTCTAGTTGCGGAGTTTCTAGTTGTGAGTTTCTAGTTGTGGAGTTTCTAGTTGTGGAGTTTCTGGATGTGGAGTTTCTAGTTGTGGAGTTTCAAGTTGTGGAGTTTCTAGTTGCGAAGTCACAAGTTGTGGAGTTTCTAGTTGTGTTGTTTCAAGTTGTGGAGTTTTGAGTTGTGGAGTTTCAAGTTGTGGAGTTTCTAGTTGTGGAGTTTCTAGTTGTGGAGTTTCGAGTTGTGGAGTTTCTAGTTGTGGAGTTTCTAGCTGCGGAGTTTCTAGGTGCAGAGTCTCTAGTTTTGGAGTTTCTAGTTGCGAATTCTCTAGTTGAGGAGCCTCTAGTTGTAGAGTTTTTAGTTGTGGAGTTTCTAGTTGTGGAGTTTCAAGTTGTGGAGTTTTTAAATGCGGAGTTTCTAGCTGTGGAGTTTCTAGTTGCAGAGTCTCTGGTTGTGGAGTTTCTAGTTGCGGAATCTCTAGTTGTGGAGTTTTGAGTTGTGGAGTTTCAAGTTGTGGAGTTTCGAGTTGTGGAGTTTCTAGTTGTGGAGTTTCTAGCTGCGGAGTTTCTAGGTGCAGAGTCTCAAGTTGTGGAGTTTCAAGTTGTGGAGTTTTGAGTTGTGGAGTTTCAAGTTGTGGAGTTTCTAGTTGTGAAGTTTCTAGTTGTGGAGTTTCTAGTTGTGGAGTTTCAAGTTGTGGAGTTTCTAGTGGCGGAGTCTCAAGTTGTGGAGTTTCTAGTTGTGGAGTTTCAAGTTGTGGAGTTTTGAGTTGTGGAGTTTCAGGTGTTGGAGTTTCTAGTTGTTGAGTCTCTAGTTGTGGAGTTTCCAGATATGGATTATCTAGTTGTGGAGTTTCCAATTGTGGAGTATCTAGTTGTGGAGTTTCAAGTTGTGGAGTTTCTAGTTGCGGAGTTTCTAGTTGCGGAGTTTTTAATAGCGGAGTTTTTAGTTGTGGAGTTTCAAGTTGCGGAGTCTCAAGTTGTGGAGTTTCCAGATGTGGAGTTTTTAGTTGTGGAGTTTCTAGTTGTTGAGTTTCTAGTTGTGAAGTCTCTTGTTTTGCAGTTTCTAGTTGTGGAGTTTCTAGATATGGAATTTCTAGTTGCCGAGTCTCTATTTGTGGAGTTTGTAGGTGTGGAGTTTCTAGATATGGAATTTCTAGTTGCCGAGTGTCTATTTGTGGAGTTTGTAGTTGTGGAGTTTCTAGTTGTGGAATTTTCAATTGTGGAGTCTCTAGTTGCGGAGTTTCTAGTTGTGGAGTTTCTAGTTGTGGAGTTTCTAGTTGTAGAGTTTGTAGTTGTGGAGTTTCTAGTTGTGGAGTTTAAAGTTGTGGAGTTTCTAGTTGTGGAGTCTCTAGTTGCGGAGTTTCTAGTTGTGGAGTTTCTAGTTGTGGAGTTTCTAGTTGTGGAGTTTCTGGATGTGGAGTTTCTAGTTGTGGAGTTTCAAGTTGTGGAGTTTCTAGTTGCGGAGTCACAAGTTGTGGAGTTTCTAGTTGTGTTGTTTCAAGTTGTGGAGTTTTGAGTTGTGGAGTTTCAAGTTGTGGAGTTTCTAGTTGTGGAGTTTCGAGTTGTGGAGTTTCTAGTTGTGGAGTTTCTAGCTGCGGAGTTTCTAGGTGCAGAGTCTTTAGTTTTGGAGTTTCTAGTTGCGAATTCTCTAGTTGAGGAGCCTCTAGTTGTAGAGTTTTTAGTTGTGGAGTTTCTAGTTGTGGAGTTTCAAGTTGTGGAGTTTCTAGTTGCAGAGTCTCTGGTTGTGGAGTTTCTAGTTGCGGAATCTCTAGTTGTGGAGTTTCTAGTTGTGGAGTTTCTAGTTGTGGAGTTTCCAGTTGTGGAGTTTTTAGCTCTGGACTTCCTAGACATGAAATTTCTTGTAGCCGGGTCTTTATATGTGGAGTTCGTAGTTGTGGAGTTTCTAGTTGTGGAGTTTCTAGTTGTGGAGTCTCTTGTTGCAGAGTTTCAAGTTGTGGAGTTTTGAGCTGTGGAGTTTCAAGTGTTGGAGTTTCTAGTTGTTGAGTCCCTAGTTGTGGAGTTTCTAGTTGTGGAGTTTCCAGATATGGATTATCTAGTTGTGGAGTTTCCAATTGTGGAGTATCTAGTTGTGGAGTTTCAAGTTGTGGAGTTTCTAGTTGCGGAGTTTCTAGTTGCGGAGTTTTTAATAGCGGAGTTTTTAGTTGTGGAGTTTCAAGTTGCGGAGTCTCAAGTTGTGGAGTTTCCAGTTGTGGAGTTTTTAGTTGTGGAGTTTCTAGATATGGAATTTCTAGTTGCCGAGTCTCTATTTGTGGAGTTTGTAGTTGTGGAGTTTCTAGTTGTGGAATTTCTAATTGTGGAGTCTCTAGTTGCGGAGTTTCTAGTTGTGGAGTTTCTAGTTGTGGAGTTTCTAGTTGTGGAGTTTGTAGTTGTGGAGTTTCTAGTTGTGGAGTTTAAAGTTGTGGAGTTTCTAGTTGTGGAGTCTCTAGTTGCGGAGTTTCTAGTTGTGAGTTTCTAGTTGTGGAGTTTCTAGTTGTGGAGTTTCTGGATGTGGAGTTTCTAGTTGTGGAGTTTCAAGTTGTGGAGTTTCTAGTTGCGAAGTCACAAGTTGTGGAGTTTCTAGTTGTGTTGTTTCAAGTTGTGGAGTTTTGAGTTGTGGAGTTTCAAGTTGTGGAGTTTCTAGTTGTGGAGTTTCTAGTTGTGGAGTTTCGAGTTGTGGAGTTTCTAGTTGTGGAGTTTCTAGCTGCGGAGTTTCTAGGTGCAGAGTCTCTAGTTTTGGAGTTTCTAGTTGCGAATTCTCTAGTTGAGGAGCCTCTAGTTGTAGAGTTTTTAGTTGTGGAGTTTCTAGTTGTGGAGTTTCAAGTTGTGGAGTTTTTAAATGCGGAGTTTCTAGCTGTGGAGTTTCTAGTTGCAGAGTCTCTGGTTGTGGAGTTTCTAGTTGCGGAATCTCTAGTTGTGGAGTTTTGAGTTGTGGAGTTTCAAGTTGTGGAGTTTCGAGTTGTGGAGTTTCTAGTTGTGGAGTTTCTAGCTGCGGAGTTTCTAGGTGCAGAGTCTCAAGTTGTGGAGTTTCAAGTTGTGGAGTTTTGAGTTGTGGAGTTTCAAGTTGTGGAGTTTCTAGTTGTGAAGTTTCTAGTTGTGGAGTTTCTAGTTGTGGAGTTTCAAGTTGTGGAGTTTCTAGTGGCGGAGTCTCAAGTTGTGGAGTTTCTAGTTGTGGAGTTTCAAGTTGTGGAGTTTTGAGTTGTGGAGTTTCAGGTGTTGGAGTTTCTAGTTGTTGAGTCTCTAGTTGTGGAGTTTCCAGATATGGATTATCTAGTTGTGGAGTTTCCAATTGTGGAGTATCTAGTTGTGGAGTTTCAAGTTGTGGAGTTTCTAGTTGCGGAGTTTCTAGTTGCGGAGTTTTTAATAGCGGAGTTTTTAGTTGTGGAGTTTCAAGTTGCGGAGTCTCAAGTTGTGGAGTTTCCAGATGTGGAGTTTTTAGTTGTGGAGTTTCTAGTTGTTGAGTTTCTAGTTGTGAAGTCTCTTGTTTTGCAGTTTCTAGTTGTGGAGTTTCTAGATATGGAATTTCTAGTTGCCGAGTCTCTATTTGTGGAGTTTGTAGGTGTGGAGTTTCTAGATATGGAATTTCTAGTTGCCGAGTGTCTATTTGTGGAGTTTGTAGTTGTGGAGTTTCTAGTTGTGGAATTTTCAATTGTGGAGTCTCTAGTTGCGGAGTTTCTAGTTGTGGAGTTTCTAGTTGTGGAGTTTCTAGTTGTAGAGTTTGTAGTTGTGGAGTTTCTAGTTGTGGAGTTTAAAGTTGTGGAGTTTCTAGTTGTGGAGTCTCTAGTTGCGGAGTTTCTAGTTGTGGAGTTTCTAGTTGTGGAGTTTCTAGTTGTGGAGTTTCTGGATGTGGAGTTTCTAGTTGTGGAGTTTCAAGTTGTGGAGTTTCTAGTTGCGGAGTCACAAGTTGTGGAGTTTCTAGTTGTGTTGTTTCAAGTTGTGGAGTTTTGAGTTGTGGAGTTTCAAGTTGTGGAGTTTCTAGTTGTGGAGTTTCGAGTTGTGGAGTTTCTAGTTGTGGAGTTTCTAGCTGCGGAGTTTCTAGGTGCAGAGTCTTTAGTTTTGGAGTTTCTAGTTGCGAATTCTCTAGTTGAGGAGCCTCTAGTTGTAGAGTTTTTAGTTGTGGAGTTTCTAGTTGTGGAGTTTCAAGTTGTGGAGTTTCTAGTTGCAGAGTCTCTGGTTGTGGAGTTTCTAGTTGCGGAATCTCTAGTTGTGGAGTTTCTAGTTGTGGAGTTTCTAGTTGTGGAGTTTCCAGTTGTGGAGTTTTTAGCTCTGGACTTCCTAGACATGAAATTTCTTGTAGCCGGGTCTTTATATGTGGAGTTCGTAGTTGTGGAGTTTCTAGTTGTGGAGTTTCTAGTTGTGGAGTCTCTTGTTGCAGAGTTTCTAGTTGTGGAGTTTCAAGTTGTGGAGTCTCTAGTTGTGGAGTTTCTAGTTGCGGAGTATCTAGTTGTGGAGTTTCCAGTTGTGGAGTTTCCAGTTGTGGAATTGCGGAGTGTCTGGTTGTGGAGTTTCTAATTGTTGAGTTTCTAGTTGTGGAGTTTCGAGTTGTTGAGTCTCTAGTTGTGGAGTTTCTAGTTGTGGAGTTTCCAGATATGGAGTATCTTGTTGTGGAGTTCCCAGTTTTGAAGTATCTAGTTGTGGAGTTTCCAGTTGTGGAGTATCTAGTTGTGGAGTTTCAAGTTGTGGAGTTTCTAGTTGCGGAGTTTCTAGTTGCGGAGTATCTAGTTGTGGAGTTTCCAGTTGTGGAGTTTCCAGTTGTGGAATTGCGGAGTGTCTGGTTGTGGAGTTTCTAATTGTTGAGTTTCTAGTTGTGGAGTTTCGAGTTGTTGAGTCTCTAGTTGTGGAGTTTCTAGTTGTGGAGTTTCCAGATATGGAGTATCTTGTTGTGGAGTTCCCAGTTTTGAAGTATCTAGTTGTGGAGTTTCCAGTTGTGGAGTATCTAGTTGTGGAGTTTCAAGTTGTGGAGTTTCTAGTTGCGGAGTTTCTAGTTGCGGAGTTTTTAACAGCGGAGTTTCTAGTTGTGGAGTTTCAAGTTGCGGAGTCTCAAGTTGTGCAGTTTCCAGTTGTGGAGTTTTTAGTTGTGGAGTTTCTAGTTGTTGAGTTTCTAGTTGTGGAGTTTCAAGTTGTGGAGTTTCTAGTTGCGGAGTCTCAAGTTGTGGAGTTTCTAGCTTTGGAGTTCAAGTTGTGGAGTTTTGAGTTGTGGAGTTTCAAGTTGTGGAGTTTCAAGTTGTGGAGTTTCTAGTTGTGGAATCTCTAGTTGCGGAGTTTCTAGTTGTGAAGTTTCTAGTTGTGGAGTTTCTAGTTGTGGAGTTTCTGGTTGTGGAGTTTCTAGTTGTTGAGTTTATAGTTGTGAAGTCTCTAGTTTTGCAGTTTCTAGTTGTGGAGTTTCTAGTTGTGGAGTTTCTAGTGGCGGAGTCTCAAGTTGTGGAGTTTCTAGTTGTGGAGTTTCAAGTTGTGGAGTTTTGAGCTGTGGAGTTTCAAGTGTTGGAGTTTCTAGTTGTTGAGTCTCTAGTTGTGGAGTTTCTAGTTGTGGAGTTTCCAGATATGGATTATCTAGTTGTGGAGTTTCCAATTGTGGAGTATCTAGTTGTGGAGTTTCAAGTTGTGGAGTTTCTAGTTGCGGAGTTTCTAGTTGCGGAGTTTTTAATAGCGGAGTTTTTAGTTGTGGAGTTTCAAGTTGCGGAGTCTCAAGTTGTGGAGTTTCCAGTTGTGGAGGTTTTAGTTGTGGAGTTTCTACATATAAAATTTCCAGTTGCCGAGTCTCTATTTGTGGAGTTTGTAGTTGTAGAGTTTCTAGTTGTGGAATTTCTAATTGTGGAGTCTCTAGTTGCGGAGTTTCTAGTTGTGGAGTTTCTAGTTGTGGAGTTTAAAGTTGTGGAGTTTCTAGTTGTGGAGTCTCTAGTTGCGGAGTTTCTAGTTGTGAGTTTCTAGTTGTGGAGTTTCTAGTTGTGGAGTTTCTGGATGTGGAGTTTCTAGTTGTGGAGTTTCAAGTTGTGGAGTTTCTAGTTGCGGAGTCACAAGTTGTGGAGTTTCTAGTTGTGTTGTTTCAAGTTGTGGAGTTTTGAGTTGTGGAGTTTCAAGTTGTGGAGTTTCTAGTTGTGGAGTTTCGAGTTGTGGAGTTTCTAGTTGTAGAGTTTGTAGCTGCGGAGTTTCTAGGTGCAGAGTCTCTAGTTTTGGAGTTTCTAGTTGCGAATTCTCTAGTTGAGGAGCCTCTAGTTGTAGAGTTTTTAGTTGTGGAGTTTCTAGTTGTGGAGTTTCAAGTTGTGGAGTTTCTAGTTGCGGCGTCTCAAGTTGTGGAGTTTTTAAATGCGGAGTTTCTAGCTGCGGAGTTTCTAGTTGCAGAGTCTCTGGTTGTGGAGTTTCTAGTTGCGGAATCTCTAGTTGTGGAGTTTCTAGTTGTGGAGTTTCTAGTTGTGGAGTTTCCAGTTGTGGAGTTTTTAGCTCTGGACTTTCTAGACATGAAATTTCTTGTAGCCGAGTCTCTATTTGTGGAGTTCGTAGTTGTGGAGTTTCTAGTTGTGGAGTTTCTAGTTGTGGAGTTTCTAGTTGTGGAGTTTCAAGTTGTGGAGTCTCTAGTTGTGGAGTTTCTAGTTGCGGTATATCTAGTTGTGGAGTTTCCAGTTGTGGAGTTTCCAGTTGTGGAATTGCGGAGTGTCTGGTTGTGGAGTTTCTAATTGTTGAGTTTCTAGTTGTGGAGTTTCGAGTTGTTGAGTCTCTAGTTGTGGAGTTTCTAGTTGTGGAGTTTCCAGATATTGAGTATCCAGTTGTGGAGTTCCCACTTTTGAAGTATCTAGTTGTGGAGTTTCCAGTTGTGGAGTATATAGTTGTGGAGTTTCAAGTTGTGGGGTTTCTAGTTGCGGAGTTTCTAGTTGCGGAGTTTTTAACAGCGGAGTTTCTAGTTGTGGAGTTTCAAGTTGCGGAGTCTCAAGTTGCGGAGTCTCAAGTTGTGGAGTTTCCAGTTGTGGAGTTTTTAGTTGTGGAGTTTCTAGTTGTTGAGTTTCGAGTTGTGGAGTTTCAAGTTGTGGAGTTTCTAGTTGCGGAGTCTCAAGTTGTGGAGTTTCTAGCTTTGGAATTCAAGTTGTGGAGTTTTGAGTTGTGGAGTTTCAAGTTGTGGAGTTTCTAGTTGTGGAGTTTTGAGTTGTGGAGTTTCTAGTTGTGGAGTTTCTACCTGCGGAGTTTCTAGGTGCAGAGTCTCAAGTTGTGGAGTTTCAAGTTGTGGAGTTTTGAGTTGTGGAGTTTCAAGTTGTGGAGTTTCTAGTTGTGGAGTCTCTAGTTGCGGAGTTTCTAGTTGTGAAGTTTCTAGTTGTGGAGTTTCTAGTTGTGGAGTTTCTGGTTGTGGAGTTTCTAGTTGTTGAGTTTCTAGTTGTGAAGTCTCTAGTTTTGCAGTTTCTAGTTGTGGAGTTTCTAGTTGTGGAGTTTTAAGTTGTGGAGTTTCTAGTGGCGGAGTCTCAAGTTGTGGAGTTTCTAGTTGTGGAGTTTCAAGTTGTGGAGTTTTGAGCTGTGGAGTTTCAAGTGTTGGAGTTTCTAGTTGTTGAGTCTCTAGTTGTGGAGTTTCTAGTTGTGGAGTTTCCAGATATGGATTATCTAGTTGTGGAGTTTCCAATTGTGGAGTATCTAGTTGTGGAGTTTCAAGTTGTGGAGTTTCTAGTTGCGGAGTTTCTAGTTGCGGAGTTTTTAATAGCGGAGTTTTTAGTTGTGGAGTTTCAAGTTGCGGAGTCTCAAGTTGTGGAGTTTCCAGTTGTGGAGTTTTTAGTTGTGGAGTTTCTAGATATGGAATTTCTAGTTGCCGAGTCTCTATTTGTGGAGTTTGTAGTTGTGGAGTTTCTAGTTGTGGAATTTCTAATTGTGGAGTCTCTAGTTGCGGAGTTTCTAGTTGTGGAGTTTCTAGTTGTGGAGTTTCTAGTTGTGGAGTTTGTAGTTGTGGAGTCTCTAGTTGTGGAGTTTAAAGTTGTGGAGTTTCTAGTTGTGGAGTCTCTAGTTGCGGAGTTTCTAGTTGTGAGTTTCTAGTTGTGGAGTTTCTAGTTGTGGAGTTTCTGGATGTGGAGTTTCTAGTTGTGGAGTTTCAAGTTGTGGAGTTTCTAGTTGCGAAGTCACAAGTTGTGGAGTTTCTAGTTGTGTTGTTTCAAGTTGTGGAGTTTTGAGTTGTGGAGTTTCAAGTTGTGGAGTTTCTAGTTGTGGAGTTTCGAGTTGTGGAGTTTCTAGTTGTGGAGTTTCTAGCTGCGGTGTTTCTAGGTGCAGAGTCTCTAGTTTTGGAGTTTCTAGTTGCGAATTCTCTAGTTGAGGAGCCTCTAGTTGTAGAGTTTTTAGTTGTGGAGTTTCTAGTTGTGGAGTTTCAAGTTGTGGAGTTTTTAAATGCGGAGTTTCTAGCTGTGGAGTTTCTAGTTGCAGAGTCTCTGGTTGTGGAGTTTCTAGTTGCGGAATCTCTAGTTGTGGAGTTTCTAGTTGCGGAGTTTCTAGTTGTGGAGTTTCAAGTTGTGGAGTTTCTAGTTGTGGAGTCTCTAGTTGCGGAGTTTCTAGTTGTGAAGTTTCTAGTTGTGGAGTTTCTAGTTTTGAAGTTTCTAGTTGTGGAGTTTCTAGTTGTAGAGTCTCCTGTTGCGGAGTTTCTAGTTGTGGAGTTTCTAGTTGGGGAGTTTCCAGTTGTGGAGTTTCTAGTTGTGGAGTTTCTACTTGTGGAGTCTCAAGTTGTGGAGTTTAAACTTGTGGAGTTTCAAGTTATGGAGTCTATAGTTGTGGAGTTTCTAGTTGTAGATTTTCTAGTTGTGGAGTATCTAGTTGTGGATTTTCCAGTTGTGGAGTTTCTAGTAGTTCCGTTGCGGAGTATGTAGTTGTTGAGTTTCTAGTTGCAGAGTCTCTAGTTGTGGAGTTTCAAATTGTGGAGTCTCTAGATGTGGAGTTTCTAGTTGTCGAGTTTCCAGTTATGGAGTATCTAGTAGTGGAGTTTCGAGTTGTGGAGTTTCTAGTTGTGGAGTTTCTAGTTGTGGAGTCCCTAGTTGCGGAGTTTCTAGTTGCGAAGTTTCAAGTTGTGGAGTTTCAAGTTGCGGAGTCTCAAGCTGTGGAGTTTCTAGTTGTGGAGTTTCCAGTTGTGGAGTTTTGAGTTGTGGAGTTTCTAGTTGCAGAGTCTCTAGTTGTGGAGTTTCAAGTTGTGGAGTCTCTAGTTGTGGAGTTTCTAGTTGCCGAGTTTCCAGTTGTGGAGTATCTAGTAGTGGAGTTTCCAGTTGTGGAGTTTCTAGTTGCGGAGTTTCTAGTTGTGAGTTTCTAGTTGTGGAGTTTCTAGTTGTGGAGTTTCTGGATGTGGAGTTTCTAGTTGTGGAGTTTCAAGTTGTGGAGTTTCTAGTTGCGAAGTCACAAGTTGTGGAGTTTCTAGTTGTGTTGTTTCAAGTTGTGGAGTTTTGAGTTGTGGAGTTTCAAGTTGTGGAGTTTCAAGTTGTGGAGTTTCGAGTTGTGGAGTTTCTAGTTGTGGAGTTTCTAGCTGCGGAGTTTCTAGGTGCAGAGTCTCTAGTTTTGGAGTTTCTAGTTGCGAATTCTCTAGTTGAGGAGCCTCTAGTTGTAGAGTTTTTAGTTGTGGAGTTTCTAGTTGTGGAGTTTCAAGTTGTGGAGTTTTTAAATGCGGAGTTTCTAGCTGTGGAGTTTCTAGTTGCAGAGTCTCTGGTTGTGGAGTTTCTAGTTGCGGAATCTCTAGTTGTGGAGTTTCTAGTTGCGGAGTTTCTAGTTGTGGAGTTTCAAGTTGTGGAGTTTCTAGTTGTGGAGTCTCTAGTTGCGGAGTTTCTAGTTGTGAAGTTTCTAGTTGTGGAGTTTCTAGTTTTGAAGTTTCTAGTTGTGGAGTTTCTAGTTGTAGAGTCTCCTGTTGCGGAGTTTCTAGTTGCGGAGTTTCTAGTTGGGGAGTTTCCAGTTGTGGAGTTTCTAGTTGTGGAGTTTCTACTTGTGGAGTCTCAAGTTGTGGAGTTTAAACTTGTGGAGTTTCAAGTTGTGGAGTCTATAGTTGTGGAGTTTCTAGTTGTAGATTTTCTAGTTGTGGAGTATCTAGTTGTGGATTTTCCAGTTGTGGAGTTTCTAGTAGTTCCGTTGCGGAGTATCTAGTTGTTGAGTTTCTAGTTGCAGAGTCTCTAGTTGTGGAGTTTCAAATTGTGGAGTCTCTAGATGTGGAGTTTCTAGTTGTCGAGTTTCCAGTTATGGAGTATCTAGTAGTGGAGTTTCGAGTTGTGGAGTTTCTAGTTGTGGAGTTTCTAGTTGTGGAGTCCCTAGTTGCGGAGTTTCTAGTTGCGAAGTTTCAAGTTGTGGAGTTTCAAGTTGCGGAGTCTCAAGTTGTGGAGTTTCTAGTTGTGGAGTTTCAAGTTGTGGAGTTTTGAGTTGTGGAGTTTCAAGTGTTGGAGTTTCTAGTTGTTGAGTCTCTAGTTGTGGAGTTTCCAGATATGGATTATCTAGTTGTGGAGTTTCCAATTGTGGAGTATCTAGTTGTGGAGTTTCAAGTTGTGGAGTTTCTAGTTGCGGAGTTTCTAGTTGCGGAGTTTTTAATAGCGGAGTTTTTAGTTGTGGAGTTTCAAGTTGCGGAGGCTCAAGTTGTGGAGTTTCCAGATGTGGAGTTTTTAGTTGTGGAGTTTCTAGTTGTTGAGTTTCTAGTTGTGAAGTCTCTAGTTTTGCAGTTTCTAGTTGTGGAGTTTCTAGATATGGAATTTCTAGTTGCCGAGTCTCTATTTGTGGAGTTTGTAGTTGTGGAGTTTCTAGATATGGAATTTCTAGTTGCCGAGTGTCTATTTGTGGAGTTTGTAGTTGTGGAGTTTCTAGTTGTGGAATTTTCAATTGTGGAGTCTCTAATTGCGGAGTTTCTAGTTGTGGAGTTTCTAGTTGTGGAGTTTCTAGTTGTAGAGTTTGTAGTTGGGGAGTGTCTAGTTGTGGAGTTTAAAGTTGTGGAGTTTCTAGTTGTGGAGTCTCTAGTTGCGGAGTTTCTAGTTGTGGAGTTTCTAGTTGTGGAGTTTCTAGTTGTGGAGTTTCTGGATGTGGAGTTTCTAGTTGTGGAGTTTCAAGTTGTGGAGTTTCTAGTTGCGGAGTCACAAGTTGTGGAGTTTCTAGTTGTGTTGTTTCAAGTTGTGGAGTTTTGAGTTGTGGAGTTTCAAGTTGTGGAGTTTCTAGTTGTGGAGTTTCGAGTTGTGGAGTTTCTAGTTGTGGAGTTTCTAGCTGCGGAGTTTCTAGGTGCAGAGTCTCTAGTTTTGGAGTTTCTAGTTGCGAATTCTCTAGTTGAGGAGCCTCTAGTTGTAGAGTTTTCAGTTGTGGAGTTTCTAGTTGTGGAGTTTCAAGTTGTGGAGTTTCTAGTTGCAGAGTCTCTGGTTGTGGAGTTTCTAGTTGCGGAATCTCTAGTTGTGGAGTTTCTAGTTGTGGAGTTTCTAGTTGTGGAGTTTCCAGTTGTGGAGTTTTTAGCTCTGGACTTCCTAGACATGAAATTTCTTGTAGCCGGGTCTTTATATGTGGAGTTCGTAGTTGTGGAGTTTCTAGTTGTGGAGTTTCTAGTTGTGAAGTCTCTTGTTGCAGAGTTTCTAGTTGTGGAGTTTCTAGTTGTGGAGTTTCAAGTTGTAGAGTCTCTAGTTGTGGAGTTTCTAGTTGCGGAGTATCTAGTTGTGGAGTTTCCAGTTGTGGAGTTTCCAGTTGTGGAATTGCGGAGTGTCTGGTTGTGGAGTTTCTAATTGTTGAGTTTCTAGTTGTGGAGTTTCGAGTTGTTGAGTCTCTAGTTGTGGAGTTTCTAGTTGTGGAGTTTCCAGATATGGAGTATCTTGTTGTGGAGTTCCCAGTTTTGAAGTATCTAGTTGTGGAGTTTCCAGTTGTGGAGTATCTAGTTGTGGAGTTTCAAGTTGTGGAGTTTCTAGTTGCGGAGTTTCTAGTTGCGGAGTTTTTAACAGCGGAGTTTCTAGTTGTGGAGTTTCAAGTTGCGGAGTCTCAAGTTGTGGAGTTTCCAGTTGTGGAGTTTTTAGTTGTGGAGTTTCTAGTTGTTGAGTTTCTAGTTGTGGAGTTTCAAGTTGTGGAGTTTCTAGTTGCGGAGTCTCAAGTTGTGGAGTTTCTAGCTTTGGAGTTCAAGTTGTGGAGTTTTGAGTTGTGGAGTTTCAAGTTGTGGAGTTTCAAGTTGTGGAGTTTCTAGTTGTGGAATCTCTAGTTGCGGAGTTTCTAGTTGTGAAGTTTCTAGTTGTGGAGTTTCTAGTTGTGGAGTTTCTGGTTGTGGAGTTTCTAGTTGTTGAGTTTATAGTTGTGAAGTCTCTAATTTTGCAGTTTCTAGTTGTGGAGTTTCTAGTTGTGGAGTTTCTAGTGGCGGAGTCTCAAGTTGTGGAGTTTCTAGTTGTGGAGTTTCAAGTTGTGGAGTTTTGAGCTGTGGAGTTTCAAGTGTTGGAGTTTCTAGTTGTTGAGTCTCTAGTTGTGGAGTTTCTAGTTGTGGAGTTTCCAGATATGGATTATCTAGTTGTGGAGTTTCCAATTGTGGAGTATCTAGTTGTGGAGTTTCAAGTTGTGGAGTTTCTAGTTGCGGAGTTTCTAGTTGCGGAGTTTTTAATAGCGGAGTTTTTAGTTGTGGAGTTTCAAGTTGCGGAGTCTCAAGTTGTGGAGTTTCCAGTTGTGGAGGTTTTAGTTGTGGAGTTTCTACATATAAAATTTCCAGTTGCCGAGTCTCTATTTGTGGAGTTTGTAGTTGTAGAGTTTCTAGTTGTGGAATTTCTAATTGTGGAGTCTCTAGTTGCGGAGTTTCTAGTTGTGGAGTTTCTAGTTGTGGAGTTTAAAGTTGTGGAGTTTCTAGTTGTGGAGTCTCTAGTTGCGGAGTTTCTAGTTGTGAGTTTCTAGTTGTGGAGTTTCTAGTTGTGGAGTTTCTGGATGTGGAGTTTCTAGTTGTGGAGTTTCAAGTTGTGGAGTTTCTAGTTGCGGAGTCACAAGTTGTGGAGTTTCTAGTTGTGTTGTTTCAAGTTGTGGAGTTTTGAGTTGTGGAGTTTCAAGTTGTGGAGTTTCTAGTTGTGGAGTTTCGAGTTGTGGAGTTTCTAGTTGTAGAGTTTGTAGCTGCGGAGTTTCTAGGTGCAGAGTCTCTAGTTTTGGAGTTTCTAGTTGTGAATTCTCTAGTTGAGGAGCCTCTAGTTGTAGAGTTTTTAGTTGTGGAGTTTCTAGTTGTGGAGTTTCAAGTTGTGGAGTTTCTAGTTGCGGCGTCTCAAGTTGTGGAGTTTTTAAATGCGGAGTTTCTAGCTGCGGAGTTTCTAGTTGCAGAGTCTCTGGTTGTGGAGTTTCTAGTTGCGGAATCTCTAGTTGTGGAGTTTCTAGTTGTGGAGTTTCTAGTTGTGGAGTTTCCAGTTGTGGAGTTTTTAGCTCTGGACTTTCTAGACATGAAATTTCTTGTAGCCGAGTCTCTATTTGTGGAGTTCGTAGTTGTGGAGTTTCTAGTTGTGGAGTTTCTAGTTGTGGAGTTTCTAGTTGTGGAGTTTCAAGTTGTGGAGTCTCTAGTTGTGGAGTTTCTAGTTGCGGTATATCTAGTTGTGGAGTTTCCAGTTGTGGAGTTTCTAGTTGCAGAGTCTCTAGTTGTGGAGTTTCAAGTTGTGGAGTCTCTAGTTGTGGAATTTCTAGTTGCCGAGTTTCCAGTTGTGGAGTATCTAGTAGTGGAGTTTCCAGTTGTGGAGTTTCTAGTTGCGGAGTTTCTAGTTGTGAGTTTCTAGTTGTGGAGTTTCTAGTTGTGGAGTTTCTGGATGTGGAGTTTCTAGTTGTGGAGTTTCAAGTTGTGGAGTTTCTAGTTGCGAAGTCACAAGTTGTGGAGTTTCTAGTTGTGTTGTTTCAAGTTTTGGAGTTTTGAGTTGTGGAGTTTCAAGTTGTGGAGTTTCAAGTTGTGGAGTTTCGAGTTGTGGAGTTTCTAGTTGTGGAGTTTCTAGCTGCGGAGTTTCTAGGTGCAGAGTCTCTAGTTTTGGAGTTTCTAGTTGCGAATTCTCTAGTTGAGGAGCCTCTAGTTGTAGAGTTTTTAGTTGTGGAGTTTCTAGTTGTGGAGTTTCAAGTTGTGGAGTTTTTAAATGCGGAGTTTCTAGCTGTGGAGTTTCTAGTTGCAGAGTCTCTGGTTGTGGAGTTTCTAGTTGCGGAATCTCTAGTTGTGGAGTTTCTAGTTGCGGAGTTTCTAGTTGTGGAGTTTCAAGTTGTGGAGTTTCTAGTTGTGGAGTCTCTAGTTGCGGAGTTTCTAGTTGTGAAGTTTCTAGTTGTGGAGTTTCTAGTTTTGAAGTTTCTAGTTGTGGAGTTTCTAGTTGTAGAGTCTCCTGTTGCGGAGTTTCTAGTTGCGGAGTTTCTAGTTGGGGAGTTTCCAGTTGTGGAGTTTCTAGTTGTGGAGTTTCTACTTGTGGAGTCTCAAGTTGTGGAGTTTAAACTTGTGGAGTTTCAAGTTGTGGAGTCTATAGTTGTGGAGTTTCTAGTTGCAGATTTTCTAGTTGTGGAGTATCTAGTTGTGGATTTTCCAGTTGTGGAGTTTCTAGTAGTTCCGTTGCGGAGTATCTAGTTGTTGAGTTTCTAGTTGCAGAGTCTCTAGTTGTGGAGTTTCAAATTGTGGAGTCTCTAGATGTGGAGTTTCTAGTTGTCGAGTTTCCAGTTATGGAGTATCTAGTAGTGGAGTTTCGAGTTGTGGAGTTTCTAGTTGTGGAGTTTCTAGTTGTGGAGTCCCTAGTTGCGGAGTTTCTAGTTGCGAAGTTTCAAGTTGTGGAGTTTCAAGTTGCGGAGTCTCAAGTTGTGGAGTTTCTAGTTGTGGAGTTTCAAGTTGTGGAGTTTTGAGTTGTGGAGTTTCAAGTGTTGGAGTTTCTAGTTGTTGAGTCTCTAGTTGTGGAGTTTCCAGATATGGATTATCTAGTTGTGGAGTTTCCAATTGTGGAGTATCTAGTTGTGGAGTTTCAAGTTGTGGAGTTTCTAGTTGCGGAGTTTCTAGTTGCGGAGTTTTTAATAGCGGAGTTTTTAGTTGTGGAGTTTCAAGTTGCGGAGGCTCAAGTTGTGGAGTTTCCAGATGTGGAGTTTTTAGTTGTGGAGTTTCTAGTTGTTGAGTTTCTAGTTGTGAAGTCTCTAGTTTTGCAGTTTCTAGTTGTGGAGTTTCTAGATATGGAATTTCTAGTTGCCGAGTCTCTATTTGTGGAGTTTGTAGTTGTGGAGTTTCTAGATATGGAATTTCTAGTTGCCGAGTGTCTATTTGTGGAGTTTGTAGTTGTGGAGTTTCTAGTTGTGGAATTTTCAATTGTGGAGTCTCTAATTGCGGAGTTTCTAGTTGTGGAGTTTCTAGTTGTGGAGTTTCTAGTTGTAGAGTTTGTAGTTGGGGAGTGTCTAGTTGTGGAGTTTAAAGTTGTGGAGTTTCTAGTTGTGGAGTCTCTAGTTGCGGAGTTTCTAGTTGTGGAGTTTCTAGTTGTGGAGTTTCTAGTTGTGGAGTTTCTGGATGTGGAGTTTCTAGTTGTGGAGTTTCAAGTTGTGGAGTTTCTAGTTGCGGAGTCACAAGTTGTGGAGTTTCTAGTTGTGTTGTTTCAAGTTGTGGAGTTTTGAGTTGTGGAGTTTCAAGTTGTGGAGTTTCTAGTTGTGGAGTTTCGAGTTGTGGAGTTTCTAGTTGTGGAGTTTCTAGCTGCGGAGTTTCTAGGTGCAGAGTCTCTAGTTTTGGAGTTTCTAGTTGCGAATTCTCTAGTTGAGGAGCCTCTAGTTGTAGAGTTTTTAGTTGTGGAGTTTCTAGTTGTGGAGTTTCAAGTTGTGGAGTTTCTAGTTGCAGAGTCTCTGGTTGTGGAGTTTCTAGTTGCAGAATCTCTAGTTGTGGAGTTTCTAGTTGTGGAGTTTCTAGTTGTGGAGTTTCCAGTTGTGGAGTTTTTAGCTCTGGACTTCCTAGACATGAAATTTCTTGTAGCCGGGTCTTTATATGTGGAGTTCGTAGTTGTGGAGTTTCTAGTTGTGGAGTTTCTAGTTGTGAAGTCTCTTGTTGCAGAGTTTCTAGTTGTGGAGTTTCTAGTTGTGGAGTTTCAAGTTGTAGAGTCTCTAGTTGTGGAGTTTCTAGTTGCGGAGTATCTAGTTGTGGAGTTTCCAGTTGTGGAGTTTCCAGTTGTGGAATTGCGGAGTGTCTGGTTGTGGAGTTTCTAATTGTTGAGTTTCTAGTTGTGGAGTTTCGAGTTGTTGAGTCTCTAGTTGTGGAGTTTCTAGTTGTGGAGTTTCCAGATATGGAGTATCTTGTTGTGGAGTTCCCAGTTTTGAAGTATCTAGTTGTGGAGTTTCCAGTTGTGGAGTATCTAGTTGTGGAGTTTCAAGTTGTGGAGTTTCTAGTTGCGGAGTTTCTAGTTGCGGAGTTTTTAACAGCGGAGTTTCTAGTTGTGGAGTTTCAAGTTGCGGAGTCTCAAGTTGTGGAGTTTCCAGTTGTGGAGTTTTTAGTTGTGGAGTTTCTAGTTGTTGAGTTTCTAGTTGTGGAGTTTCAAGTTGTGGAGTTTCTAGTTGCGGAGTCTCAAGTTGTGGAGTTTCTAGCTTTGGAGTTCAAGTTGTGGAGTTTTGAGTTGTGGAGTTTCAAGTTGTGGAGTTTCAAGTTGTGGAGTTTCTAGTTGTGGAATCTCTAGTTGCGGAGTTTCTAGTTGTGAAGTTTCTAGTTGTGGAGTTTCTAGTTGTGGAGTTTCTGGTTGTGGAGTTTCTAGTTGTTGAGTTTATAGTTGTGAAGTCTCTAGTTTTGCAGTTTCTAGTTGTGGAGTTTCTAGTTGTGGAGTTTCTAGTGGCGGAGTCTCAAGTTGTGGAGTTTCTAGTTGTGGAGTTTCAAGTTGTGGAGTTTTGAGCTGTGGAGTTTCAAGTGTTGGAGTTTCTAGTTGTTGAGTCTCTAGTTGTGGAGTTTCTAGTTGTGGAGTTTCCAGATATGGATTATCTAGTTGTGGAGTTTCCAATTGTGGAGTATCTAGTTGTGGAGTTTCAAGTTGTGGAGTTTCTAGTTGCGGAGTTTCTAGTTGCGGAGTTTTTAATAGCGGAGTTTTTAGTTGTGGAGTTTCAAGTTGCGGAGTCTCAAGTTGTGGAGTTTCCAGTTGTGGAGGTTTTAGTTGTGGAGTTTCTACATATAAAATTTCCAGTTGCCGAGTCTCTATTTGTGGAGTTTGTAGTTGTAGAGTTTCTAGTTGTGGAATTTCTAATTGTGGAGTCTCTAGTTGCGGAGTTTCTAGTTGTGGAGTTTCTAGTTGTGGAGTTTAAAGTTGTGGAGTTTCTAGTTGTGGAGTCTCTAGTTGCGGAGTTTCTAGTTGTGAGTTTCTAGTTGTGGAGTTTCTAGTTGTGGAGTTTCTGGATGTGGAGTTTCTAGTTGTGGAGTTTCAAGTTGTGGAGTTTCTAGTTGCGGAGTCACAAGTTGTGGAGTTTCTAGTTGTGTTGTTTCAAGTTGTGGAGTTTTGAGTTGTGGAGTTTCAAGTTGTGGAGTTTCTAGTTGTGGAGTTTCGAGTTGTGGAGTTTCTAGTTGTAGAGTTTGTAGCTGCGGAGTTTCTAGGTGCAGAGTCTCTAGTTTTGGAGTTTCTAGTTGCGAATTCTCTAGTTGAGGAGCCTCTAGTTGTAGAGTTTTTAGTTGTGGAGTTTCTAGTTGTGGAGTTTCAAGTTGTGGAGTTTCTAGTTGCGGCGTCTCAAGTTGTGGAGTTTTTAAATGCGGAGTTTCTAGCTGCGGAGTTTCTAGTTGCAGAGTCTCTGGTTGTGGAGTTTCTAGTTGCGGAATCTCTAGTTGTGGAGTTTCTAGTTGTGGAGTTTCTAGTTGTGGAGTTTCCAGTTGTGGAGTTTTTGGCTCTGGACTTTCTAGACATGAAATTTCTTGTAGCCGAGTCTCTATTTGTGGAGTTCGTAGTTGTGGAGTTTCTAGTTGTGGAGTTTCTAGTTGTGGAGTTTCTAGTTGTGGAGTTTCAAGTTGTGGAGTCTCTAGTTGTGGAGTTTCTAGTTGCGGTATATCTAGTTGTGGAGTTTCCAGTTGTGGAGTTTCCAGTTGTGGAATTGCGGAGTGTCTGGTTGTGGAGTTTCTAATTGTTGAGTTTCTAGTTGTGGAGTTTCGAGTTGTTGAGTCTCTAGTTGTGGAGTTTCTAGTTGTGGAGTTTCCAGATATTGAGTATCCAGTTGTGGAGTTCCCAGTTTTGAAGTATCTAGTTGTGGAGTTTCCAGTTGTGGAGTATATAGTTGTGGAGTTTCAAGTTGTGGAGTTTCTAGTTGCGGAGTTTCTAGTTGCGGAGTTTTTAACAGCGGAGTATCTAGTTGTGGAGTTTCAAGTTGCGGAGTCTCAAGTTGTGGAGTTTCCAGTTGTGGAGTTTTTAGTTGTGGAGTTTCTAGTTGTTGAGTTTCGAGTTGTGGAGTTTCAAGTTGTGGAGTTTCTAGTTGCGGAGTCTCAAGTTGTGGAGTTTCTAGCTTTGGAATTCAAGTTGTGGAGTTTTGAGTTGTGGAGTTTCAAGTTGTGGAGTTTCTAGTTGTGGAGTTTTGAGTTGTGGAGTTTCTAGTTGTGGAGTTTCTACCTGCGGAGTTTCTAGGTGCAGAGTCTCAAGTTGTGGAGTTTCAAGTTGTGGAGTTTTGAGTTGTGGAGTTTCAAGTTGTGGAGTTTCTAGTTGTGGAGTCTCTAGTTGCGGAGTTTCTAGTTGTGAAGTTTCTAGTTGTGGAGTTTCTAGTTGTGGAGTTTCTGGTTGTGGAGTTTCTAGTTGTTGAGTTTCTAGTTGTGAAGTCTCTAGTTTTGCAGTTTCTAGTTGTGGAATTTCTAATTGTGGAGTCTCTAGTTGCGGAGTTTCTAGTTGTGGAGTTTCTAGTTGTGGAGTTTCTAGTTGTGGAGTTTGTAGTTGTGGAGTCTCTAGTTGTGGAGTTTAAAGTTGTGGAGTTTCTAGTTGTGGAGTCTCTAGTTGCGGAGTTTCTAGTTGTGAGTTTCTAGTTGTGGAGTTTCTAGTTGTGGAGTTTCTGGATGTGGAGTTTCTAGTTGTGGAGTTTCTAGTTGCGAAGTCACAAGTTGTGGAGTTTCTAGTTGTGTTGTTTCAAGTTGTGGAGTTTTGAGTTGTGGAGTTTCAAGTTGTGGAGTTTCTAGTTGTGGAGTTTCGAGTTGTGGAGTTTCTAGTTGTGGAGTTTCAAGCTGCGGAGTTTCTAGGTGCAGAGTCTCTAGTTTTGGAGTTTCTAGTTGCGAATTCTCTAGTTGAGGAGCCTCTAGTTGTAGAGTTTTTAGTTGTGGAGTTTCTAGTTGTGGAGTTTCAAGTTGTGGAGTTTTTAAATGCGGAGTTTCTAGCTGTGGAGTTTCTAGTTGCAGAGTCTCTGGTTGTGGAGTTTCTAGTTGCGGAATCTCTAGTTGTGGAGTTTCTAGTTGCGGAGTTTCTAGTTGTGGAGTTTCAAGTTGTGGAGTTTCTAGTTGTGGAGTCTCTAGTTGCGGAGTTTCTAGTTGTGAAGTTTCTAGTTGTGGAGTTTCTAGTTTTGAAGTTTCTAGTTGTGGAGTTTCTAGTTGTAGAGTCTCCTGTTGCGGAGTTTCTAGTTGCGGAGTTTCTAGTTGGGGAGTTTCCAGTTGTGGAGTTTCTAGTTGTGGAGTTTCTACTTGTGGAGTCTCAAGTTGTGGAGTTTAAACTTGTGGAGTTTCAAGTTGTGGAGTCTATAGTTGTGGAGTTTCTAGTTGTAGATTTTCTAGTTGTGGAGTATCTAGTTGTGGATTTTCCAGTTGTGGAGTTTCTAGTAGTTCCGTTGCGGAGTATCTAGTTGTTGAGTTTCTAGTTGCAGAGTCTCTAGTTGTGGAGTTTCAAATTGTGGAGTCTCTAGATGTGGAGTTTCTAGTTGTCGAGTTTCCAGTTATGGAGTATCTAGTAGTGGAGTTTCGAGTTGTGGAGTTTCTAGTTGTGGAGTTTCTAGTTGTGGAGTCCCTAGTTGCGGAGTTTCTAGTTGCGAAGTTTCAAGTTGTGGAGTTTCAAGTTGCGGAGTCTCAAGCTGTGGAGTTTCTAGTTGTGGAGTTTCCAGTTGTGGAGTTTTGAGTTGTGGAGTTTCTAGTTGCAGAGTCTCTAGTTGTGGAGTTTCTAGTTGCAGAGTCTCTAGTTGTGGAGTTTCAAGTTTTGGAGTCTCTAGTTGTGGAGTTTCTAGTTGCCGAGTTTTCAGTTGTGGAGTATCTAGTAGTGGAGTTTCCAGTTGTGGAGTCCCTAGTTGTGGAGTTTCTAGTTGCGGAGTCTCAAGCTGTGGAGTTTCAAGTTGTGGAGTTTCTAGGTGTGGAGTCTCAAGTTATGGAGTTTAAAGTTGTGGAGTTTCAAGTTGTGGAGTCTCTAGTTGTGGAGTTTCTAGTTGCAGAGTATCTATTTGTGGAGTTTCCAGTTGTGGAGTTTCTAATTGTGAAGTCGCGGAGTCTCTTTTGTGGAGTTTCTAGTTGTGGAGTTTCTAGTTGAGGAGTTTCAAGTTGAAGAGTTTTTAGTTGTGGAGTGTCTAGCTGTGGAGTTTCCAGTTGTGGAGTTTCGAGTTGTGGAGTTTCTAGTTTTGGAGTTTCTAGTTGTGGAGTTTCTAGTTGTAGAGTCTCCTGTTGCGGAGTTTCTAGTTGCGGAGTTTCTAGTTGGAGAGTTTCCAGTTGTGGAGTTTCTAGTTGTGGAGTTTCTATTTGTGGAGTCTCTAGTTGTGTAGTTTCTAGCTGCGGAGTTTCTAGTTGCGGAGTTTCTATTTGTGGAGTTTCTAGCTGCGGAGTTTCTAGTTGCGGAGTCTCTGGTTGTGGAGTTTCTAGTTGCGGAATCTCTAGTTGTGGAGTTTCTAGTTGTGGAGTTTCTAGTTGTGGAGTTTCTAGTTGTGGAGTTTCTAGTTGTAGAGTTTCTAGTTGTGGAGTTTCTAGTTGTGGAGTCTCTAGTTGCAGAGTTTCTAGTTGTGGAGTTTCTAGTTGTGGAGTTTCAAGTTGTGGAGTCTCTAGTTGTGGAGTATCTAGTTGCGGAGTATCTAGTTGCGGAGTTTCTAGTTGCGGAGTTTTTAATAGCGGAGTTTATTGTTGTGGAGTTTCAAGTTGCGGAGTCTCAAGTTGTGGAGTTTCCAGTTGTGGAGTTTTTAGTTGTGGAGTTTCTAGTTGTTGAGTTTCTAGTTGTGGAGTTTCCAGTTGTGGAGGTTTTAGCTCTGGACTTTCTAGACATGAAATTTCTTGTAGCCGAGTCTCTATTTGTGGAGTTCGTAGTTGTGGAGTTTCTAGTTGTGGAGTTTCTGGTTGTGGAGTTTCAAGTTGTGGAGTCTCTAGTTGTGGAGTTTCTAGTTGCGGAGTATCTAGTTGTGGAGTTTCCAGTTGTGGAGTTTCCAGTTGTGGAATTGCGGAGTGTCTGGTTGTGGAGTTTCTAATTGTTGAGTCTCTAGTTGTGGAGTTTCTAGTTGTGGAGTTTCCAGATATTGAGTATCTAGTTGTGGAGTTCCCAGTTTTGAAGTATCTAGTTGTGGAGTTTCCAGTTGTGGAGTATATAGTTGTGGAGTTTCAAGTTGTGGACTTTCTAGTTGCGGAGTTCTAGTTGTGGAGTTTTGAGTTGTGGAGTTTCAGGTTGTGGAGTTTCTAGTTGTAGAGTTTTGAGTTGTGGAGTTTTTACCTGCGGAGTTTCTAGGTGCAGAGTCTCAAGTTGTGGAGTTTCAAGTTGTGGAGTTTTGAGTTGTGGAGTTTCAAGTGTTGGAGTTTCTAGTTGTGGAGTCTCTAGTTGCGGAGTTTCTAGTTGTGAAGTTTCTAGTTGTGGAGTTTCTAGTTGTGGAGTTTCTGGTTGTGGAGTTTCTAGTTGTTGAGTTTCTAGTTGTGAAGTCTCTAGTTTTGCAGTTTCTAGTTGTGGAGTTTCTAGTTGTGGAGTTTCTAGTGGCGGAGTCTCAAGTTGTGGAGTTTCTAGTTGTGGAGTTTCAAGTTGTGGAGTTTTGAGCTGTGGAGTTTCAAGTGTTGGAGTTTCTAGTTGTTGAGTCTCTAGTTGTGGAGTTTCTAGTTGTGGAGTTTCCAGATATGGATTATCTAGTTGTGGAGTTTCCAATTGTGGAGTATCTAGTTGTGGAGTTTCAAGTTGTGGAGTTTCTAGTTGCGGAATTTCTAGTTGCGGAGTTTTTAATAGCGGAGTTTTTAGTTGTGGAGTTTCAAGTTGCGGAGTCTCAAGTTGTGGAGTTTCCAGTTGTGGAGTTTTTAGTTGTGGAGTTTCTAGATATGGAATTTCTAGTTGCCGAGTATCTATTTGTGGAGTTTGTAGTTGTGGAGTTTCTAGTTGTGGAATTTCTAATTGTGGAGTCTCTAGTTGCGGAGTTTCTAGTTGTGGAGTTTCTAGTTGTGGAGTTTCTAGTTGTGGAGTTTGTAGTTGTGGAGTTTCTAGTCGTGGAGTTTAAAGTTGTGGAGTTTCTAGTTGTGGAGTCTCTAGTTGCGGAGTTTCTAGTTGTGAGTTTCTAGTTGTGGAGTTTCTAGTTGTGGAGTTTCTGGATGTGGAGTTTCTAGTTGTGGAGTTTCAAGTTGTGGAGTTTCTAGTTGCGAAGTCACAAGTTGTGGAGTTTCTAGTTGTGTTGTTTCAAGTTGTGGAGTTTTGAGTTGTAGAGTCTCTAGTTGTGGAGTTTCTAGTTGCGGAGTATCTAGTTGTGGAGTTTCCAGTTGTGGAGTTTCCAGTTGTGGAATTGCGGAGTGTCTGGTTGTGGAGTTTCTAATTGTTGAGTTTCTAGTTGTGGAGTTTCGAGTTGTTGAGTCTCTAGTTGTGGAGTTTCCAGTTGTGGAGTATCTAGTTGTGGAGTTTCAAGTTGTGGAGTTTCTAGTTGCGGAGTTTCTAGTTGCGGAGTTTTTAACAGCGGAGTTTCTAGTTGTGGAGTTTCAAGTTGCGGAGTCTCAAGTTGTGGAGTTTCCAGTTGTGGAGTTTTTAGTTGTGGAGTTTCTAGTTGTGGAGTTTCTGGTTGTGGAGTTTCTAGTTGTTGAGTTTCTAGTTGTGAAGTCTCTAGTTTTGCAGTTTCTAGTTGTGGAGTTTCTAGTTGTGGAGTTTCAAGTTGTGGAGTTTCTAGTGGCGGAGTCTCAAGTTGTGGAGTTTCTAGTTGTGGAGTTTCAAGTTGTGGAGTTTTGAGCTGTGGAGTTTCAAGTGCTGGAGTTTCTAGTTGTTGAGTCTCTAGTTGTGGAGTTTCTAGTTGAGGAGTTTCCAGATATGGATTATCTAGTTGTGGAGTTTCCAATTGTGGAGTATCTAGTTGTGGAGTTTCAAGTTGTGGAGTTTCTAGTTGCGGAGTTTCTAGTTGCGGAGTTTTTAATAGCGGAGTTTTTAGTTGTGGAGTTTCAAGTTGCGGAGTCTCAAGTTGTGGAGTTTCCAGTTGTGGAGTTTTTAGTTGTGGAGTTTCTAGATATGGAATTTCTAGTTGCCGAGTCTCTATTTGTGGAGTTTGTAGTTGTGGAGTTTCTAGTTGGGGAATTTCTAATTGTGGAGTCTCTAGTTGTGGAGTTTCTAGTTGTGGAGTTTCTAGTTGTGGAGTTTCTAGTTGTGGAGTTTGTAGTTGTGGAGTTTCTAGTTGTGGAGTTTAAAGTTGTGGAGTTTCTTGTTGTGGAGTCTCTAGTTGCGGAGTTTCTAGTTGTGAGTTTCTAGTTGTAGAGTTTCTAGTTGTGGAGTTTCTGGATGTGGAGTTTCTAGTTGTGGAGTTTCAAGTTGTGGAGTTTCTAGTTGCGAAGTCACAAGTTGTGGAGTTTCTAGTTGTGTTGTTTCAAGTTGTGGAGTTTTGAGTTGTGGAGTTTCAATTTGTGGAGTTTCTAGTTGTGGAGTTTCGAGTTGTGGAGTTTCTAGTTGTGGAGTTTCTAGCTGCGGAGTTTCTAGGTGCAGAGTCTCTAGTTTTGGAGTTTCTAGTTGCGAATTCTCTAGTTGAGGAGCCTCTAGTTGTAGAGTTTTTAGTTGTGGAGTTTCTTGTTGTGGAGTTTCAAGTTGTGGAGTTTTTAAATGCGGAGTTTCTAGCTGTGGAGTTTCTAGTTGCAGAGTCTCTGGTTGTGGAGTTTCTAGTTGCGGAATCTCTAGTTGTGGAGTTTTGAGTTGTGGAGTTTCAAGTTGTGGAGTTTCGAGTTGTGGAGTTTCTAGTTGTGAAGTTTCTAGCTGCGGAGTTTCTAGGTGCAGAGTCTCAAGTTGTGGAGTTTCAAGTTGTGGAGTTTTGAGTTGTGGAGTTTCAAGTTGTGGAGTTTCTAGTTGTGAAGTTTCTAGTTGTGGAGTTTCTAGTTGTGGAGTTTCAAGTTGTGGAGTTTCTAGTGGCGGAGTCTCAAGTTGTGGAGTTTGTAGTTGTGGAGTTTCAAGTTGTGGAGTTTTGAGTTGTGGAGTTTCAAGTGTTGGAGTTTCTAGTTGTTGAGTCTCTAGTTGTGGATTTTCCAGATATGGATTATCTAGTTGTGGAGTTTCCAATTGTGGAGTATCTAGTTGTGGAGTATCAAGTTGTGGAGTTTCTAGTTGCGGAGTTTCTAGTTGCGGAGTTTTTAATAGCGGAGTTTTTAGTTGTGGAGTTTCAAGTT
Source organism: Rhipicephalus microplus (assembly GCF_043290135.1). Lineage (NCBI taxonomy): Eukaryota > Metazoa > Arthropoda > Arachnida > Ixodida > Ixodidae > Rhipicephalus > Rhipicephalus microplus. The sequence goes on from NW_027464714.1 coordinate 92,288, forward strand.
GCGGAGTCTCAAGTTGTGGAGTTTCCAGATGTGGAGTTTTTAGTTGTGGAGTTTCTAGTTGTTGAGTTTCTAGTTGTGAAGTCTCTAGTTTTGCAGTTTCTAGTTGTGGAGTTTCTAGATATGGAATTTCTAGTTGCCGAGTCTCTATTTGTGGAGTTTGTAGTTGTGGAGTTTCTAGTTGTGGAATTTTCAATTGTGGAGTCTCTAGTTGCGGAGTTTCTAGTTGTGGAGTTTCTAGTTGTGAAGTTTCTAGTTGTAGAGTTTGTAGTTGTGGAGTTTCTAGTTGTGGAGTTTAAAGTTGTGGAGTTTCTAGTTGTGGAGTCTCTAGTTGCGGAGTTTCTAGTTGTGGAGTTTCTAGTTGTGGAGTTTCTAGTTGTGGAGTTTCTGGATGTGGAGTTTCTAGTTGTGGAGTTTCAAGTTGTGGAGTTTCTAGTTGCGGAGTCACAAGTTGTGGAGTTTCTAGTTGTGTTGTTTCAAGTTGTGGAGTATTGAGTTGTGGAGTTTCAAGTTGTGGAGTTTCTAGTTGCGGAGTTTCTAGTTGCGAAGTTTCAAGTTGTGGAGTTTCAAGTTGCGGAGTCTCAAGCTGTGGAGTTTCTAGTTGTGGAGTTTCCAGTTGTGGAGTTTTGAGTTGTGGAGTTTCTAGTTGCAGAGTCTCTAGTTGTGGAGTTTCAAGTTGTGGAGTCTCTAGTTGTGGAGTTTCTAGTTGCCGAGTTTCCAGTTGTGGAGTATCTAGTAGTGGAGTTTCCAGTTGTGGAGTTTCTAGTTGCGGAGTTTCTAGTTGTGAGTTTCTAGTTGTGGAGTTTCTAGTTGTGGAGTTTCTGGATGTGGAGTTTCTAGTTGTGGAGTTTCAAGTTGTGGAGTTTCTAGTTACGAAGTCACAAGTTGTGGAGTTTCTAGTTGTGTTGTTTCAAGTTGTGGAGTTTTGAGTTGTGGAGTTTCAAGTTGTGGAGTTTCAAGTTGTGGAGTTTCGAGTTGTGGAGTTTCTAGTTGTGGAGTTTCTAGCTGCGGAGTTTCTAGGTGCAGAGTCTCTAGTTTTGGAGTTTCTAGTTGCGAATTCTCTAGTTGAGGAGCCTCTAGTTGTAGAGTTTTTAGTTGTGGAGTTTCTAGTTGTGGAGTTTCAAGTTGTGGAGTTTTTAAATGCGGAGTTTCTAGCTGTGGAGTTTCTAGTTGCAGAGTCTCTGGTTGTGGAGTTTCTAGTTGCGGAATCTCTAGTTGTGGAGTTTCTAGTTGCGGAGTTTCTAGTTGTGGAGTTTCAAGTTGTGGAGTTTCTAGTTGTGGAGTCTCTAGTTGCGGAGTTTCTAGTTGTGAAGTTTCTAGTTGTGGAGTTTCTAGTTTTGAAGTTTCTAGTTGTGGAGTTTCTAGTTGTAGAGTCTCCTGTTGCGGAGTTTCTAGTTGCGGAGTTTCTAGTTTGGGAGTTTCCAGTTGTGGAGTTTCTAGTTGTGGAGTTTCTACTTGTGGAGTCTCAAGTTGTGGAGTTTAAACTTGTGGAGTTTCAAGTTGTGGAGTCTATAGTTGTGGAGTTTCTAGTTGTAGATTTTCTAGTTGTGGAGTATCTAGTTGTGGATTTTCCAGTTGTGGAGTTTCTAGTAGTTCCGTTGCGGAGTATCTAGTTGTTGAGTTTCTAGTTGCAGAGTCTCTAGTTGTGGAGTTTCAAATTGTGGAGTCTCTAGATGTGGAGTTTCTAGTTGTCGAGTTTCCAGTTATGGAGTATCTAGTAGTGGAGTTTCGAGTTGTGGAGTTTCTAGTTGTGGAGTTTCTAGTTGTGGAGTCCCTAGTTGCGGAGTTTCTAGTTGCGAAGTTTCAAGTTGTGGAGTTTCAAGTTGCGGAGTCTCAAGCTGTGGAGTTTCTAGTTGTGGAGTTTCCAGTTGTGGAGTTTTGAGTTGTGGAGTTTCTAGTTGCAGAGTCTCTAGTTGTGGAGTTTCTAGTTGCAGAGTCTCTAGTTGTGGAGTTTCAAGTTGTGGAGTCTCTAGTTGTGGAGTTTCTAGTTGCCGAGTTTTCAGTTGTGGAGTATCTAGTAGTGGAGTTTCCAGTTGTGGAGTCCCTAGTTGTGGAGTTTCTAGTTGCGGAGTCTCAAGCTGTGGAGTTTCAAGTTGTGGAGTTTCTAGGTGTGGAGTCTCAAGTTATGGAGTTTAAAGTTGTGGAGTTTCAAGTTGTGGAGTCTCTAGTTGTGGAGTTTCTAGTTGCAGAGTATCTATTTGTGGAGTTTCCAGTTGTGGAGTTTCTAATTGTGAAGTCGCGGAGTCTCTTTTGTGGAGTTTCTAGTTGTGGAGTTTCTAGTTGAGGAGTTTCAAGTTGAAGAGTTTTTAGTTGTGGAGTGTCTAGTTGTGGAGTTTCCAGTTGTGGAGTTTCGAGTTGTGGAGTTTCTAGTTTTGGAGTTTCTAGTTGTGGAGTTTCTAGTTGTAGAGTCTCCTGTTGCGGAGTTTCTAGTTGCGGAGTTTCTAGTTGGAGAGTTTCCAGTTGTGGAGTTTCTAGTTGTGGAGTTTCTATTTGTGGAGTCTCTAGTTGTGTAGTTTCTAGCTGCGGAGTTTCTAGTTGCGGAGTTTCTATTTGTGGAGTTTCTAGCTGCGGAGTTTCTAGTTGCGGAGTCTCTGGTTGTAGAGTTTCTAGTTGCGGAATCTCTAGTTGTGGAGTTTCTAGTTGTGGAGTTTCTAGTTGTGGAGTTTCTAGTTGTGGAGTTTCTAGTTGTAGAGTTTCTAGTTGTGGAGTTTCTAGTTGTGGAGTCTCTAGTTGCAGAGTTTCTAGTTGTGGAGTTTCTAGTTGTGGAGTTTCAAGTTGTGGAGTCTCTAGTTGTGGAGTATCTAGTTGCGGAGTATCTAGTTGCGGAGTTTCTAGTTGCGGAGTTTTTAATAGCGGAGTTTATTATTGTGGAGTTTCAAGTTGCGGAGTCTCAAGTTGTGGAGTTTCCAGTTGTGGAGTTTTTAGTTGTGGAGTTTCTAGTTGTTGAGTTTCTAGTTGTGGAGTTTCCAGTTGTGGAGGTTTTAGCTCTGGACTTTCTAGACATGAAATTTTTTGTAGCCGAGTCTCTATTTGTGGAGTTCGTAGTTGTGGAGTTTCTAGTTGTGGAGTTTCTAGTTGTGGAGTTTCTAGTTGTGGAGTCTCTAGTTGTGGAGTTTCTAGTTGCGGAGTATCTAGTTGTGGAGTTTCCAGTTGTGGAGTTTCCAGTTGTGGAATTGCGGAGTGTCTGGTTGTGGAGTTTCTAATTGTTGAGTCTCTAGTTGTGGAGTTTCTAGTTGTGGAGTTTCCAGATATTGAGTATCTAGTTGTGGAGTTCCCAGTTTTGAAGTATCTAGTTGTGGAGTTTCCAGTTGTGGAGTATATAGTTGTGGAGTTTCAAGTTGTGGACTTTCTAGTTGCGGAGTTTTAGTTGCGGAGTTTTTAACAGCGGAGTTTCTAGTTGTGGAGTTTCAAGTTGCGGAGTCTCAAGTTGTGGAGTTTCCAGTTGTGGAGTTTTTAGTTGTGGAGTTTCTAGTTGTTGAGTTTCTAGTTGTGGAGTTTCAAGTTGTGGAGTTTCTAGTTGCGGAGTCTCAAGTTGTGGAGTTTCTAGCTTTGGAATTCAAGTTGTGGAGTTTTGAGTTGTGGAGTTTCAAGTTGTGGAGTTTCTAGTTGTGGAGTTTTGAGTTGTGGAGTTTTTACCTGTGGAGTTTCTAGGTGCAGAGTCTCAAGTTGTGGAGTTTCAAGTTGTGGAGTTTTGAGTTGTGGAGTTTCAAGTGTTGGAGTTTCTAGTTGTGGAGTCTCTAGTTGCGGAGTTTCTAGTTGTGAAGTTTCTAGTTGTGGAGTTTCTAGTTGTGGAGTTTCTGGTTGTGGAGTTTCTAGTTGTTGAGTTTCTAGTTGTGAAGTCTCTAGTTTTGCAGTTTCTAGTTGTGGAGTTTCTAGTTGTGGAGTTTCTAGTGGCGGAGTCTCAAGTTGTGGAGTTTCTAGTTGTGGAGTTTCAAGTTGTGGAGTTTTGAGCTGTGGAGTTTCAAGTGTTGGAGTTTCTAGTTGTTGAGTCTCTAGTTGTGGAGTTTCTAGTTGTGGAGTTTCCAGATATGGATTATCTAGTTGTGGAGTTTCCAATTGTGGAGTATCTAGTTGTGGAGTTTCAAGTTGTGGAGTTTCTAGTTGCGGAGTTTCTAGTTGCGGAGTTTTTAATAGCGGAGTTTTTAGTTGTGGAGTTTCAAGTTGCGGAGTCTCAAGTTGTGGAGTTTCCAGTTGTGGAGTTTTTAGTTGTGGAGTTTCTAGATATGGAATTTCTAGTTGCCGAGTCTCTATTTGTGGAGTTTGTAGTTGTGGAGTTTCTAGTTGTGGAATTTCTAATTGTGGAGTCTCTAGTTGCGGAGTTTCTAGTTGTGGAGTTTCTAGTTGTGGAGTTTCTAGTTGTGGAGTTTGTAGTTGTGGAGTTTCTAGTTGTGGAGTTTAAAGTTGTGGAGTTTCTAGTTGTGGAGTCTCTAGTTGCGGAGTTTCTAGTTGTGAGTTTCTAGTTGTGGAGTTTCTAGTTGTGAAGTTTCTGGATGTGGAGTTTCTAGTTGTGGAGTTTCAAGTTGTGGAGTTTCTAGTTGCGAAGTCACAAGTTGTGGAGTTTCTAGTTGTGTTGTTTCAAGTTGTGGAGTTTTGAGTTGTAGAGTCTCTAGTTGTGGAGTTTCTAGTTGCGGAGTATCTAGTTGTGGAGTTTCCAGTTGTGGAGTTTCCAGTTGTGGAATTGCGGAGTGTCTGGTTGTGGAGTTTCTAATTGTTGAGTTTCTAGTTGTGGAGTTTCGAGTTGTTGAGTCTCTAGTTGTGGAGTTTCTAGTTGTGGAGTTTCCAGATATGGAGTATCTTGTTGTGGAGTTCCCAGTTTTGAAGTATCTAGTTGTGGAGTTTCCAGTTGTGGAGTATCTAGTTGTGGAGTTTCAAGTTGTGGAGTTTCTAGTTGCGGAGTTTCTAGTTGCGGAGTTTTTAACAGCGGAGTTTCTAGTTGTGGAGTTTCAAGTTGCGGAGTCTCAAGTTGTGGAGTTTCCAGTTGTGGAGTTTTTAGTTGTGGAGTTTCTAGTTGTGGAGTTTCTGGTTGTGGAGTTTCTAGTTGTTGAGTTTCTAGTTGTGAAGTCTCTAGTTTTGCAGTTTCTAGTTGTGGAGTTTCTAGTTGTGGAGTTTCAAGTTGTGGAGTTTCTAGTGGCGGAGTCTCAAGTTGTGGAGTTTCTAGTTGTGGAGTTTCAAGTTGTGGAGTTTTGAGCTGTGGAGTTTCAAGTGTTGGAGTTTCTAGTTGTTGAGTCTCTAGTTGTGGAGTTTCTAGTTGAGGAGTTTCCAGATATGGATTATCTAGTTGTGGAGTTTCCAATTGTGGAGTATCTAGTTGTGGAGTTTCAAGTTGTGGAGTTTCTAGTTGCGGAGTTTCTAGTTGCGGAGTTTTTAATAGCGGAGTTTTTAGTTGTGGAGTTTCAAGTTGCGGAGTCTCAAGTTGTGGAGTTTCCAGTTGTGGAGTTTTTAGTTGTGGAGTTTCTAGATATGGAATTTCTAGTTGCCGAGTCTCTATTTGTGGAGTTTGTAGTTGTGGAGTTTCTAGTTGGGGAATTTCTAATTGTGGAGTCTCTAGTTGCGGAGTTTCTAGTTGTGGAGTTTGTAGTTGTGGAGTTTCTAGTTGTGGAGTTTAAAGTTGTGGAGTTTCTTGTTGTGGAGTCTCTAGTTGCGGAGTTTCTAGTTGTGAGTTTCTAGTTGTAGAGTTTCTAGTTGTGGAGTTTCTGGATGTGGAGTTTCTAGTTGTGGAGTTTCAAGTTGTGGAGTTTCTAGTTGCGAAGCCACAAGTTGTGGAGTTTCTAGTTGTGTTGTTTCAAGTTGTGGAGTTTTGAGTTGTGGAGTTTCAATTTGTGGAGTTTCTAGTTGTGGAGTTTCGAGTTGTGGAGTTTCTAGTTGTGGAGTTTCTAGCTGCGGAGTTTCTAGGTGCAGAGTCTCTAGTTTTGGAGTTTCTAGTTGCGAATTCTCTAGTTGAGGAGCCTCTAGTTGTAGAGTTTTTAGTTGTGGAGTTTCTAGTTGTGGAGTTTCAAGTTGTGGAGTTTTTAAATGCGGAGTTTCTAGCTGTGGAGTTTCTAGTTGCAGAGTCTCTGGTTGTGGAGTTTCTAGTTGCGGAATCTCTAGTTGTGGAGTTTTGAGTTGTGGAGTTTCAAGTTGTGGAGTTTCGAGTTGTGGAGTTTCTAGTTGTGAAGTTTCTAGCTGCGGAGTTTCTAGGTGCAGAGTCTCAAGTTGTGGAGTTTCAAGTTGTGGAGTTTTGAGTTGTGGAGTTTCAAGTTGTGGAGTTTCTAGTTGTGAAGTTTCTAGTTGTGGAGTTTCTAGTTGTGGAGTTTCAAGTTGTGGAGTTTCTAGTGGCGGAGTCTCAAGTTGTGGAGTTTCTAGTTGTGGAGTTTCAAGTTGTGGAGTTTTGAGTTGTGGAGTTTCAAGTGTTGGAGTTTCTAGTTGTGTAGTCTCTAGTTGTGGATTTTCCAGACATGGATTATCTAGTTGTGGAGTTTCCAATTGTGGAGTATCTAGTTGTGGAGTATCAAGTTGTGGAGTTTCTAGTTGCGGAGTTTCTAGTTGTGGAGTTTTGAGTTGTGGAGTTTTTACCTGCGGAGTTTCTAGGTGCAGAGTCTCAAGTTGTGGAGTTTCAAGTTGTGGAGTTTTGAGTTGTGGAGTTTCAAGTGTTGGAGTTTCTAGTTGTGGAGTCTCTAGTTGCGGAGTTTCTAGTTGTGAAGTTTCTAGTTGTGGAGTTTCTAGTTGTGGAGTTTCTGGTTGTGGAGTTTCTAGTTGTTGAGTTTCTAGTTGTGAAGTCTCTAGTTTTGCAGTTTCTAGTTGTGGAGTTTCTAGTTGTGGAGTTTCTAGTGGCGGAGTCTCAAGTTGTGGAGTTTCTAGTTGTGGAGTTTCAAGTTGTGGAGTTTTGAGCTGTGGAGTTTCAAGTGTTGGAGTTTCTAGTTGTTGAGTCTCTAGTTGTGGAGTTTCTAGTTGTGGAGTTTCCAGATATGGATTATCTAGTTGTGGAGTTTCCAATTGTGGAGTATCTAGTTGTGGAGTTTCAAGTTGTGGAGTTTCTAGTTGCGGAGTTTCTAGTTGCGGAGTTTTTAATAGCGGAGTTTTTAGTTGTGGAGTTTCAAGTTGCGGAGTCTCAAGTTGTGGAGTTTCCAGTTGTGGAGTTTTTAGTTGTGGAGTTTCTAGATATGGAATTTCTAGTTGCCGAGTCTCTATTTGTGGAGTTTGTAGTTGTGGAGTTTCTAGTTGTGGAATTTCTAATTGTGGAGTCTCTAGTTGCGGAGTTTCTAGTTGTGGAGTTTCTAGTTGTGGAGTTTCTAGTTGTGGAGTTTGTAGTTGTGGAGTTTCTAGTTGTGGAGTTTGTAGTTGTGGAGTTTCTAGTTGTGGAGTTTAAAGTTGTGGAGTTTCTAGTTGTGGAGTCTCTAGTTGCGGAGTTTCTAGTTGTGAGTTTCTAGTTGTGGAGTTTCTAGTTGTGGAGTTTCTGGATGTGGAGTTTCTAGTTGTGGAGTTTCAAGTTGTGGAGTTTCTAGTTGCGAAGTCAGAAGTTGTGGAGTTTCTAGTTGTGTTGTTTCAAGTTGTGGAGTTTTGAGTTGTAGAGTCTCTAGTTGTGGAGTTTCTAGTTGCGGAGTATCTAGTTGTGGAGTTTCCAGTTGTGGAGTTTCCAGTTGTGGAATTGCGGAGTGTCTGGTTGTGGAGTTTCTAATTGTTGAGTTTCTAGTTGTGGAGTTTCGAGTTGTTGAGTCTCTAGTTGTGGAGTTTCTAGTTGTGGAGTTTCCAGATATGGAGTATCTTATTGTGGAGTTCCCAGTTTTGAAGTATCTAGTTGTGGAGTTTCCAGTTGTGGAGTATCTAGTTGTGGAGTTTCAAGTTGTGGAGTTTCTAGTTGCGGAGTTTCTAGTTGCGGAGTTTTTAAAACGGATTTTCTAGTTGTGGAGTTTCAAGTTGCGGAGTCTCAAGTTGTGGAGTTTCCAGTTGTGGAGTTTTTAGTTGTGGAGTTTCTAGTTGTGGAGTTTCTGGTTGTGGAGTTTCTAGTTGTTGAGTTTCTAGTTGTGAAGTCTCTAGTTTTGCAGTTTCTAGTTGTGGAGTTTCTAGTTGTGGAGTTTCAAGTTGTGGAGTTTCTAGTGGCGGAGTCTCAAGTTGTGGAGTTTCTAGTTGTGGAGTTTCAAGTTGTGGAGTTTTGAGCTGTGGAGTTTCAAGTGTTGGAGTTTCTAGTTGTTGAGTCTCTAGTTGTGGAGTTTCTAGTTGAGGAGTTTCCAGATATGGATTATCTAGTTGTGGAGTTTCCAATTGTGGAGTATCTAGTTGTGGAGTTTCAAGTTGTGGAGTTTCTAGTTGCGGAGTTTCTAGTTGCGGAGTTTTTAATAGCGGAGTTTTTAGTTGTGGAGTTTCAAGTTGCGGAGTCTCAAGTTGTGGAGTTTCCAGTTGTGGAGTTTTTAGTTGTGGAGTTTCTAGATATGGAATTTCTAGTTGCCGAGTCTCTATTTGTGGAGTTTGTAGTTGTGGAGTTTCTAGTTGGGGAATTTCTAATTGTGGAGTCTCTAGTTGCGGAGTTTCTAGTTGTGGAGTTTCTAGTTGTGGAGTTTCTAGTTGTGGAGTTTGTAGTTGTGGAGTTTCTAGTTGTGGAGTTTAAAGTTGTGGAGTTTCTTGTTGTGGAGTCTCTAGTTGCGGAGTTTCTAGTTGTGAGTTTCTAGTTGTAGAGTTTCTAGTTGTGGAGTTTCTGGATGTGGAGTTTCTAGTTGTGGAGTTTCAAGTTGTGGAGTTTCTAGTTGCGAAGTCACAAGTTGTGGAGTTTCTAGTTGTGTTGTTTCAAGTTGTGGAGTTTTGAGTTGTGGAGTTTCAATTTGTGGAGTTTCTAGTTGTGGAGTTTCGAGTTGTGGAGTTTCTAGTTGTGGAGTTTCTAGTAGTTCCGTTGCGGAGTATCTAGTTGTTGAGTTTCTAGTTGCAGAGTCTCTAGTTGTGGAGTTTCAAATTGTGGAGTCTCTAGATGTGGAGTTTCTAGTTGTCGAGTTTCCAGTTATGGAGTATCTAGTAGTGGAGTTTCAAGTTGTGGAGTTTCTAGTTGCGGAGTTTCTAGTTGCGGAGTTTTTAACAGCGGAGTTTCTAGTTGTGGAGTTTCAAGTTGCGGAGTCTCAAGTTGTGCAGTTTCCAGTTGTGGAGTTTTTAGTTGTGGAGTTTCTAGTTGTTGAGTTTCTAGTTGTGGAGTTTCAAGTTGTGGAGTTTCTAGTTGCGGAGTCTCAAGTTGTGGAGTTTCTAGCTTTGGAGTTCAAGTTGTGGAGTTTTGAGTTGTGGAGTTTCAAGTTGTGGAGTTTCAAGTTGTGGAGTTTCTAGTTGTGGAATCTCTAGTTGCGGAGTTTCTAGTTGTGAAGTTTCTAGTTGTGGAGTTTCTAGTTGTGGAGTTTCTGGTTGTGGAGTTTCTAGTTGTTGAGTTTATAGTTGTGAAGTCTCTAGTTTTGCAGTTTCTAGTTGTGGAGTTTCTAGTTGTGGAGTTTCTAGTGGCGGAGTCTCAAGTTGTGGAGTTTCTAGTTGTGGAGTTTCAAGTTGTGGAGTTTTGAGCTGTGGAGTTTCAAGTGTTGGAGTTTCTAGTTGTTGAGTCTCTAGTTGTGGAGTTTCTAGTTGTGGAGTTTCCAGATATGGATTATCTAGTTGTGGAGTTTCCAATTGTGGAGTATCTAGTTGTGGAGTTTCAAGTTGTGGAGTTTCTAGTTGCGGAGTTTCTAGTTGCGGAGTTTTTAATAGCGGAGTTTTTAGTTGTGGAGTTTCAAGTTGCGGAGTCTCAAGTTGTGGAGTTTCCAGTTGTGGAGGTTTTAGTTGTGGAGTTTCTACATATAAAATTTCCAGTTGCCGAGTCTCTATTTGTGGAGTTTGTAGTTGTAGAGTTTCTAGTTGTGGAATTTCTAATTGTGGAGTCTCTAGTTGCGGAGTTTCTAGTTGTGGAGTTTCTAGTTGTGGAGTTTAAAGTTGTGGAGTTTCTAGTTGTGGAGTCTCTAGTTGCGGAGTTTCTAGTTGTGAATTTCTAGTTGTGGAGTTTCTAGTTGTGGAGTTTCTGGATGTGGAGTTTCTAGTTGTGGAGTTTCAAGTTGTGGAGTTTCTAGTTGCGGAGTCACAAGTTGTGGAGTTTCTAGTTGTGTTGTTTCAAGTTGTGGAGTTTTGAGTTGTGGAGTTTCAAGTTGTGGAGTTTCTAGTTGTGGAGTTTCGAGTTGTGGAGTTTCTAGTTGTAGAGTTTGTAGCTGCGGAGTTTCTAGGTGCAGAGTCTCTAGTTTTCGAGTTTCTAGTTGCGAATTCTCTAGTTGAGGAGCCTCTAGTTGTAGAGTTTTTAGTTGTGGAGTTTCTAGTTGTGGAGTTTCAAGTTGTGGAGTTTCTAGTTGCGGCGTCTCAAGTTGTGGAGTTTTTAAATGCGGAGTTTCTAGCTGCGGAGTTTCTAGTTGCAGAGTCTCTGGTTGTGGAGTTTCTAGTTGCGGAATCTCTAGTTGTGGAGTTTCTAGTTGTGGAGTTTCTAGTTGTGGAGTTTCCAGTTGTGAAGTTTTTAGCTCTGGACTTTCTAGACATGAAATTTCTTGTAGCCGAGTCTCTATTTGTGGAGTTCGTAGTTGTGGAGTTTCTAGTTGTGGAGTTTCTAGTTGTGGAGTTTCTAGTTGTGGAGTTTCAAGTTGTGGAGTCTCTAGTTGTGGAGTTTCTAGTTGCGGTATATCTAGTTGTGGAGTTTCCAGTTGTGGAGTTTCCAGTTGTGGAATTGCGGAGTGTCTGGTTGTGGAGTTTCTAATTGTTGAGTTTCTAGTTGTGGAGTTTCGAGTTGTTGAGTCTCTAGTTGTGGAGTTTCTAGTTGTGGAGTTTCCAGATATTGAGTATCCAGTTGTGGAGTTCCCAGTTTTGAAGTATCTAGTTGTGGAGTTTCCAGTTGTGGAGTATATAGTTGTGGAGTTTCAAGTTGTGGGGTTTCTAGTTGCGGAGTTTCTAGTTGCGGAGTTTTTAACAGCGGAGTTTCTAGTTGTGGAGTTTCAAGTTGCGGAGTCTCAAGTTGCGGAGTCTCAAGTTGTGGAGTTTCCAGTTGTGGAGTTTTTAGTTGTGGAGTTTCTAGTTGTTGAGTTTCGAGTTGTGGAGTTTCAAGTTGTGGAGTTTCTAGTTGCGGAGTCTCAAGTTGTGGAGTTTCTAGCTTTGGAATTCAAGTTGTGGAGTTTTGAGTTGTGGAGTTTCAAGTTGTGGAGTTTCTAGTTGTGGAGTTTTGAGTTGTGGAGTTTCTAGTTGTGGAGTTTCTACCTGCGGAGTTTCTAGGTGCAGAGTCTCAAGTTGTGGAGTTTCAAGTTGTGGAGTTTCAAGTTGTGGAGTTTTGAGTTGTGGAGTTTCAAGTGTTGGAGTTTCTAGTTGTGGAGTCTCTAGTTGCGGAGTTTCTAGTTGTGAAGTTTCTAGTTGTGGAGTTTCTAGTTGTGGAGTTTCTGGTTGTGGAGTTTCTAGTTGTTGAGTTTCTAGTTGTGAAGTCTCTAGTTTTGCAGTTTCTAGTTGTGGAGTTTCTAGTTGTGGAGTTTCTAGTGGCGGAGTCTCAAGTTGTGGAGTTTCTAGTTGTGGAGTTTCAAGTTGTGGAGTTTTGAGCTGTGGAGTTTCAAGTGTTGGAGTTTCTAGTTGTTGAGTCTCTAGTTGTGGAGTTTCTAGTTGTGGAGTTTCCAGATATGGATTATCTAGTTGTGGAGTTTCCAATTGTGGAGTATCTAGTTGTGGAGTTTCAAGTTGTGGAGTTTCTAGTTGCGGAGTTTCTAGTTGCGGAGTTTTTAATAGCGGAGTTTTTAGTTGTGGAGTTTCAAGTTGCGGAGTCTCAAGTTGTGGAGTTTCCAGTTGTGGAGTTTTTAGTTGTGGAGTTTCTAGATATGGAATTTCTAGTTGCCGAGTCTCTATTTGTGGAGTTTGTAGTTGTGGAGTTTCTAGTTGTGGAATTTCTAATTGTGGAGTCTCTAGTTGCGGAGTTTCTAGTTGTGGAGTTTCTAGTTGTGGAGTTTCTAGTTGTGGAGTTTGTAGTTGTGGAGTTTCTAGTTGTGGAGTTTAAAGTTGTGGAGTTTCTAGTTGTGGAGTCTCTAGTTGCGGAGTTTCTAGTTGTGAGTTTCTAGTTGTGGAGTTTCTAGTTGTGAAGTTTCTGGATGTGGAGTTTCTAGTTGTGGAGTTTCAAGTTGTGGAGTTTCTAGTTGCGAAGTCACAAGTTGTGGAGTTTCTAGTTGTGTTGTTTCAAGTTGTGGAGTTTTGAGTTGTAGAGTCTCTAGTTGTGGAGTTTCTAGTTGCGGAGTATCTAGTTGTGGAGTTTCCAGTTGTGGAGTTTCCAGTTGTGGAATTGCGGAGTGTCTGGTTGTGGAGTTTCTAATTGTTGAGTTTCTAGTTGTGGAGTTTCGAGTTGTTGAGTCTCTAGTTGTGGAGTTTCTAGTTGTGGAGTTTCCAGATATGGAGTATCTTGTTGTGGAGTTCCCAGTTTTGAAGTATCTAGTTGTGGAGTTTCCAGTTGTGGAGTATCTAGTTGTGGAGTTTCAAGTTGTGGAGTTTCTAGTTGCGGAGTTTCTAGTTGCGGAGTTTTTAACAGCGGAGTTTCTAGTTGTGGAGTTTCAAGTTGCGGAGTCTCAAGTTGTGGAGTTTCCAGTTGTGGAGTTTTTAGTTGTGGAGTTTCTAGTTGTGGAGTTTCTGGTTGTGGAGTTTCTAGTTGTTGAGTTTCTAGTTGTGAAGTCTCTAGTTTTGCAGTTTCTAGTTGTGGAGTTTCTAGTTGTGGAGTTTCAAGTTGTGGAGTTTCTAGTGGCGGAGTCTCAAGTTGTGGAGTTTCTAGTTGTGGAGTTTCAAGTTGTGGAGTTTTGAGCTGTGGAGTTTCAAGTGTTGGAGTTTCTAGTTGTTGAGTCTCTAGTTGTGGAGTTTCTAGTTGAGGAGTTTCCAGATATGGATTATCTAGTTGTGGAGTTTCCAATTGTGGAGTATCTAGTTGTGGAGTTTCAAGTTGTGGAGTTTCTAGTTGCGGAGTTTCTAGTTGCGGAGTTTTTAATAGCGGAGTTTTTAGTTGTGGAGTTTCAAGTTGCGGAGTCTCAAGTTGTGGAGTTTCCAGTTGTGGAGTTTTTAGTTGTGGAGTTTCTAGATATGGAATTTCTAGTTGCCGAGTCTCTATTTGTGGAGTTTGTAGTTGTGGAGTTTCTAGTTGGGGAATTTCTAATTGTGGAGTCTCTAGTTGCGGAGTTTCTAGTTGTGGAGTTTGTAGTTGTGGAGTTTCTAGTTGTGGAGTTTAAAGTTGTGGAGTTTCTTGTTGTGGAGTCTCTAGTTGCGGAGTTTCTAGTTGTGAGTTTCTAGTTGTAGAGTTTCTAGTTGTGGAGTTTCTGGATGTGGAGTTTCTAGTTGTGGAGTTTCAAGTTGTGGAGTTTCTAGTTGCGAAGTCACAAGTTGTGGAGTTTCTAGTTGTGTTGTTTCAAGTTGTGGAGTTTTGAGTTGTGGAGTTTCAATTTGTGGAGTTTCTAGTTGTGGAGTTTCGAGTTGTGGAGTTTCTAGTTGTGGAGTTTCTAGCTGCGGAGTTTCTAGGTGCAGAGTCTCTAGTTTTGGAGTTTCTAGTTGCGAATTCTCTAGTTGAGGAGCCTCTAGTTGTAGAGTTTTTAGTTGTGGAGTTTCTAGTTGTGGAGTTTCAAGTTGTGGAGTTTTTAAATGCGGAGTTTCTAGCTGTGGAGTTTCTAGTTGCAGAGTCTCTGGTTGTGGAGTTTCTAGTTGCGGAATCTCTAGTTGTGGAGTTTTGAGTTGTGGAGTTTCAAGTTGTGGAGTTTCGAGTTGTGGAGTTTCTAGTTGTGAAGTTTCTAGCTGCGGAGTTTCTAGGTGCAGAGTCTCAAGTTGTGGAGTTTCAAGTTGTGGAGTTTTGAGTTGTGGAGTTTCAAGTTGTGGAGTTTCTAGTTGTGAAGTTTCTAGTTGTGGAGTTTCTAGTTGTGGAGTTTCAAGTTGTGGAGTTTCTAGTGGCGGAGTCTCAAGTTGTGGAGTTTCTAGTTGTGGAGTTTCAAGTTGTGGAGTTTTGAGTTGTGGAGTTTCAAGTGTTGGAGTTTCTAGTTGTTGAGTCTCTAGTTGTGGATTTTCCAGACATGGATTATCTAGTTGTGGAGTTTCCAATTGTGGAGTATCTAGTTGTGGAGTATCAAGTTGTGGAGTTTCTAGTTGCGGAGTTTCTAGTTGTGGAGTTTTGAGTTGTGGAGTTTTTACCTGCGGAGTTTCTAGGTGCAGAGTCTCAAGTTGTGGAGTTTCAAGTTGTGGAGTTTTGAGTTGTGGAGTTTCAAGTGTTGGAGTTTCTAGTTGTGGAGTCTCTAGTTGCGGAGTTTCTAGTTGTGAAGTTTCTAGTTGTGGAGTTTCTAGTTGTGGAGTTTCTGGTTGTGGAGTTTCTAGTTGTTGAGTTTCTAGTTGTGAAGTCTCTAGTTTTGCAGTTTCTAGTTGTGGAGTTTCTAGTTGTGGAGTTTCTAGTGGCGGAGTCTCAAGTTGTGGAGTTTCTAGTTGTGGAGTTTCAAGTTGTGGAGTTTTGAGCTGTGGAGTTTCAAGTGTTGGAGTTTCTAGTTGTTGAGTCTCTAGTTGTGGAGTTTCTAGTTGTGGAGTTTCCAGATATGGATTATCTAGTTGTGGAGTTTCCAATTGTGGAGTATCTAGTTGTGGAGTTTCAAGTTGTGGAGTTTCTAGTTGCGGAGTTTCTAGTTGCGGAGTTTTTAATAGCGGAGTTTTTAGTTGTGGAGTTTCAAGTTGCGGAGTCTCAAGTTGTGGAGTTTCCAGTTGTGGAGTTTTTAGTTGTGGAGTTTCTAGATATGGAATTTCTAGTTGCCGAGTCTCTATTTGTGGAGTTTGTAGTTGTGGAGTTTCTAGTTGTGGAATTTCTAATTGTGGAGTCTCTAGTTGCGGAGTTTCTAGTTGTGGAGTTTCTAGTTGTGGAGTTTCTAGTTGTGGAGTTTGTAGTTGTGGAGTTTCTAGTTGTGGAGTTTGTAGTTGTGGAGTTTCTAGTTGTGGAGTTTAAAGTTGTGGAGTTTCTAGTTGTGGAGTCTCTAGTTGCGGAGTTTCTAGTTGTGAGTTTCTAGTTGTGGAGTTTCTAGTTGTGGAGTTTCTGGATGTGGAGTTTCTAGTTGTGGAGTTTCAAGTTGTGGAGTTTCTAGTTGCGAAGTCAGAAGTTGTGGAGTTTCTAGTTGTGTTGTTTCAAGTTGTGGAGTTTTGAGTTGTAGAGTCTCTAGTTGTGGAGTTTCTAGTTGCGGAGTATCTAGTTGTGGAGTTTCCAGTTGTGGAGTTTCCAGTTGTGGAATTGCGGAGTGTCTGGTTGTGGAGTTTCTAATTGTTGAGTTTCTAGTTGTGGAGTTTCGAGTTGTTGAGTCTCTAGTTGTGGAGTTTCTAGTTGTGGAGTTTCCAGATATGGAGTATCTTATTGTGGAGTTCCCAGTTTTGAAGTATCTAGTTGTGGAGTTTCCAGTTGTGGAGTATCTAGTTGTGGAGTTTCAAGTTGTGGAGTTTCTAGTTGCGGAGTTTCTAGTTGCGGAGTTTTTAACAGCGGATTTTCTAGTTGTGGAGTTTCAAGTTGCGGAGTCTCAAGTTGTGGAGTTTCCAGTTGTGGAGTTTTTAGTTGTGGAGTTTCTAGTTGTGGAGTTTCTGGTTGTGGAGTTTCTAGTTGTTGAGTTTCTAGTTGTGAAGTCTCTAGTTTTGCAGTTTCTAGTTGTGGAGTTTCTAGTTGTGGAGTTTCAAGTTGTGGAGTTTCTAGTGGCGGAGTCTCAAGTTGTGGAGTTTCTAGTTGTGGAGTTTCAAGTTGTGGAGTTTTGAGCTGTGGAGTTTCAAGTGTTGGAGTTTCTAGTTGTTGAGTCTCTAGTTGTGGAGTTTCTAGTTGAGGAGTTTCCAGATATGGATTATCTAGTTGTGGAGTTTCCAATTGTGGAGTATCTAGTTGTGGAGTTTCAAGTTGTGGAGTTTCTAGTTGCGGAGTTTCTAGTTGCGGAGTTTTTAATAGCGGAGTTTTTAGTTGTGGAGTTTCAAGTTGCGGAGTCTCAAGTTGTGGAGTTTCCAGTTGTGGAGTTTTTAGTTGTGGAGTTTCTAGATATGGAATTTCTAGTTGCCGAGTCTCTATTTGTGGAGTTTGTAGTTGTGGAGTTTCTAGTTGGGGAATTTCTAATTGTGGAGTCTCTAGTTGCGGAGTTTCTAGTTGTGGAGTTTCTAGTTGTGGAGTTTCTAGTTGTGGAGTTTGTAGTTGTGGAGTTTCTAGTTGTGGAGTTTAAAGTTGTGGAGTTTCTTGTTGTGGAGTCTCTAGTTGCGGAGTTTCTAGTTGTGAGTTTCTAGTTGTAGAGTTTCTAGTTGTGGAGTTTCTGGATGTGGAGTTTCTAGTTGTGGAGTTTCAAGTTGTGGAGTTTCTAGTTGCGAAGTCACAAGTTGTGGAGTTTCTAGTTGTGTTGTTTCAAGTTGTGGAGTTTTGAGTTGTGGAGTTTCAATTTGTGGAGTTTCTAGTTGTGGAGTTTCGAGTTGTGGAGTTTCTAGTTGTGGAGTTTCTAGTAGTTCCGTTGCGGAGTATCTAGTTGTTGAGTTTCTAGTTGCAGAGTCTCTAGTTGTGGAGTTTCAAATTGTGGAGTCTCTAGATGTGGAGTTTCTAGTTGTCGAGTTTCCAGTTATGGAGTATCTAGTAGTGGAGTTTCAAGTTGTGGAGTTTCTAGTTGCGGAGTTTCTAGTTGCGGAGTTTTTAACAGCGGAGTTTCTAGTTGTGGAGTTTCAAGTTGCGGAGTCTCAAGTTGTGCAGTTTCCAGTTGTGGAGTTTTTAGTTGTGGAGTTTCTAGTTGTTGAGTTTCTAGTTGTGGAGTTTCAAGTTGTGGAGTTTCTAGTTGCGGAGTCTCAAGTTGTGGAGTTTCTAGCTTTGGAGTTCAAGTTGTGGAGTTTTGAGTTGTGGAGTTTCAAGTTGTGGAGTTTCAAGTTGTGGAGTTTCTAGTTGTGGAATCTCTAGTTGCGGAGTTTCTAGTTGTGAAGTTTCTAGTTGTGGAGTTTCTAGTTGTGGAGTTTCTGGTTGTGGAGTTTCTAGTTGTTGAGTTTATAGTTGTGAAGTCTCTAGTTTTGCAGTTTCTAGTTGTGGAGTTTCTAGTTGTGGAGTTTCTAGTGGCGGAGTCTCAAGTTGTGGAGTTTCTAGTTGTGGAGTTTCAAGTTGTGGAGTTTTGAGCTGTGGAGTTTCAAGTGTTGGAGTTTCTAGTTGTTGAGTCTCTAGTTGTGGAGTTTCTAGTTGTGGAGTTTCCAGATATGGATTATCTAGTTGTGGAGTTTCCAATTGTGGAGTATCTAGTTGTGGAGTTTCAAGTTGTGGAGTTTCTAGTTGCGGAGTTTCTAGTTGCGGAGTTTTTAATAGCGGAGTTTTTAGTTGTGGAGTTTCAAGTTGCGGAGTCTCAAGTTGTGGAGTTTCCAGTTGTGGAGGTTTTAGTTGTGGAGTTTCTACATATAAAATTTCCAGTTGCCGAGTCTCTATTTGTGGAGTTTGTAGTTGTAGAGTTTCTAGTTGTGGAATTTCTAATTGTGGAGTCTCTAGTTGCGGAGTTTCTAGTTGTGGAGTTTCTAGTTGTGGAGTTTAAAGTTGTGGAGTTTCTAGTTGTGGAGTCTCTAGTTGCGGAGTTTCTAGTTGTGAATTTCTAGTTGTGGAGTTTCTAGTTGTGGAGTTTCTGGATGTGGAGTTTCTAGTTGTGGAGTTTCAAGTTGTGGAGTTTCTAGTTGCGGAGTCACAAGTTGTGGAGTTTCTAGTTGTGTTGTTTCAAGTTGTGGAGTTTTGAGTTGTGGAGTTTCAAGTTGTGGAGTTTCTAGTTGTGGAGTTTCGAGTTGTGGAGTTTCTAGTTGTAGAGTTTGTAGCTGCGGAGTTTCTAGGTGCAGAGTCTCTAGTTTTGGAGTTTCTAGTTGCGAATTCTCTAGTTGAGGAGCCTCTAGTTGTAGAGTTTTTAGTTGTGGAGTTTCTAGTTGTGGAGTTTCAAGTTGTGGAGTTTCTAGTTGCGGCGTCTCAAGTTGTGGAGTTTTTAAATGCGGAGTTTCTAGCTGCGGAGTTTCTAGTTGCAGAGTCTCTGGTTGTGGAGTTTCTAGTTGCGGAATCTCTAGTTGTGGAGTTTCTAGTTGTGGAGTTTCTAGTTGTGGAGTTTCCAGTTGTGAAGTTTTTAGCTCTGGACTTTCTAGACATGAAATTTCTTGTAGCCGAGTCTCTATTTGTGGAGTTCGTAGTTGTGGAGTTTCTAGTTGTGGAGTTTCTAGTTGTGGAGTTTCTAGTTGTGGAGTTTCAAGTTGTGGAGTCTCTAGTTGTGGAGTTTCTAGTTGCGGTATATCTAGTTGTGGAGTTTCCAGTTGTGGAGTTTCCAGTTGTGGAATTGCGGAGTGTCTGGTTGTGGAGTTTCTAATTGTTGAGTTTCTAGTTGTGGAGTTTCGAGTTGTTGAGTCTCTAGTTGTGGAGTTTCTAGTTGTGGAGTTTCCAGATATTGAGTATCCAGTTGTGGAGTTCCCAGTTTTGAAGTATCTAGTTGTGGAGTTTCCAGTTGTGGAGTATATAGTTGTGGAGTTTCAAGTTGTGGGGTTTCTAGTTGCGGAGTTTCTAGTTGCGGAGTTTTTAACAGCGGAGTTTCTAGTTGTGGAGTTTCAAGTTGCGGAGTCTCAAGTTGCGGAGTCTCAAGTTGTGGAGTTTCCAGTTGTGGAGTTTTTAGTTGTGGAGTTTCTAGTTGTTGAGTTTCGAGTTGTGGAGTTTCAAGTTGTGGAGTTTCTAGTTGCGGAGTCTCAAGTTGTGGAGTTTCTAGCTTTGGAATTCAAGTTGTGGAGTTTTGAGTTGTGGAGTTTCAAGTTGTGGAGTTTCTAGTTGTGGAGTTTTGAGTTGTGGAGTTTCTAGTTGTGGAGTTTCTACCTGCGGAGTTTCTAGGTGCAGAGTCTCAAGTTGTGGAGTTTCAAGTTGTGGAGTTTTGAGTTGTGGAGTTTCAAGTTGTGGAGTTTCTAGTTGTGGAGTCTCTAGTTGCGGAGTTTCTAGTTGTGAAGTTTCTAGTTGTGGAGTTTCTAGTTGTGGAGTTTCTGGTTGTGGAGTTTCTAGTTGTTGAGTTTCTAGTTGTGAAGTCTCTAGTTTTGCAGTTTCTAGTTGTGGAGTTTCTAGTTGTGGAGTTTTAAGTTGTGGAGTTTCTAGTGGCGGAGTCTCAAGTTGTGGAGTTTCTAGTTGTGGAGTTTCAAGTTGTGGAGTTTTGAGCTGTGGAGTTTCAAGTGTTGGAGTTTCTAGTTGTTGAGTCTCTAGTTGTGGAGTTTCTAGTTGTGGAGTTTCCAGATATGGATTATCTAGTTGTGGAGTTTCCAATTGTGGAGTATCTAGTTGTGGAGTTTCAAGCTGTGGAGTTTCTAGTTGCGGAGTTTCTAGTTGCGGAGTTTTTAATAGCGGAGTTTTTAGTTGTGGAGTTTCAAGTTGCGGAGTCTCAAGTTGTGGAGTTTCCAGTTGTGGAGTTTTTAGTTGTGGAGTTTCTAGATATGGAATTTCTAGTTGCCGAGTCTCTATTTGTGGAGTTTGTAGTTGTGGAGTTTCTAGTTGTGGAATTTCTAATTGTGGAGTCTCTAGTTGCGGAGTTTCTAGTTGTGGAGTTTCTAGTTGTGGAGTTTCTAGTTGTGGAGTTTGTAGTTGTGGAGTCTCTAGTTGTGGAGTTTAAAGTTGTGGAGTTTCTAGTTGTGGAGTCTCTAGTTGCGGAGTTTCTAGTTGTGAGTTTCTAGTTGTGGAGTTTCTAGTTGTGGAGTTTCTGGATGTGGAGTTTCTAGTTGTGGAGTTTCAAGTTGTGGAGTTTCTAGTTGCGAAGTCACAAGTTGTGGAGTTTCTAGTTGTGTTGTTTCAAGTTGTGGAGTTTTGAGTTGTGGAGTTTCAAGTTGTGGAGTTTCTAGTTGTGGAGTTTCGAGTTGTGGAGTTTCTAGTTGTGGAGTTTCTAGCTGCGGAGTTTCTAGGTGCAGAGTCTCTAGTTTTGGAGTTTCTAGTTGCGAATTCTCTAGTTGAGGAGCCTCTAGTTGTAGAGTTTTTAGTTGTGGAGTTTCTAGTTGTGGAGTTTCAAGTTGTGGAGTTTTTAAATGCGGAGTTTCTAGCTGTGGAGTTTCTAGTTGCAGAGTCTCTGGTTGTGGAGTTTCTAGTTGCGGAATCTCTAGTTGTGGAGTTTCTAGTTGCGGAGTTTCTAGTTGTGGAGTTTCAAGTTGTGGAGTTTCTAGTTGTGGAGTCTCTAGTTGCGGAGTTTCTAGTTGTGAAGTTTCTAGTTGTGGAGTTTCTAGTTTTGAAGTTTCTAGTTGTGGAGTTTCTAGTTGTAGAGTCTCCTGTTGCGGAGTTTCTAGTTGTGGAGTTTCTAGTTGGGGAGTTTCCAGTTGTGGAGTTTCTAGTTGTGGAGTTTCTACTTGTGGAGTCTCAAGTTGTGGAGTTTAAACTTGTGGAGTTTCAAGTTATGGAGTCTATAGTTGTGGAGTTTCTAGTTGTAGATTTTCTAGTTGTGGAGTATCTAGTTGTGGATTTTCCAGTTGTGGAGTTTCTAGTAGTTCCGTTGCGGAGTATGTAGTTGTTGAGTTTCTAGTTGCAGAGTCTCTAGTTGTGGAGTTTCAAATTGTGGAGTCTCTAGATGTGGAGTTTCTAGTTGTCGAGTTTCCAGTTATGGAGTATCTAGTAGTGGAGTTTCGAGTTGTGGAGTTTCTAGTTGTGGAGTTTCTAGTTGTGGAGTCCCTAGTTGCGGAGTTTCTAGTTGCGAAGTTTCAAGTTGTGGAGTTTCAAGTTGCGGAGTCTCAAGCTGTGGAGTTTCTAGTTGTGGAGTTTCCAGTTGTGGAGTTTTGAGTTGTGGAGTTTCTAGTTGCAGAGTCTCTAGTTGTGGAGTTTCAAGTTGTGGAGTCTCTAGTTGTGGAGTTTCTAGTTGCCGAGTTTCCAGTTGTGGAGTATCTAGTAGTGGAGTTTCCAGTTGTGGAGTTTCTAGTTGCGGAGTTTCTAGTTGTGAGTTTCTAGTTGTGGAGTTTCTAGTTGTGGAGTTTCTGGATGTGGAGTTTCTAGTTGTGGAGTTTCAAGTTGTGGAGTTTCTAGTTGCGAAGTCACAAGTTGTGGAGTTTCTAGTTGTGTTGTTTCAAGTTGTGGAGTTTTGAGTTGTGGAGTTTCAAGTTGTGGAGTTTCAAGTTGTGGAGTTTCGAGTTGTGGAGTTTCTAGTTGTGGAGTTTCTAGCTGCGGAGTTTCTAGGTGCAGAGTCTCTAGTTTTGGAGTTTCTAGTTGCGAATTCTCTAGTTGAGGAGCCTCTAGTTGTAGAGTTTTTAGTTATGGAGTTTCTAGTTGTGGAGTTTCAAGTTGTGGAGTTTTTAAATGCGGAGTTTCTAGCTGTGGAGTTTCTAGTTGCAGAGTCTCTGGTTGTGGAGTTTCTAGTTGCGGAATCTCTAGTTGCGGAGTTTCTAGTTGGGGAGTTTCCAGTTGTGGAGTTTCTAGTTGTGGAGTTTCTACTTGTGGAGTCTCAAGTTGTGGAGTTTAAACTTGTGGAGTTTCAAGTTGTGGAGTCTATAGTTGTGGAGTTTCTAGTTGTAGATTTTCTAGTTGTGGAGTATCTAGTTGTGGATTTTCCAGTTGTGGAGTTTCTAGTAGTTCCGTTGCGGAGTATCTAGTTGTTGAGTTTCTAGTTGCAGAGTCTCTAGTTGTGGAGTTTCAAATTGTGGAGTCTCTAGATGTGGAGTTTCTAGTTGTCGAGTTTCCAGTTATGGAGTATCTAGTAGTGGAGTTTCGAGTTGTGGAGTTTCTAGTTGTGGAGTCCCTAGTTGCGGAGTTTCTAGTTGCGAAGTTTCAAGTTGTGGAGTTTCAAGTTGCGGAGTCTCAAGTTGTGGAGTTTCTAGTAGTGGAGTTTCAAGTTGTGGAGTTTTGAGTTGTGGAGTTTCAAGTGTTGGAGTTTCTAGTTGTTGAGTCTCTAGTTGTGGAGTTTCCAGATATGGATTATCTAGTTGTGGAGTTTCCAATTGTGGAGTATCTAGTTGTGGAGTTTCAAGTTGGGGAGTTTCTAGTTGCGGAGTTTCTAGTTGCGGAGTTTTTAATAGCGGAGTTTTTAGTTGTGGAGTTTCAAGTTGCGGAGGCTCAAGTTGTGGAGTTTCCAGATGTGGAGTTTTTAGTTGTGGAGTTTCTAGTTGTTGAGTTTCTAGTTGTGAAGTCTCTAGTTTTGCAGTTTCTAGTTGTGGAGTTTCTAGATATGGAATTTCTAGTTGCCGAGTCTCTATTTGTGGAGTTTGTAGTTGTGGAGTTTCTAGATATGGAATTTCTAGTTGCCGAGTGTCTATTTGTGGAGTTTGTAGTTGTGGAGTTTCTAGTTGTGGAATTTTCAATTGTGGAGTCTCTAATTGCGGAGTTTCTAGTTGTGGAGTTTCTAGTTGTGGAGTTTCTAGTTGTAGAGTTTGTAGTTGGGGAGTGTCTAGTTGTGGAGTTTAAAGTTGTGGAGTTTCTAGTTGTGGAGTCTCTAGTTGCGGAGTTTCTAGTTGTGGAGTTTCTAGTTGTGGAGTTTCTAGTTGTGGAGTTTCTGGATGTGGAGTTTCTAGTTGTGGAGTTTCAAGTTGTGGAGTTTCTAGTTGCGGAGTCACAAGTTGTGGAGTTTCTAGTTGTGTTGTTTCAAGTTGTGGAGTTTTGAGTTGTGGAGTTTCAAGTTGTGGAGTTTCTAGTTGTGGAGTTTCGAGTTGTGGAGTTTCTAGTTGTGGAGTTTCTAGCTGCGGAGTTTCTAGGTGCAGAGTCTCTAGTTTTGGAGTTTCTAGTTGCGAATTCTCTAGTTGAGGAGCCTCTAGTTGTAGAGTTTTTAGTTGTGGAGTTTCTAGTTGTGGAGTTTCAAGTTGTGGAGTTTCTAGTTGCAGAGTCTCTGGTTGTGGAGTTTCTAGTTGCGGAATCTCTAGTTGTGGAGTTTCTAGTTGTGGAGTTTCTAGTTGTGGAGTTTCCAGTTGTGGAGTTTTTAGCTCTGGACTTCCTAGACATGAAATTTCTTGTAGCCGGGTCTTTATATGTGGAGTTCGTAGTTGTGGAGTTTCTAGTTGTGGAGTTTCTAGTTGTGAAGTCTCTTGTTGCAGAGTTTCTAGTTGTGGAGTTTCTAGTTGTGGAGTTTCAAGTTGTAGAGTCTCTAGTTGTGGAGTTTCTAGTTGCGGAGTATCTAGTTGTGGAGTTTCCAGTTGTGGAGTTTCCAGTTGTGGAATTGTGGAGTGTCTGGTTGTGGAGTTTCTAATTGTTGAGTTTCTAGTTGTGGAGTTTCGAGTTGTTGAGTCTCTAGTTGTGGAGTTTCTAGTTGTGGAGTTTCCAGATATGGAGTATCTTGTTGTGGAGTTCCCAGTTTTGAAGTATCTAGTTGTGGAGTTTCCAGTTGTGGAGTATCTAGTTGTGGAGTTTCAAGTTGTGGAGTTTCTAGTTGCGGAGTTTCTAGTTGCGGAGTTTTTAACAGCGGAGTTTCTAGTTGTGGAGTTTCAAGTTGCGGAGTCTCAAGTTGTGGAGTTTCCAGTTGTGGAGTTTTTAGTTGTGGAGTTTCTAGTTGTTGAGTTTCTAGTTGTGGAGTTTCAAGTTGTGGAGTTTCTAGTTGCGGAGTCTCAAGTTGTGGAGTTTCTAGCTTTGGAGTTCAAGTTGTGGAGTTTTGAGTTGTGGAGTTTCAAGTTGTGGAGTTTCAAGTTGTGGAGTTTCTAGTTGTGGAATCTCTAGTTGCGGAGTTTCTAGTTGTGAAGTTTCTAGTTGTGGAGTTTCTAGTTGTGGAGTTTCTGGTTGTGGAGTTTCTAGTTGTTGAGTTTATAGTTGTGAAGTCTCTAGTTTTGCAGTTTCTAGTTGTGGAGTTTCTAGTTGTGGAGTTTCTAGTGGCGGAGTCTCAAGTTGTGGAGTTTCTAGTTGTGGAGTTTCAAGTTGTGGAGTTTTGAGCTGTGGAGTTTCAAGTGTTGGAGTTTCTAGTTGTTGAGTCTCTAGTTGTGGAGTTTCTAGTTGTGGAGTTTCCAGATATGGATTATCTAGTTGTGGAGTTTCCAATTGTGGAGTATCTAGTTGTGGAGTTTCAAGTTGTGGAGTTTCTAGTTGCGGAGTTTCTAGTTGCGGAGTTTTTAATAGCGGAGTTTTTAGTTGTGGAGTTTCAAGTTGCGGAGTCTCAAGTTGTGGAGTTTCCAGTTGTGGAGGTTTTAGTTGTGGAGTTTCTACATATAAAATTTCCAGTTGCCGAGTCTCTATTTGTGGAGTTTGTAGTTGTAGAGTTTCTAGTTGTGGAATTTCTAATTGTGGAGTCTCTAGTTGCGGAGTTTCTAGTTGTGGAGTTTCTAGTTGTGGAGTTTAAAGTTGTGGAGTTTCTAGTTGTGGAGTCTCTAGTTGCGGAGTTTCTAGTTGTGAGTTTCTAGTTGTGGAGTTTCTAGTTGTGGAGTTTCTGGATGTGGAGTTTCTAGTTGTGGAGTTTCAAGTTGTGGAGTTTCTAGTTGCGGAGTCACAAGTTGTGGAGTTTCTAGTTGTGTTGTTTCAAGTTGTGGAGTTTTGAGTTGTGGAGTTTCAAGTTGTGGAGTTTCTAGTTGTGGAGTTTCGAGTTGTGGAGTTTCTAGTTGTAGAGTTTGTAGCTGCGGAGTTTCTAGGTGCAGAGTCTCTAGTTTTGGAGTTTCTAGTTGCGAATTCTCTAGTTGAGGAGCCTCTAGTTGTAGAGTTTTTAGTTGTGGAGTTTCTAGTTGTGGAGTTTCAAGTTGTGGAGTTTCTAGTTGCGGCGTCTCAAGTTGTGGAGTTTTTAAATGCGGAGTTTCTAGCTGCGGAGTTTCTAGTTGCAGAGTCTCTGGTTGTGGAGTTTCTAGTTGCGGAATCTCTAGTTGTGGAGTTTCTAGTTGTGGAGTTTCTAGTTGTGGAGTTTCCAGTTGTGGAGTTTTTAGCTCTGGACTTTCTAGACATGAAATTTCTTGTAGCCGAGTCTCTATTTGTGGAGTTCGTAGTTGTGGAGTTTCTAGTTGTGGAGTTTCTAGTTGTGGAGTTTCTAGTTGTGGAGTTTCAAGTTGTGGAGTCTCTAGTTGTGGAGTTTCTAGTTGCGGTATATCTAGTTGTGGAGTTTCCAGTTGTGGAGTTTCTAGTTGCAGAGTCTCTAGTTGTGGAGTTTCAAGTTGTGGAGTCTCTAGTTGTGGAGTTTCTAGTTGCCGAGTTTCCAGTTGTGGAGTATCTAGTAGTGGAGTTTCCAGTTGTGGAGTTTCTAGTTGCGGAGTTTCTAGTTGTGAGTTTCTAGTTGTGGAGTTTCTAGTTGTGGAGTTTCTGGATGTGGAGTTTCTAGTTGTGGAGTTTCAAGTTGTGGAGTTTCTAGTTGCGAAGTCACAAGTTGTGGAGTTTCTAGTTGTGTTGTTTCAAGTTGTGGAGTTTTGAGTTGTGGAGTTTCAAGTTGTGGAGTTTCAAGTTGTGGAGTTTCGAGTTGTGGAGTTTCTAGTTGTGGAGTTTCTAGCTGCGGAGTTTCTAGGTGCAGAGTCTCTAGTTTTGGAGTTTCTAGTTGCGAATTCTCTAGTTGAGGAGCCTCTAGTTGTAGAGTTTTTAGTTGTGGAGTTTCTAGTTGTGGAGTTTCAAGTTGTGGAGTTTTTAAATGCGGAGTTTCTAGCTGTGGAGTTTCTAGTTGCAGAGTCTCTGGTTGTGGAGTTTCTAGTTGCGGAATCTCTAGTTGTGGAGTTTCTAGTTGCGGAGTTTCTAGTTGTGGAGTTTCAAGTTGTGGAGTTTCTAGTTGTGGAGTCTCTAGTTGCGGAGTTTCTAGTTGTGAAGTTTCTAGTTGTGGAGTTTCTAGTTTTGAAGTTTCTAGTTGTGGAGTTTCTAGTTGTAGAGTCTCCTGTTGCGGAGTTTCTAGTTGCGGAGTTTCTAGTTGGGGAGTTTCCAGTTGTGGAGTTTCTAGTTGTGGAGTTTCTACTTGTGGAGTCTCAAGTTGTGGAGTTTAAACTTGTGGAGTTTCAAGTTGTGGAGTCTATAGTTGTGGAGTTTCTAGTTGTAGATTTTCTAGTTGTGGAGTATCTAGTTGTGGATTTTCCAGTTGTGGAGTTTCTAGTAGTTCCGTTGCGGAGTATCTAGTTGTTGAGTTTCTAGTTGCAGAGTCTCTAGTTGTGGAGTTTCAAATTGTGGAGTCTCTAGATGTGGAGTTTCTAGTTGTCGAGTTTCCAGTTATGGAGTATCTAGTAGTGGAGTTTCGAGTTGTGGAGTTTCTAGTTGTGGAGTTTCTAGTTGTGGAGTCCCTAGTTGCGGAGTTTCTAGTTGCGAAGTTTCAAGTTGTGGAGTTTCAAGTTGCGGAGTCTCAAGTTGTGGAGTTTCTAGTTGTGGAGTTTCAAGTTGTGGAGTTTTGAGTTGTGGAGTTTCAAGTGTTGGAGTTTCTAGTTGTTGAGTCTCTAGTTGTGGAGTTTCCAGATATGGATTATCTAGTTGTGGAGTTTCCAATTGTGGAGTATCTAGTTGTGGAGTTTCAAGTTGTGGAGTTTCTAGTTGCGGAGTTTCTAGTTGCGGAGTTTTTAATAGCGGAGTTTTTAGTTGTGGAGTTTCAAGTTGCGGAGGCTCAAGTTGTGGAGTTTCCAGATGTGGAGTTTTTAGTTGTGGAGTTTCTAGTTGTTGAGTTTCTAGTTGTGAAGTCTCTAGTTTTGCAGTTTCTAGTTGTGGAGTTTCTAGATATGGAATTTCTAGTTGCCGAGTCTCTATTTGTGGAGTTTGTAGTTGTGGAGTTTCTAGATATGGAATTTCTAGTTGCCGAGTGTCTATTTGTGGAGTTTGTAGTTGTGGAGTTTCTAGTTGTGGAATTTTCAATT
Organism: Rhipicephalus microplus; assembly: GCF_043290135.1. Taxonomy (NCBI): domain Eukaryota; kingdom Metazoa; phylum Arthropoda; class Arachnida; order Ixodida; family Ixodidae; genus Rhipicephalus; species Rhipicephalus microplus. The sequence continues at coordinate 118,919 of NW_027464714.1, forward strand.
GTGGAGTCTCTAATTGCGGAGTTTCTAGTTGTGGAGTTTCTAGTTGTGGAGTTTCTAGTTGTAGAGTTTGTAGTTGGGGAGTGTCTAGTTGTGGAGTTTAAAGTTGTGGAGTTTCTAGTTGTGGAGTCTCTAGTTGCGGAGTTTCTAGTTGTGGAGTTTCTAGTTGTGGAGTTTCTGGATGTGGAGTTTCTAGTTGTGGAGTTTCAAGTTGTGGAGTTTCTAGTTGCGGAGTCACAAGTTGTGGAGTTTCTAGTTGTGTTGTTTCAAGTTGTGGAGTTTTGAGTTGTGGAGTTTCAAGTTGTGGAGTTTCTAGTTGTGGAGTTTCGAGTTGTGGAGTTTCTAGTTGTGGAGTTTCTAGCTGCGGAGTTTCTAGGTGCAGAGTCTCTAGTTTTGGAGTTTCTAGTTGCGAATTCTCTAGTTGAGGAGCCTCTAGTTGTAGAGTTTTTAGTTGTGGAGTTTCTAGTTGTGGAGTTTCAAGTTGTGGAGTTTCTAGTTGCAGAGTCTCTGGTTGTGGAGTTTCTAGTTGCGGAATCTCTAGTTGTGGAGTTTCTAGTTGTGGAGTTTCTAGTTGTGGAGTTTCCAGTTGTGGAGTTTTTAGCTCTGGACTTCCTAGACATGAAATTTGTTGTAGCCGGGTCTTTATATGTGGAGTTCGTAGTTGTGGAGTTTCTAGTTGTGGAGTTTCTAGTTGTGAAGTCTCTTGTTGCAGAGTTTCTATTTGTGGAGTTTCTAGTTGTGGAGTTTCAAGTTGTAGAGTCTCTAGTTGTGGAGTTTCTAGTTGCGGAGTATCTAGTTGTGGAGTTTCCAGTTGTGGAGTTTCCAGTTGTGGAATTGCGGAGTGTCTGGTTGTGGAGTTTCTAATTGTTGAGTTTCTAGTTGTGGAGTTTCGAGTTGTTGAGTCTCTAGTTGTGGAGTTTCTAGTTGTGGAGTTTCCAGATATGGAGTATCTTGTTGTGGAGTTCCCAGTTTTGAAGTATCTAGTTGTGGAGTTTCCAGTTGTGGAGTATCTAGTTGTGGAGTTTCAAGTTGTGGAGTTTCTAGTTGCGGAGTTTCTAGTTGCGGAGTTTTTAACAGCGGAGTTTCTAGTTGTGGAGTTTCAAGTTGCGGAGTCTCAAGTTGTGGAGTTTCCAGTTGTGGAGTTTTTAGTTGTGGAGTTTCTAGTTGTTGAGTTTCTAGTTGTGGAGTTTCAAGTTGTGGAGTTTCTAGTTGCGGAGTCTCAAGTTGTGGAGTTTCTAGCTTTGGAGTTCAAGTTGTGGAGTTTTGAGTTGTGGAGTTTCAAGTTGTGGAGTTTCAAGTTGTGGAGTTTCTAGTTGTGGAATCTCTAGTTGCGGAGTTTCTAGTTGTGAAGTTTCTAGTTGTGGAGTTTCTAGTTGTGGAGTTTCTGGTTGTGGAGTTTCTAGTTGTTGAGTTTATAGTTGTGAAGTCTCTAGTTTTGCAGTTTCTAGTTGTGGAGTTTCTAGTTGTGGAGTTTCTAGTGGCGGAGTCTCAAGTTGTGGAGTTTCTAGTTGTGGAGTTTCAAGTTGTGGAGTTTTGAGCTGTGGAGTTTCAAGTGTTGGAGTTTCTAGTTGTTGAGTCTCTAGTTGTGGAGTTTCTAGTTGTGGAGTTTCCAGATATGGATTATCTATTTGTGGAGTTTCCAATTGTGGAGTATCTAGTTGTGGAGTTTCAAGTTGTGGAGTTTCTAGTTGCGGAGTTTCTAGTTGCGGAGTTTTTAATAGCGGAGTTTTTAGTTGTGGAGTTTCAAGTTGCGGAGTCTCAAGTTGTGGAGTTTCCAGTTGTGGAGGTTTTAGTTGTGGAGTTTCTACATATAAAATTTCCAGTTGCCGAGTCTCTATTTGTGGAGTTTGTAGTTGTAGAGTTTCTAGTTGTGGAATTTCTAATTGTGGAGTCTCTAGTTGCGGAGTTTCTAGTTGTGGAGTTTCTAGTTGTGGAGTTTAAAGTTGTGGAGTTTCTAGTTGTGGAGTCTCTAGTTGCGGAGTTTCTAGTTGTGAGTTTCTAGTTGTGGAGTTTCTAGTTGTGGAGTTTCTGGATGTGGAGTTTCTAGTTGTGGAGTTTCAAGTTGTGGAGTTTCTAGTTGCGGAGTCACAAGTTGTGGAGTTTCTAGTTGTGTTGTTTCAAGTTGTGGAGTTTTGAGTTGTGGAGTTTCAAGTTGTGGAGTTTCTAGTTGTGGAGTTTCGAGTTGTGGAGTTTCTAGTTGTAGAGTTTGTAGCTGCGGAGTTTCTAGGTGCAGAGTCTCTAGTTTTGGAGTTTCTAGTTGCGAATTCTCTAGTTGAGGAGCCTCTAGTTGTAGAGTTTTTAGTTGTGGAGTTTCTAGTTGTGGAGTTTCAAGTTGTGGAGTTTCTAGTTGCGGCGTCTCAAGTTGTGGAGTTTTTAAATGCGGAGTTTCTAGCTGCGGAGTTTCTAGTTGCAGAGTCTCTGGTTGTGGAGTTTCTAGTTGCGGAATCTCTAGTTGTGGAGTTTCTAGTTGTGGAGTTTCTAGTTGTGGAGTTTCCAGTTGTGGAGTTTTTAGCTCTGGACTTTCTAGACATGAAATTTCTTGTAGCCGAGTCTCTATTTGTGGAGTTCGTAGTTGTGGAGTTTCTAGTTGTGGAGTTTCTAGTTGTGGAGTTTCTAGTTGTGGAGTTTCAAGTTGTGGAGTCTCTAGTTGTGGAGTTTCTAGTTGCGGTATATCTAGTTGTGGAGTTTCCAGTTGTGGAGTTTCCAGTTGTGGAATTGCGGAGTGTCTGGTTGTGGAGTTTCTAATTGTTGAGTTTCTAGTTGTGGAGTTTCGAGTTGTTGAGTCTCTAGTTGTGGAGTTTCTAGTTGTGGAGTTTCCAGATATTGAGTATCCAGTTGTGGAGTTCCCAGTTTTGAAGTATCTAGTTGTGGAGTTTCCAGTTGTGGAGTATATAGTTGTGGAGTTTCAAGTTGTGGAGTTTCTAGTTGCGGAGTTTCTAGTTGCGGAGTTTTTAACAGCGGAGTATCTAGTTGTGGAGTTTCAAGTTGCGGAGTCTCAAGTTGTGGAGTTTCCAGTTGTGGAGTTTTTAGTTGTGGAGTTTCTAGTTGTTGAGTTTCGAGTTGTGGAGTTTCAAGTTGTGGAGTTTCTAGTTGCGGAGTCTCAAGTTGTGGAGTTTCTAGCTTTGGAATTCAAGTTGTGGAGTTTTGAGTTGTGGAGTTTCAAGTTGTGGAGTTTCTAGTTGTGGAGTTTTGAGTTGTGGAGTTTCTAGTTGTGGAGTTTCTACCTGCGGAGTTTCTAGGTGCAGAGTCTCAAGTTGTGGAGTTTCAAGTTGTGGAGTTTTGAGTTGTGGAGTTTCAAGTTGTGGAGTTTCTAGTTGTGGAGTCTCTAGTTGCGGAGTTTCTAGTTGTGAAGTTTCTAGTTGTGGAGTTTCTAGTTGTGGAGTTTCTGGTTGTGGAGTTTCTAGTTGTTGAGTTTCTAGTTGTGAAGTCTCTAGTTTTGCAGTTTCTAGTTGTGGAGTTTCTAGTTGTGGAGTTTCAAGTTGTGGAGTTTCTAGTGGCGGAGTCTCAAGTTGTGGAGTTTCTAGTTGTGGAGTTTCAAGTTGTGGAGTTTTGAGCTGTGGAGTTTCAAGTGTTGCAGTTTCTAGTTGTTGAGTCTCTAGTTGTGGAGTTTCTAGTTGTGGAGTTTCCAGATATGGATTATCTAGTTGTGGAGTTTCCAATTGTGGAGTATCTAGTTGTGGAGTTTCAAGTTGTGGAGTTTCTAGTTGCGGAGTTTCTAGTTGCGGAGTTTTTAATAGCGGAGTTTTTAGTTGTGGAGTTTCAAGTTGCGGAGTCTCAAGTTGTGGAGTTTCCAGTTGTGGAGTTTTTAGTTGTGGAGTTTCTAGATATGGAATTTCTAGTTGCCGAGTCTCTATTTGTGGAGTTTGTAGTTGTGGAGTTTCTAGTTGTGGAATTTCTAATTGTGGAGTCTCTAGTTGCGGAGTTTCTAGTTGTGGAGTTTCTAGTTGTGGAGTTTCTAGTTGTGGAGTTTGTAGTTGTGGAGTCTCTAGTTGTGGAGTTTAAAGTTGTGGAGTTTCTAGTTGTGGAGTCTCTAGTTGCGGAGTTTCTAGTTGTGAGTTTCTAGTTGTGGAGTTTCTAGTTGTGGAGTTTCTGGATGTGGAGTTTCTAGTTGTGGAGTTTCAAGTTGTGGAGTTTCTAGTTGCGAAGTCACAAGTTGTGGAGTTTCTAGTTGTGTTGTTTCAAGTTGTGGAGTTTTGAGTTGTGGAGTTTCAAGTTGTGGAGTTTCTAGTTGTGGAGTTTCGAGTTGTGGAGTTTCTAGTTGTGGAGTTTCTAGCTGCGGAGTTTCTAGGTGCAGAGTCTCTAGTTTTGGAGTTTCTAGTTGCGAATTCTCTAGTTGAGGAGCCTCTAGTTGTAGAGTTTTTAGTTGTGGAGTTTCTAGTTGTGGAGTTTCAAGTTGTGGAGTTTTTAAATGCGGAGTTTCTAGCTGTGGAGTTTCTAGTTGCAGAGTCTCTGGTTGTGGAGTTTCTAGTTGCGGAATCTCTAGTTGTGGAGTTTCTAGTTGCGGAGTTTCTAGTTGTGGAGTTTCAAGTTGTGGAGTTTCTAGTTGTGGAGTCTCTAGTTGCGGAGTTTCTAGTTGTGAAGTTTCTAGTTGTGGAGTTTCTAGTTTTGAAGTTTCTAGTTGTGGAGTTTCTAGTTGTAGAGTCTCCTGTTGCGGAGTTTCTAGTTGCGGAGTTTCTAGTTGGGGAGTTTCCAGTTGTGGAGTTTCTAGTTGTGGAGTTTCTACTTGTGGAGTCTCAAGTTGTGGAGTTTAAACTTGTGGAGTTTCAAGTTGTGGAGTCTATAGTTGTGGAGTTTCTAGTTGTAGATTTTCTAGTTGTGGAGTATCTAGTTGTGGATTTTCCAGTTGTGGAGTTTCTAGTAGTTCCGTTGCGGAGTATCTAGTTGTTGAGTTTCTAGTTGCAGAGTCTCTAGTTGTGGAGTTTCAAGTTGTGGAGTCTCTAGTTGTGGAGTTTCTAGTTGCCGAGTTTCCAGTTGTGGAGTATCTAGTAGTGGAGTTTCCAGTTGTGGAGTTTCTAGTTGCGGAGTTTCTAGTTGTGAGTTTCTAGTTGTGGAGTTTCTAGTTGTGGAGTTTCTGGATGTGGAGTTTCTAGTTGTGGAGTTTCAAGTTGTGGAGTTTCTAGTTGCGAAGTCACAAGTTGTGGAGTTTCTAGTTGTGTTGTTTCAAGTTGTGGAGTTTTGAGTTGTGGAGTTTCAAGTTGTGGAGTTTCAAGTTGTGGAGTTTCGAGTTGTGGAGTTTCTAGTTGTGGAGTTTCTAGCTGCGGAGTTTCTAGGTGCAGAGTCTCTAGTTTTGGAGTTTCTAGTTGCGAATTCTCTAGTTGAGGAGCCTCTAGTTGTAGAGTTTTTAGTTGTGGAGTTTCTAGTTGTGGAGTTTCAAGTTGTGGAGTTTTTAAATGCGGAGTTTCTAGCTGTGGAGTTTCTAGTTGCAGAGTCTCTGGTTGTGGAGTTTCTAGTTGCGGAATCTCTAGTTGTGGAGTTTCTAGTTGCGGAGTTTCTAGTTGTGGAGTTTCAAGTTGTGGAGTTTCTAGTTGTGGAGTCTCTAGTTGCGGAGTTTCTAGTTGTGAAGTTTCTAGTTGTGGAGTTTCTAGTTTTGAAGTTTCTAGTTGTGGAGTTTCTAGTTGTAGAGTCTCCTGTTGCGGAGTTTCTAGTTGCGGAGTTTCTAGTTGGGGAGTTTCCAGTTGTGGAGTTTCTAGTTGTGGAGTTTCTACTTGTGGAGTCTCAAGTTGTGGAGTTTAAACTTGTGGAGTTTCAAGTTGTGGAGTCTATAGTTGTGGAGTTTCTAGTTGTAGATTTTCTAGTTGTGGAGTATCTAGTTGTGGATTTTCCAGTTGTGGAGTTTCTAGTAGTTCCGTTGCGGAGTATCTAGTTGTTGAGTTTCTAGTTGCAGAGTCTCTAGTTGTGGAGTTTCAAATTGTGGAGTCTCTAGATGTGGAGTTTCTAGTTGTCGAGTTTCCAGTTATGGAGTATCTAGTAGTGGAGTTTCGAGTTGTGGAGTTTCTAGTTGTGGAGTTTCTAGTTGTGGAGTCCCTAGTTGCGGAGTTTCTAGTTGCGAAGTTTCAAGTTGTGGAGTTTCAAGTTGCGGAGTCTCAAGTTGTGGAGTTTCTAGTTGTGGAGTTTCAAGTTGTGGAGTTTTGAGTTGTGGAGTTTCAAGTGTTGGAGTTTCTAGTTGTTGAGTCTCTAGTTGTGGAGTTTCCAGATATGGATTATCTAGTTGTGGAGTTTCCAATTGTGGAGTATCTAGTTGTGGAGTTTCAAGTTGTGGAGTTTCTAGTTGCGGAGTTTCTAGTTGCGGAGTTTTTAATAGCGGAGTTTTTAGTTGTGGAGTTTCAAGTTGCGGAGGCTCAAGTTGTGGAGTTTCCAGATGTGGAGTTTTTAGTTGTGGAGTTTCTAGTTGTTGAGTTTCTAGTTGTGAAGTCTCTAGTTTTGCAGTTTCTAGTTGTGGAGTTTCTAGATATGGAATTTCTAGTTGCCGAGTCTCTATTTGTGGAGTTTGTAGTTGTGGAGTTTCTAGATATGGAATTTCTAGTTGCCGAGTGTCTATTTGTGGAGTTTGTAGTTGTGGAGTTTCTAGTTGTGGAATTTTCAATTGTGGAGTCTCTAATTGCGGAGTTTCTAGTTGTGGAGTTTCTAGTTGTGGAGTTTCTAGTTGTAGAGTTTGTAGTTGGGGAGTGTCTAGTTGTGGAGTTTAAAGTTGTGGAGTTTCTAGTTGTGGAGTCTCTAGTTGCGGAGTTTCTAGTTGTGGAGTTTCTAGTTGTGGAGTTTCTGGATGTGGAGTTTCTAGTTGTGGAGTTTCAAGTTGTGGAGTTTCTAGTTGCGGAGTCACAAGTTGTGGAGTTTCTAGTTGTGTTGTTTCAAGTTGTGGAGTTTTGAGTTGTGGAGTTTCAAGTTGTGGAGTTTCTAGTTGTGGAGTTTCGAGTTGTGGAGTTTCTAGTTGTGGAGTTTCTAGCTGCGGAGTTTCTAGGTGCAGAGTCTCTAGTTTTGGAGTTTCTAGTTGCGAATTCTCTAGTTGAGGAGCCTCTAGTTGTAGAGTTTTTAGTTGTGGAGTTTCTAGTTGTGGAGTTTCAAGTTGTGGAGTTTCTAGTTGCAGAGTCTCTGGTTGTGGAGTTTCTAGTTGCGGAATCTCTAGTTGTGGAGTTTCTAGTTGTGGAGTTTCTAGTTGTGGAGTTTCCAGTTGTGGAGTTTTTAGCTCTGGACTTCCTAGACATGAAATTTGTTGTAGCCGGGTCTTTATATGTGGAGTTCGTAGTTGTGGAGTTTCTAGTTGTGGAGTTTCTAGTTGTGAAGTCTCTTGTTGCAGAGTTTCTAGTTGTGGAGTTTCTAGTTGTGGAGTTTCAAGTTGTAGAGTCTCTAGTTGTGGAGTTTCTAGTTGCGGAGTATCTAGTTGTGGAGTTTCCAGTTGTGGAGTTTCCAGTTGTGGAATTGCGGAGTGTCTGGTTGTGGAGTTTCTAATTGTTGAGTTTCTAGTTGTGGAGTTTCGAGTTGTTGAGTCTCTAGTTGTGGAGTTTCTAGTTGTGGAGTTTCCAGATATGGAGTATCTTGTTGTGGAGTTCCCAGTTTTGAAGTATCTAGTTGTGGAGTTTCCAGTTGTGGAGTATCTAGTTGTGGAGTTTCAAGTTGTGGAGTTTCTAGTTGCGGAGTTTCTAGTTGCGGAGTTTTTAACAGCGGAGTTTCTAGTTGTGGAGTTTCAAGTTGCGGAGTCTCAAGTTGTGGAGTTTCCAGTTGTGGAGTTTTTAGTTGTGGAGTTTCTAGTTGTTGAGTTTCTAGTTGTGGAGTTTCAAGTTGTGGAGTTTCTAGTTGCGGAGTCTCAAGTTGTGGAGTTTCTAGCTTTGGAGTTCAAGTTGTGGAGTTTTGAGTTGTGGAGTTTCAAGTTGTGGAGTTTCAAGTTGTGGAGTTTCTAGTTGTGGAATCTCTAGTTGCGGAGTTTCTAGTTGTGAAGTTTCTAGTTGTGGAGTTTCTAGTTGTGGAGTTTCTGGTTGTGGAGTTTCTAGTTGTTGAGTTTATAGTTGTGAAGTCTCTAGTTTTGCAGTTTCTAGTTGTGGAGTTTCTAGTTGTGGAGTTTCTAGTGGCGGAGTCTCAAGTTGTGGAGTTTCTAGTTGTGGAGTTTCAAGTTGTGGAGTTTTGAGCTGTGGAGTTTCAAGTGTTGGAGTTTCTAGTTGTTGAGTCTCTAGTTGTGGAGTTTCTAGTTGTGGAGTTTCCAGATATGGATTATCTAGTTGTGGAGTTTCCAATTGTGGAGTATCTAGTTGTGGAGTTTCAAGTTGTGGAGTTTCTAGTTGCGGAGTTTCTAGTTGCGGAGTTTTTAATAGCGGAGTTTTTAGTTGTGGAGTTTCAAGTTGCGGAGTCTCAAGTTGTGGAGTTTCCAGTTGTGGAGGTTTTAGTTGTGGAGTTTCTACATATAAAATTTCCAGTTGCCGAGTCTCTATTTGTGGAGTTTGTAGTTGTAGAGTTTCTAGTTGTGGAATTTCTAATTGTGGAGTCTCTAGTTGCGGAGTTTCTAGTTGTGGAGTTTCTAGTTGTGGAGTTTAAAGTTGTGGAGTTTCTAGTTGTGGAGTCTCTAGTTGCGGAGTTTCTAGTTGTGAGTTTCTAGTTGTGGAGTTTCTAGTTGTGGAGTTTCTGGATGTGGAGTTTCTAGTTGTGGAGTTTCAAGTTGTGGAGTTTCTAGTTGCGGAGTCACAAGTTGTGGAGTTTCTAGTTGTGTTGTTTCAAGTTGTGGAGTTTTGAGTTGTGGAGTTTCAAGTTGTGGAGTTTCTAGTTGTGGAGTTTCGAGTTGTGGAGTTTCTAGTTGTAGAGTTTGTAGCTGCGGAGTTTCTAGGTGCAGAGTCTCTAGTTTTGGAGTTTCTAGTTGCGAATTCTCTAGTTGAGGAGCCTCTAGTTGTAGAGTTTTTAGTTGTGGAGTTTCTAGTTGTGGAGTTTCAAGTTGTGGAGTTTCTAGTTGCGGCGTCTCAAGTTGTGGAGTTTTTAAATGCGGAGTTTCTAGCTGCGGAGTTTCTAGTTGCAGAGTCTCTGGTTGTGGAGTTTCTAGTTGCGGAATCTCTAGTTGTGGAGTTTCTAGTTGTGGAGTTTCTAGTTGTGGAGTTTCCAGTTGTGGAGTTTTTAGCTCTGGACTTTCTAGACATGAAATTTCTTGTAGCCGAGTCTCTATTTGTGGAGTTCGTAGTTGTGGAGTTTCTAGTTGTGGAGTTTCTAGTTGTGGAGTTTCTAGTTGTGGAGTTTCAAGTTGTGGAGTCTCTAGTTGTGGAGTTTCTAGTTGCGGTATATCTAGTTGTGGAGTTTCCAGTTGTGGAGTTTCCAGTTGTGGAATTGCGGAGTGTCTGGTTGTGGAGTTTCTAATTGTTGAGTTTCTAGTTGTGGAGTTTCGAGTTGTTGAGTCTCTAGTTGTGGAGTTTCTAGTTGTGGAGTTTCCAGATATTGAGTATCCAGTTGTGGAGTTCCCAGTTTTGAAGTATCTAGTTGTGGAGTTTCCAGTTGTGGAGTATATAGTTGTGGAGTTTCAAGTTGTGGAGTTTCTAGTTGCGGAGTTTCTAGTTGCGGAGTTTTTAACAGCGGAGTATCTAGTTGTGGAGTTTCAAGTTGCGGAGTCTCAAGTTGTGGAGTTTCCAGTTGTGGAGTTTTTAGTTGTGGAGTTTCTAGTTGTTGAGTTTCGAGTTGTGGAGTTTCAAGTTGTGGAGTTTCTAGTTGCGGAGTCTCAAGTTGTGGAGTTTCTAGCTTTGGAATTCAAGTTGTGGAGTTTTGAGTTGTGGAGTTTCAAGTTGTGGAGTTTCTAGTTGTGGAGTTTTGAGTTGTGGAGTTTCTAGTTGTGGAGTTTCTACCTGCGGAGTTTCTAGGTGCAGAGTCTCAAGTTGTGGAGTTTCAAGTTGTGGAGTTTTGAGTTGTGGAGTTTCAAGTTGTGGAGTTTCTAGTTGTGGAGTCTCTAGTTGCGGAGTTTCTAGTTGTGAAGTTTCTAGTTGTGGAGTTTCTAGTTGTGGAGTTTCTGGTTGTGGAGTTTCTAGTTGTTGAGTTTCTAGTTGTGAAGTCTCTAGTTTTGCAGTTTCTAGTTGTGGAGTTTCTAGTTGTGGAGTTTCAAGTTGTGGAGTTTCTAGTGGCGGAGTCTCAAGTTGTGGAGTTTCTAGTTGTGGAGTTTCAAGTTGTGGAGTTTTGAGCTGTGGAGTTTCAAGTGTTGCAGTTTCTAGTTGTTGAGTCTCTAGTTGTGGAGTTTCTAGTTGTGGAGTTTCCAGATATGGATTATCTAGTTGTGGAGTTTCCAATTGTGGAGTATCTAGTTGTGGAGTTTCAAGTTGTGGAGTTTCTAGTTGCGGAGTTTCTAGTTGCGGAGTTTTTAATAGCGGAGTTTTTAGTTGTGGAGTTTCAAGTTGCGGAGTCTCAAGTTGTGGAGTTTCCAGTTGTGGAGTTTTTAGTTGTGGAGTTTCTAGATATGGAATTTCTAGTTGCCGAGTCTCTATTTGTGGAGTTTGTAGTTGTGGAGTTTCTAGTTGTGGAATTTCTAATTGTGGAGTCTCTAGTTGCGGAGTTTCTAGTTGTGGAGTTTCTAGTTGTGGAGTTTCTAGTTGTGGAGTTTGTAGTTGTGGAGTCTCTAGTTGTGGAGTTTAAAGTTGTGGAGTTTCTAGTTGTGGAGTCTCTAGTTGCGGAGTTTCTAGTTGTGAGTTTCTAGTTGTGGAGTTTCTAGTTGTGGAGTTTCTGGATGTGGAGTTTCTAGTTGTGGAGTTTCAAGTTGTGGAGTTTCTAGTTGCGAAGTCACAAGTTGTGGAGTTTCTAGTTGTGTTGTTTCAAGTTGTGGAGTTTTGAGTTGTGGAGTTTCAAGTTGTGGAGTTTCTAGTTGTGGAGTTTCGAGTTGTGGAGTTTCTAGTTGTGGAGTTTCTAGCTGCGGAGTTTCTAGGTGCAGAGTCTCTAGTTTTGGAGTTTCTAGTTGCGAATTCTCTAGTTGAGGAGCCTCTAGTTGTAGAGTTTTTAGTTGTGGAGTTTCTAGTTGTGGAGTTTCAAGTTGTGGAGTTTTTAAATGCGGAGTTTCTAGCTGTGGAGTTTCTAGTTGCAGAGTCTCTGGTTGTGGAGTTTCTAGTTGCGGAATCTCTAGTTGTGGAGTTTCTAGTTGCGGAGTTTCTAGTTGTGGAGTTTCAAGTTGTGGAGTTTCTAGTTGTGGAGTCTCTAGTTGCGGAGTTTCTAGTTGTGAAGTTTCTAGTTGTGGAGTTTCTAGTTTTGAAGTTTCTAGTTGTGGAGTTTCTAGTTGTAGAGTCTCCTGTTGCGGAGTTTCTAGTTGCGGAGTTTCTAGTTGGGGAGTTTCCAGTTGTGGAGTTTCTAGTTGTGGAGTTTCTACTTGTGGAGTCTCAAGTTGTGGAGTTTAAACTTGTGGAGTTTCAAGTTGTGGAGTCTATAGTTGTGGAGTTTCTAGTTGTAGATTTTCTAGTTGTGGAGTATCTAGTTGTGGATTTTCCAGTTGTGGAGTTTCTAGTAGTTCCGTTGCGGAGTATCTAGTTGTTGAGTTTCTAGTTGCAGAGTATCTAGTTGTGGAGTTTCAAATTGTGGAGTCTCTAGATGTGGAGTTTCTAGTTGTCGAGTTTCCAGTTATGGAGTATCTAGTAGTGGAGTTTCGAGTTGTGGAGTTTCTAGTTGTGGAGTTTCTAGTTGTGGAGTCCCTAGTTGCGGAGTTTCTAGTTGCGAAGTTTCAAGTTGTGGAGTTTCAAGTTGCGGAGTCTCAAGCTGTGGAGTTTCTAGTTGTGGAGTTTCCAGTTGTGGAGTTTTGAGTTGTGGAGTTTCTAGTTGCAGAGTCTCTAGTTGTGGAGTTTCTAGTTGCAGAGTCTCTAGTTGTGGAGTTTCAAGTTGTGGAGTCTCTAGTTGTGGAGTTTCTAGTTGCCGAGTTTTCAGTTGTGGAGTATCTAGTAGTGGAGTTTCCAGTTGTGGAGTCCCTAGTTGTGGAGTTTCTAGTTGCGGAGTCTCAAGCTGTGGAGTTTCAAGTTGTGGAGTTTCTAGGTGTGGAGTCTCAAGTTATGGAGTTTAAAGTTGTGGAGTTTCAAGTTGTGGAGTCTCTAGTTGTGGAGTTTCTAGTTGCAGAGTATCTATTTGTGGAGTTTCCAGTTGTGGAGTTTCTAATTGTGAAGTCGCGGAGTCTCTTTTGTGGAGTTTCTAGTTGTGGAGTTTCTAGTTGAGGAGTTTCAAGTTGAAGAGTTTTTAGTTGTGGAGTGTCTAGTTGTGGAGTTTCCAGTTGTGGAGTTTCGAGTTGTGGAGTTTCTAGTTTTGGAGTTTCTAGTTGTGGAGTTTCTAGTTGTAGAGTCTCCTGTTGCGGAGTTTCTAGTTGCGGAGTTTCTAGTTGGAGAGTTTCCAGTTGTGGAGTTTCTAGTTGTGGAGTTTCTATTTGTGGAGTCTCTAGTTGTGTAGTTTCTAGCTGCGGAGTTTCTAGTTGCGGAGTTTCTATTTGTGGAGTTTCTAGCTGCGGAGTTTCTAGTTGCGGAGTCTCTGGTTGTGGAGATTCTAGTTGCGGAATCTCTAGTTGTGGAGTTTCTAGTTGTGGAGTTTCTAGTTGTGGAGTTTCTAGTTGTGGAGTTTCTAGTTGTAGAGTTTCTAGTTGTGGAGTTTCTAGTTGTGGAGTCTCTAGTTGCAGAGTTTCTAGTTGTGGAGTTTCTAGTTGTGGAGTTTCAAGTTGTGGAGTCTCTAGTTGTGGAGTATCTAGTTGCGGAGTATCTAGTTGCGGAGTTTCTAGTTGCGGAGTTTTTAATAGCGGAGTTTATTGTTGTGGAGTTTCAAGTTGCGGAGTCTCAAGTTGTGGAGTTTCCAGTTGTGGAGTTTTTAGTTGTGGAGTTTCTAGTTGTTGAGTTTCTAGTTGTGGAGTTTCCAGTTGTGGAGGTTTTAGCTCTGGACTTTCTAGACATGAAATTTCTTGTAGCCGAGTCTCTATTTGTGGAGTTCGTAGTTGTGGAGTTTCTAGTTGTGGAGTTTCTGGTTGTGGAGTTTCAAGTTGTGGAGTCTCTAGTTGTGGAGTTTCAAGTTGTGGAGTTTCTAGTTGCGGAGTTTCTAGTTGCGGAGTTTTTAATAGCGGAGTTTTTAGTTGTGGAGTTTCAAGTTGCGGAGGCTCAAGTTGTGGAGTTTCCAGATGTGGAGTTTTTAGTTGTGGAGTTTCTAGTTGTTGAGTTTCTAGTTGTGAAGTCTCTAGTTTTGCAGTTTCTAGTTGTGGAGTTTCTAGATATGGAATTTCTAGTTGCCGAGTCTCTATTTGTGGAGTTTGTAGTTGTGGAGTTTCTAGATATGGAATTTCTAGTTGCCGAGTGTCTATTTGTGGAGTTTGTAGTTGTGGAGTTTCTAGTTGTGGAATTTTCAATTGTGGAGTCTCTAATTGCGGAGTTTCTAGTTGTGGAGTTTCTAGTTGTGGAGTTTCTAGTTGTAGAGTTTGTAGTTGGGGAGTGTCTAGTTGTGGAGTTTAAAGTTGTGGAGTTTCTAGTTGTGGAGTCTCTAGTTGCGGAGTTTCTAGTTGTGGAGTTTCTAGTTGTGGAGTTTCTGGATGTGGAGTTTCTAGTTGTGGAGTTTCAAGTTGTGGAGTTTCTAGTTGCGGAGTCACAAGTTGTGGAGTTTCTAGTTGTGTTGTTTCAAGTTGTGGAGTTTTGAGTTGTGGAGTTTCAAGTTGTGGAGTTTCTAGTTGTGGAGTTTCGAGTTGTGGAGTTTCTAGTTGTGGAGTTTCTAGCTGCGGAGTTTCTAGGTGCAGAGTCTCTAGTTTTGGAGTTTCTAGTTGCGAATTCTCTAGTTGAGGAGCCTCTAGTTGTAGAGTTTTTAGTTGTGGAGTTTCTAGTTGTGGAGTTTCAAGTTGTGGAGTTTCTAGTTGCAGAGTCTCTGGTTGTGGAGTTTCTAGTTGCGGAATCTCTAGTTGTGGAGTTTCTAGTTGTGGAGTTTCTAGTTGTGGAGTTTCCAGTTGTGGAGTTTTTAGCTCTGGACTTCCTAGACATGAAATTTGTTGTAGCCGGGTCTTTATATGTGGAGTTCGTAGTTGTGGAGTTTCTAGTTGTGGAGTTTCTAGTTGTGAAGTCTCTTGTTGCAGAGTTTCTAGTTGTGGAGTTTCTAGTTGTGGAGTTTCAAGTTGTAGAGTCTCTAGTTGTGGAGTTTCTAGTTGCGGAGTATCTAGTTGTGGAGTTTCCAGTTGTGGAGTTTCCAGTTGTGGAATTGCGGAGTGTCTGGTTGTGGAGTTTCTAATTGTTGAGTTTCTAGTTGTGGAGTTTCGAGTTGTTGAGTCTCTAGTTGTGGAGTTTCTAGTTGTGGAGTTTCCAGATATGGAGTATCTTGTTGTGGAGTTCCCAGTTTTGAAGTATCTAGTTGTGGAGTTTCCAGTTGTGGAGTATCTAGTTGTGGAGTTTCAAGTTGTGGAGTTTCTAGTTGCGGAGTTTCTAGTTGCGGAGTTTTTAACAGCGGAGTTTCTAGTTGTGGAGTTTCAAGTTGCGGAGTCTCAAGTTGTGGAGTTTCCAGTTGTGGAGTTTTTAGTTGTGGAGTTTCTAGTTGTTGAGTTTCTAGTTGTGGAGTTTCAAGTTGTGGAGTTTCTAGTTGCGGAGTCTCAAGTTGTGGAGTTTCTAGCTTTGGAGTTCAAGTTGTGGAGTTTTGAGTTGTGGAGTTTCAAGTTGTGGAGTTTCAAGTTGTGGAGTTTCTAGTTGTGGAATCTCTAGTTGCGGAGTTTCTAGTTGTGAAGTTTCTAGTTGTGGAGTTTCTAGTTGTGGAGTTTCTGGTTGTGGAGTTTCTAGTTGTTGAGTTTATAGTTGTGAAGTCTCTAGTTTTGCAGTTTCTAGTTGTGGAGTTTCTAGTTGTGGAGTTTCTAGTGGCGGAGTCTCAAGTTGTGGAGTTTCTAGTTGTGGAGTTTCAAGTTGTGGAGTTTTGAGCTGTGGAGTTTCAAGTGTTGGAGTTTCTAGTTGTTGAGTCTCTAGTTGTGGAGTTTCTAGTTGTGGAGTTTCCAGATATGGATTATCTAGTTGTGGAGTTTCCAATTGTGGAGTATCTAGTTGTGGAGTTTCAAGTTGTGGAGTTTCTAGTTGCGGAGTTTCTAGTTGCGGAGTTTTTAATAGCGGAGTTTTTAGTTGTGGAGTTTCAAGTTGCGGAGTCTCAAGTTGTGGAGTTTCCAGTTGTGGAGGTTTTAGTTGTGGAGTTTCTACATATAAAATTTCCAGTTGCCGAGTCTCTATTTGTGGAGTTTGTAGTTGTAGAGTTTCTAGTTGTGGAATTTCTAATTGTGGAGTCTCTAGTTGCGGAGTTTCTAGTTGTGGAGTTTCTAGTTGTGGAGTTTAAAGTTGTGGAGTTTCTAGTTGTGGAGTCTCTAGTTGCGGAGTTTCTAGTTGTGAGTTTCTAGTTGTGGAGTTTCTAGTTGTGGAGTTTCTGGATGTGGAGTTTCTAGTTGTGGAGTTTCAAGTTGTGGAGTTTCTAGTTGCGGAGTCACAAGTTGTGGAGTTTCTAGTTGTGGAGTTTCTAGTTGCGGAGTTTCTAGTTGCGAAGTTTCAAGTTGTGGAGTTTCAAGTTGCGGAGTCTCAAGCTGTGGAGTTTCTAGTTGTGGAGTTTCCAGTTGTGGAGTTTTGAGTTGTGGAGTTTCTAGTTGCAGAGTCTCTAGTTGTGGAGTTTCAAGTTGTGGAGTCTCTAGTTGTGGAGTTTCTAGTTGCCGAGTTTCCAGTTGTGGAGTATCTAGTAGTGGAGTTTCCAGTTGTGGAGTTTCTAGTTGCGGAGTTTCTAGTTGTGAGTTTCTAGTTGTGGAGTTTCTAGTTGTGGAGTTTCTGGATGTGGAGTTTCTAGTTGTGGAGTTTCAAGTTGTGGAGTTTCTAGTTACGAAGTCACAAGTTGTGGAGTTTCTAGTTGTGTTGTTTCAAGTTGTGGAGTTTTGAGTTGTGGAGTTTCAAGTTGTGGAGTTTCAAGTTGTGGAGTTTCGAGTTGTGGAGTTTCTAGTTGTGGAGTTTCTAGCTGCGGAGTTTCTAGGTGCAGAGTCTCTAGTTTTGGAGTTTCTAGTTGCGAATTCTCTAGTTGAGGAGCCTCTAGTTGTAGAGTTTTTAGTTGTGGAGTTTCTAGTTGTGGAGTTTCAAGTTGTGGAGTTTTTAAATGCGGAGTTTCTAGCTGTGGAGTTTCTAGTTGCAGAGTCTCTGGTTGTGGAGTTTCTAGTTGCGGAATCTCTAGTTGTGGAGTTTCTAGTTGCGGAGTTTCTAGTTGTGGAGTTTCAAGTTGTGGAGTTTCTAGTTGTGGAGTCTCTAGTTGCGGAGTTTCTAGTTGTGAAGTTTCTAGTTGTGGAGTTTCTAGTTTTGAAGTTTCTAGTTGTGGAGTTTCTAGTTGTAGAGTCTCCTGTTGCGGAGTTTCTAGTTGCGGAGTTTCTAGTTTGGGAGTTTCCAGTTGTGGAGTTTCTAGTTGTGGAGTTTCTACTT
Organism: Rhipicephalus microplus; assembly: GCF_043290135.1. Lineage (NCBI taxonomy): Eukaryota > Metazoa > Arthropoda > Arachnida > Ixodida > Ixodidae > Rhipicephalus > Rhipicephalus microplus. The sequence goes on from NW_027464714.1 coordinate 135,268, forward strand.
GTGGAGTCTCAAGTTGTGGAGTTTAAACTTGTGGAGTTTCAAGTTGTGGAGTCTATAGTTGTGGAGTTTCTAGTTGTAGATTTTCTAGTTGTGGAGTATCTAGTTGTGGATTTTCCAGTTGTGGAGTTTCTAGTAGTTCCGTTGCGGAGTATCTAGTTGTTGAGTTTCTAGTTGCAGAGTCTCTAGTTGTGGAGTTTCAAATTGTGGAGTCTCTAGATGTGGAGTTTCTAGTTGTCGAGTTTCCAGTTATGGAGTATCTAGTAGTGGAGTTTCGAGTTGTGGAGTTTCTAGTTGTGGAGTTTCTAGTTGTGGAGTCCCTAGTTGCGGAGTTTCTAGTTGCGAAGTTTCAAGTTGTGGAGTTTCAAGTTGCGGAGTCTCAAGCTGTGGAGTTTCTAGTTGTGGAGTTTCCAGTTGTGGAGTTTTGAGTTGTGGAGTTTCTAGTTGCAGAGTCTCTAGTTGTGGAGTTTCTAGTTGCAGAGTCTCTAGTTGTGGAGTTTCAAGTTGTGGAGTCTCTAGTTGTGGAGTTTCTAGTTGCCGAGTTTTCAGTTGTGGAGTATCTAGTAGTGGAGTTTCCAGTTGTGGAGTCCCTAGTTGTGGAGTTTCTAGTTGCGGAGTCTCAAGCTGTGGAGTTTCAAGTTGTGGAGTTTCTAGGTGTGGAGTCTCAAGTTATGGAGTTTAAAGTTGTGGAGTTTCAAGTTGTGGAGTCTCTAGTTGTGGAGTTTCTAGTTGCAGAGTATCTATTTGTGGAGTTTCCAGTTGTGGAGTTTCTAATTGTGAAGTCGCGGAGTCTCTTTTGTGGAGTTTCTAGTTGTGGAGTTTCTAGTTGAGGAGTTTCAAGTTGAAGAGTTTTTAGTTGTGGAGTGTCTAGTTGTGGAGTTTCCAGTTGTGGAGTTTCGAGTTGTGGAGTTTCTAGTTTTGGAGTTTCTAGTTGTGGAGTTTCTAGTTGTAGAGTCTCCTGTTGCGGAGTTTCTAGTTGCGGAGTTTCTAGTTGGAGAGTTTCCAGTTGTGGAGTTTCTAGTTGTGGAGTTTCTATTTGTGGAGTCTCTAGTTGTGTAGTTTCTAGCTGCGGAGTTTCTAGTTGCGGAGTTTCTATTTGTGGAGTTTCTAGCTGCGGAGTTTCTAGTTGCGGAGTCTCTGGTTGTAGAGTTTCTAGTTGCGGAATCTCTAGTTGTGGAGTTTCTAGTTGTGGAGTTTCTAGTTGTGGAGTTTCTAGTTGTGGAGTTTCTAGTTGTAGAGTTTCTAGTTGTGGAGTTTCTAGTTGTGGAGTCTCTAGTTGCAGAGTTTCTAGTTGTGGAGTTTCTAGTTGTGGAGTTTCAAGTTGTGGAGTCTCTAGTTGTGGAGTATCTAGTTGCGGAGTATCTAGTTGCGGAGTTTCTAGTTGCGGAGTTTTTAATAGCGGAGTTTATTATTGTGGAGTTTCAAGTTGCGGAGTCTCAAGTTGTGGAGTTTCCAGTTGTGGAGTTTTTAGTTGTGGAGTTTCTAGTTGTTGAGTTTCTAGTTGTGGAGTTTCCAGTTGTGGAGGTTTTAGCTCTGGACTTTCTAGACATGAAATTTTTTGTAGCCGAGTCTCTATTTGTGGAGTTCGTAGTTGTGGAGTTTCTAGTTGTGGAGTTTCTAGTTGTGGAGTTTCTAGTTGTGGAGTCTCTAGTTGTGGAGTTTCTAGTTGCGGAGTATCTAGTTGTGGAGTTTCCAGTTGTGGAGTTTCCAGTTGTGGAATTGCGGAGTGTCTGGTTGTGGAGTTTCTAATTGTTGAGTCTCTAGTTGTGGAGTTTCTAGTTGTGGAGTTTCCAGATATTGAGTATCTAGTTGTGGAGTTCCCAGTTTTGAAGTATCTAGTTGTGGAGTTTCCAGTTGTGGAGTATATAGTTGTGGAGTTTCAAGTTGTGGACTTTCTAGTCGCGGAGTTTTAGTTGCGGAGTTTTTAACAGCGGAGTTTCTAGTTGTGGAGTTTCAAGTTGCGGAGTCTCAAGTTGTGGAGTTTCCAGTTGTGGAGTTTTTAGTTGTGGAGTTTCTAGTTGTTGAGTTTCTAGTTGTGGAGTTTCAAGTTGTGGAGTTTCTAGTTGCGGAGTCTCAAGTTGTGGAGTTTCTAGCTTTGGAATTCAAGTTGTGGAGTTTTGAGTTGTGGAGTTTCAAGTTGTGGAGTTTCTAGTTGTGGAGTTTTGAGTTGTGGAGTTTTTACCTGCGGAGTTTCTAGGTGCAGAGTCTCAAGTTGTGGAGTTTCAAGTTGTGGAGTTTTGAGTTGTGGAGTTTCAAGTGTTGGAGTTTCTAGTTGTGGAGTCTCTAGTTGCGGAGTTTCTAGTTGTGAAGTTTCTAGTTGTGGAGTTTCTAGTTGTGGAGTTTCTGGTTGTGGAGTTTCTAGTTGTTGAGTTTCTAGTTGTGAAGTCTCTAGTTTTGCAGTTTCTAGTTGTGGAGTTTCTAGTTGTGGAGTTTCTAGTGGCGGAGTCTCAAGTTGTGGAGTTTCTAGTTGTGGAGTTTCAAGTTGTGGAGTTTTGAGCTGTGGAGTTTCAAGTGTTGGAGTTTCTAGTTGTTGAGTCTCTAGTTGTGGAGTTTCTAGTTGTGGAGTTTCCAGATATGGATTATCTAGTTGTGGAGTTTCCAATTGTGGAGTATCTAGTTGTGGAGTTTCAAGTTGTGGAGTTTCTAGTTGCGGAGTTTCTAGTTGCGGAGTTTTTAATAGCGGAGTTTTTAGTTGTGGAGTTTCAAGTTGCGGAGTCTCAAGTTGTGGAGTTTCCAGTTGTGGAGTTTTTAGTTGTGGAGTTTCTAGATATGGAATTTCTAGTTGCCGAGTCTCTATTTGTGGAGTTTGTAGTTGTGGAGTTTCTAGTTGTGGAATTTCTAATTGTGGAGTCTCTAGTTGCGGAGTTTCTAGTTGTGGAGTTTCTAGTTGTGGAGTTTCTAGTTGTGGAGTTTGTAGTTGTGGAGTTTCTAGTTGTGGAGTTTAAAGTTGTGGAGTTTCTAGTTGTGGAGTCTCTAGTTGCGGAGTTTCTAGTTGTGAGTTTCTAGTTGTGGAGTTTCTAGTTGTGAAGTTTCTGGATGTGGAGTTTCTAGTTGTGGAGTTTCAAGTTGTGGAGTTTCTAGTTGCGAAGTCACAAGTTGTGGAGTTTCTAGTTGTGTTGTTTCAAGTTGTGGAGTTTTGAGTTGTAGAGTCTCTAGTTGTGGAGTTTCTAGTTGCGGAGTATCTAGTTGTGGAGTTTCCAGTTGTGGAGTTTCCAGTTGTGGAATTGCGGAGTGTCTGGTTGTGGAGTTTCTAATTGTTGAGTTTCTAGTTGTGGAGTTTCGAGTTGTTGAGTCTCTAGTTGTGGAGTTTCTAGTTGTGGAGTTTCCAGATATGGAGTATCTTGTTGTGGAGTTCCCAGTTTTGAAGTATCTAGTTGTGGAGTTTCCAGTTGTGGAGTATCTAGTTGTGGAGTTTCAAGTTGTGGAGTTTCTAGTTGCGGAGTTTCTAGTTGCGGAGTTTTTAACAGCGGAGTTTCTAGTTGTGGAGTTTCAAGTTGCGGAGTCTCAAGTTGTGGAGTTTCCAGTTGTGGAGTTTTTAGTTGTGGAGTTTCTAGTTGTGGAGTTTCTGGTTGTGGAGTTTCTAGTTGTTGAGTTTCTAGTTGTGAAGTCTCTAGTTTTGCAGTTTCTAGTTGTGGAGTTTCTAGTTGTGGAGTTTCAAGTTGTGGAGTTTCTAGTGGCGGAGTCTCAAGTTGTGGAGTTTCTAGTTGTGGAGTTTCAAGTTGTGGAGTTTTGAGCTGTGGAGTTTCAAGTGTTGGAGTTTCTAGTTGTTGAGTCTCTAGTTGTGGAGTTTCTAGTTGAGGAGTTTCCAGATATGGATTATCTAGTTGTGGAGTTTCCAATTGTGGAGTATCTAGTTGTGGAGTTTCAAGTTGTGGAGTTTCTAGTTGCGGAGATTCTAGTTGCGGAGTTTTTAATAGCGGAGTTTTTAGTTGTGGAGTTTCAAGTTGCGGAGTCTCAAGTTGTGGAGTTTCCAGTTGTGGAGTTTTTAGTTGTGGAGTTTCTAGATATGGAATTTCTAGTTGCCGAGTCTCTATTTGTGGAGTTTGTAGTTGTGGAGTTTCTAGTTGGGGAATTTCTAATTGTGGAGTCTCTAGTTGCGGAGTTTCTAGTTGTGGAGTTTGTAGTTGTGGAGTTTCTAGTTGTGGAGTTTAAAGTTGTGGAGTTTCTTGTTGTGGAGTCTCTAGTTGCGGAGTTTCTAGTTGTGAGTTTCTAGTTGTAGAGTTTCTAGTTGTGGAGTTTCTGGATGTGGAGTTTCTAGTTGTGGAGTTTCAAGTTGTGGAGTTTCTAGTTGCGAAGCCACAAGTTGTGGAGTTTCTAGTTGTGTTGTTTCAAGTTGTGGAGTTTTGAGTTGTGGAGTTTCAATTTGTGGAGTTTCTAGTTGTGGAGTTTCGAGTTGTGGAGTTTCTAGTTGTGGAGTTTCTAGCTGCGGAGTTTCTAGGTGCAGAGTCTCTAGTTTTGGAGTTTCTAGTTGCGAATTCTCTAGTTGAGGAGCCTCTAGTTGTAGAGTTTTTAGTTGTGGAGTTTCTAGTTGTGGAGTTTCAAGTTGTGGAGTTTTTAAATGCGGAGTTTCTAGCTGTGGAGTTTCTAGTTGCAGAGTCTCTGGTTGTGGAGTTTCTAGTTGCGGAATCTCTAGTTGTGGAGTTTTGAGTTGTGGAGTTTCAAGTTGTGGAGTTTCGAGTTGTGGAGTTTCTAGTTGTGAAGTTTCTAGCTGCGGAGTTTCTAGGTGCAGAGTCTCAAGTTGTGGAGTTTCAAGTTGTGGAGTTTTGAGTTGTGGAGTTTCAAGTTGTGGAGTTTCTAGTTGTGAAGTTTCTAGTTGTGGAGTTTCTAGTTGTGGAGTTTCAAGTTGTGGAGTTTCTAGTGGCGGAGTCTCAAGTTGTGGAGTTTCTAGTTGTGGAGTTTCAAGTTGTGGAGTTTTGAGTTGTGGAGTTTCAAGTGTTGGAGTTTCTAGTTGTTGAGTCTCTAGTTGTGGATTTTCCAGACATGGATTATCTAGTTGTGGAGTTTCCAATTGTGGAGTATCTAGTTGTGGAGTATCAAGTTGTGGAGTTTCTAGTTGCGGAGTTTCTAGTTGTGGAGTTTTGAGTTGTGGAGTTTTTACCTGCGGAGTTTCTAGGTGCAGAGTCTCAAGTTGTGGAGTTTCAAGTTGTGGAGTTTTGAGTTGTGGAGTTTCAAGTGTTGGAGTTTCTAGTTGTGGAGTCTCTAGTTGCGGAGTTTCTAGTTGTGAAGTTTCTAGTTGTGGAGTTTCTAGTTGTGGAGTTTCTGGTTGTGGAGTTTCTAGTTGTTGAGTTTCTAGTTGTGAAGTCTCTAGTTTTGCAGTTTCTAGTTGTGGAGTTTCTAGTTGTGGAGTTTCTAGTGGCGGAGTCTCAAGTTGTGGAGTTTCTAGTTGTGGAGTTTCAAGTTGTGGAGTTTTGAGCTGTGGAGTTTCAAGTGTTGGAGTTTCTAGTTGTTGAGTCTCTAGTTGTGGAGTTTCTAGTTGTGGAGTTTCCAGATATGGATTATCTAGTTGTGGAGTTTCCAATTGTGGAGTATCTAGTTGTGGAGTTTCAAGTTGTGGAGTTTCTAGTTGCGGAGTTTCTAGTTGCGGAGTTTTTAATAGCAGAGTTTTTAGTTGTGGAGTTTCAAGTTGCGGAGTCTCAAGTTGTGGAGTTTCCAGTTGTGGAGTTTTTAGTTGTGGAGTTTCTAGATATGGAATTTCTAGTTGCCGAGTCTCTATTTGTGGAGTTTGTAGTTGTGGAGTTTCTAGTTGTGGAATTTCTAATTGTGGAGTCTCTAGTTGCGGAGTTTCTAGTTGTGGAGTTTCTAGTTGTGGAGTTTGTAGTTGTGGAGTTTGTAGTTGTGGAGTTTCTAGTTGTGGAGTTTGTAGTTGTGGAGTTTCTAGTTGTGGAGTTTAAAGTTGTGGAGTTTCTAGTTGTGGAGTCTCTAGTTGCGGAGTTTCTAGTTGTGAGTTTCTAGTTGTGGAGTTTCTAGTTGTGGAGTTTCTGGATGTGGAGTTTCTAGTTGTGGAGTTTCAAGTTGTGGAGTTTCTAGTTGCGAAGTCAGAAGTTGTGGAGTTTCTAGTTGTGTTGTTTCAAGTTGTGGAGTTTTGAGTTGTAGAGTCTCTAGTTGTGGAGTTTCTAGTTGCGGAGTATCTAGTTGTGGAGTTTCCAGTTGTGGAGTTTCCAGTTGTGGAATTGCGGAGTGTCTGGTTGTGGAGTTTCTAATTGTTGAGTTTCTAGTTGTGGAGTTTCGAGTTGTTGAGTCTCTAGTTGTGGAGTTTCTAGTTGTGGAGTTTCCAGATATGGAGTATCTTATTGTGGAGTTCCCAGTTTTGAAGTATCTAGTTGTGGAGTTTCCAGTTGTGGAGTATCTAGTTGTGGAGTTTCAAGTTGTGGAGTTTCTAGTTGCGGAGTTTCTAGTTGCGGAGTTTTTAACAGCGGATTTTCTAGTTGTGGAGTTTCAAGTTGCGGAGTCTCAAGTTGTGGAGTTTCCAGTTGTGGAGTTTTTAGTTGTGGAGTTTCTAGTTGTGGAGTTTCTGGTTGTGGAGTTTCTAGTTGTTGAGTTTCTAGTTGTGAAGTCTCTAGTTTTGCAGTTTCTAGTTGTGGAGTTTCTAGTTGTGGAGTTTCAAGTTGTGGAGTTTCTAGTGGCGGAGTCTCAAGTTGTGGAGTTTCTAGTTGTGGAGTTTCAAGTTGTGGAGTTTTGAGCTGTGGAGTTTCAAGTGTTGGAGTTTCTAGTTGTTGAGTCTCTAGTTGTGGAGTTTCTAGTTGAGGAGTTTCCAGATATGGATTATCTAGTTGTGGAGTTTCCAATTGTGGAGTATCTAGTTGTGGAGTTTCAAGTTGTGGAGTTTCTAGTTGCGGAGTTTCTAGTTGCGGAGTTTTTAATAGCGGAGTTTTTAGTTGTGGAGTTTCAAGTTGCGGAGTCTCAAGTTGTGGAGTTTCCAGTTGTGGAGTTTTTAGTTGTGGAGTTTCTAGATATGGAATTTCTAGTTGCCGAGTCTCTATTTGTGGAGTTTGTAGTTGTGGAGTTTCTAGTTGGGGAATTTCTAATTGTGGAGTCTCTAGTTGCGGAGTTTCTAGTTGTGGAGTTTCTAGTTGTGGAGTTTCTAGTTGTGGAGTTTGTAGTTGTGGAGTTTCTAGTTGTGGAGTTTAAAGTTGTGGAGTTTCTTGTTGTGGAGTCTCTAGTTGCGGAGTTTCTAGTTGTGAGTTTCTAGTTGTAGAGTTTCTAGTTGTGGAGTTTCTGGATGTGGAGTTTCTAGTTGTGGAGTTTCAAGTTGTGGAGTTTCTAGTTGCGAAGTCACAAGTTGTGGAGTTTCTAGTTGTGTTGTTTCAAGTTGTGGAGTTTTGAGTTGTGGAGTTTCAATTTGTGGAGTTTCTAGTTGTGGAGTTTCGAGTTGTGGAGTTTCTAGTTGTGGAGTTTCTAGTAGTTCCGTTGCGGAGTATCTAGTTGTTGAGTTTCTAGTTGCAGAGTCTCTAGTTGTGGAGTTTCAAATTGTGGAGTCTCTAGATGTGGAGTTTCTAGTTGTCGAGTTTCCAGTTATGGAGTATCTAGTAGTGGAGTTTCAAGTTGTGGAGTTTCTAGTTGCGGAGTTTCTAGTTGCGGAGTTTTTAACAGCGGAGTTTTTAGTTGTGGAGTTTCAAGTTGCGGAGTCTCAAGTTGTGGAGTTTCCAGTTGTGGAGTTTTTAGTTGTGGAGTTTCTAGATATGGAATTTCTAGTTGCCGAGTCTCTATTTGTGGAGTTTGTAGTTGTGGAGTTTCTAGTTGTGGAATTTCTAATTGTGGAGTCTCTAGTTGCGGAGTTTCTAGTTGTGGAGTTTCTAGTTGTGGAGTTTCTAGTTGTGGAGTTTGTAGTTGTGGAGTCTCTAGTTGTGGAGTTTAAAGTTGTGGAGTTTCTAGTTGTGGAGTCTCTAGTTGCGGAGTTTCTAGTTGTGAGTTTCTAGTTGTGGAGTTTCTAGTTGTGGAGTTTCTGGATGTGGAGTTTCTAGTTGTGGAGTTTCAAGTTGTGGAGTTTCTAGTTGCGAAGTCACAAGTTGTGGAGTTTCTAGTTGTGTTGTTTCAAGTTGTGGAGTTTTGAGTTGTGGAGTTTCAAGTTGTGGAGTTTCTAGTTGTGGAGTTTCGAGTTGTGGAGTTTCTAGTTGTGGAGTTTCTAGCTGCGGAGTTTCTAGGTGCAGAGTCTCTAGTTTTGGAGTTTCTAGTTGCGAATTCTCTAGTTGAGGAGCCTCTAGTTGTAGAGTTTTTAGTTGTGGAGTTTCTAGTTGTGGAGTTTCAAGTTGTGGAGTTTTTAAATGCGGAGTTTCTAGCTGTGGAGTTTCTAGTTGCAGAGTCTCTGGTTGTGGAGTTTCTAGTTGCGGAATCTCTAGTTGTGGAGTTTCTAGTTGCGGAGTTTCTAGTTGTGGAGTTTCAAGTTGTGGAGTTTCTAGTTGTGGAGTCTCTAGTTGCGGAGTTTCTAGTTGTGAAGTTTCTAGTTGTGGAGTTTCTAGTTTTGAAGTTTCTAGTTGTGGAGTTTCTAGTTGTAGAGTCTCCTGTTGCGGAGTTTCTAGTTGCGGAGTTTCTAGTTGGGGAGTTTCCAGTTGTGGAGTTTCTAGTTGTGGAGTTTCTACTTGTGGAGTCTCAAGTTGTGGAGTTTAAACTTGTGGAGTTTCAAGTTGTGGAGTCTATAGTTGTGGAGTTTCTAGTTGTAGATTTTCTAGTTGTGGAGTATCTAGTTGTGGATTTTCCAGTTGTGGAGTTTCTAGTAGTTCCGTTGCGGAGTATCTAGTTGTTGAGTTTCTAGTTGCAGAGTATCTAGTTGTGGAGTTTCAAATTGTGGAGTCTCTAGATGTGGAGTTTCTAGTTGTCGAGTTTCCAGTTATGGAGTATCTAGTAGTGGAGTTTCGAGTTGTGGAGTTTCTAGTTGTGGAGTTTCTAGTTGTGGAGTCCCTAGTTGCGGAGTTTCTAGTTGCGAAGTTTCAAGTTGTGGAGTTTCAAGTTGCGGAGTCTCAAGCTGTGGAGTTTCTAGTTGTGGAGTTTCCAGTTGTGGAGTTTTGAGTTGTGGAGTTTCTAGTTGCAGAGTCTCTAGTTGTGGAGTTTCTAGTTGCAGAGTCTCTAGTTGTGGAGTTTCAAGTTGTGGAGTCTCTAGTTGTGGAGTTTCTAGTTGCCGAGTTTTCAGTTGTGGAGTATCTAGTAGTGGAGTTTCCAGTTGTGGAGTCCCTAGTTGTGGAGTTTCTAGTTGCGGAGTCTCAAGCTGTGGAGTTTCAAGTTGTGGAGTTTCTAGGTGTGGAGTCTCAAGTTATGGAGTTTAAAGTTGTGGAGTTTCAAGTTGTGGAGTCTCTAGTTGTGGAGTTTCTAGTTGCAGAGTATCTATTTGTGGAGTTTCCAGTTGTGGAGTTTCTAATTGTGAAGTCGCGGAGTCTCTTTTGTGGAGTTTCTAGTTGTGGAGTTTCTAGTTGAGGAGTTTCAAGTTGAAGAGTTTTTAGTTGTGGAGTGTCTAGTTGTGGAGTTTCCAGTTGTGGAGTTTCGAGTTGTGGAGTTTCTAGTTTTGGAGTTTCTAGTTGTGGAGTTTCTAGTTGTAGAGTCTCCTGTTGCGGAGTTTCTAGTTGCGGAGTTTCTAGTTGGAGAGTTTCCAGTTGTGGAGTTTCTAGTTGTGGAGTTTCTATTTGTGGAGTCTCTAGTTGTGTAGTTTCTAGCTGCGGAGTTTCTAGTTGCGGAGTTTCTATTTGTGGAGTTTCTAGCTGCGGAGTTTCTAGTTGCGGAGTCTCTGGTTGTGGAGATTCTAGTTGCGGAATCTCTAGTTGTGGAGTTTCTAGTTGTGGAGTTTCTAGTTGTGGAGTTTCTAGTTGTGGAGTTTCTAGTTGTAGAGTTTCTAGTTGTGGAGTTTCTAGTTGTGGAGTCTCTAGTTGCAGAGTTTCTAGTTGTGGAGTTTCTAGTTGTGGAGTTTCAAGTTGTGGAGTCTCTAGTTGTGGAGTATCTAGTTGCGGAGTATCTAGTTGCGGAGTTTCTAGTTGCGGAGTTTTTAATAGCGGAGTTTATTGTTGTGGAGTTTCAAGTTGCGGAGTCTCAAGTTGTGGAGTTTCCAGTTGTGGAGTTTTTAGTTGTGGAGTTTCTAGTTGTTGAGTTTCTAGTTGTGGAGTTTCCAGTTGTGGAGGTTTTAGCTCTGGACTTTCTAGACATGAAATTTCTTGTAGCCGAGTCTCTATTTGTGGAGTTCGTAGTTGTGGAGTTTCTAGTTGTGGAGTTTCTGGTTGTGGAGTTTCAAGTTGTGGAGTCTCTAGTTGTGGAGTTTCAAGTTGTGGAGTTTCTAGTTGCGGAGTTTCTAGTTGCGGAGTTTTTAATAGCGGAGTTTTTAGTTGTGGAGTTTCAAGTTGCGGAGGCTCAAGTTGTGGAGTTTCCAGATGTGGAGTTTTTAGTTGTGGAGTTTCTAGTTGTTGAGTTTCTAGTTGTGAAGTCTCTAGTTTTGCAGTTTCTAGTTGTGGAGTTTCTAGATATGGAATTTCTAGTTGCCGAGTCTCTATTTGTGGAGTTTGTAGTTGTGGAGTTTCTAGATATGGAATTTCTAGTTGCCGAGTGTCTATTTGTGGAGTTTGTAGTTGTGGAGTTTCTAGTTGTGGAATTTTCAATTGTGGAGTCTCTAATTGCGGAGTTTCTAGTTGTGGAGTTTCTAGTTGTGGAGTTTCTAGTTGTAGAGTTTGTAGTTGGGGAGTGTCTAGTTGTGGAGTTTAAAGTTGTGGAGTTTCTAGTTGTGGAGTCTCTAGTTGCGGAGTTTCTAGTTGTGGAGTTTCTAGTTGTGGAGTTTCTGGATGTGGAGTTTCTAGTTGTGGAGTTTCAAGTTGTGGAGTTTCTAGTTGCGGAGTCACAAGTTGTGGAGTTTCTAGTTGTGTTGTTTCAAGTTGTGGAGTTTTGAGTTGTGGAGTTTCAAGTTGTGGAGTTTCTAGTTGTGGAGTTTCGAGTTGTGGAGTTTCTAGTTGTGGAGTTTCTAGCTGCGGAGTTTCTAGGTGCAGAGTCTCTAGTTTTGGAGTTTCTAGTTGCGAATTCTCTAGTTGAGGAGCCTCTAGTTGTAGAGTTTTTAGTTGTGGAGTTTCTAGTTGTGGAGTTTCAAGTTGTGGAGTTTCTAGTTGCAGAGTCTCTGGTTGTGGAGTTTCTAGTTGCGGAATCTCTAGTTGTGGAGTTTCTAGTTGTGGAGTTTCTAGTTGTGGAGTTTCCAGTTGTGGAGTTTTTAGCTCTGGACTTCCTAGACATGAAATTTGTTGTAGCCGGGTCTTTATATGTGGAGTTCGTAGTTGTGGAGTTTCTAGTTGTGGAGTTTCTAGTTGTGAAGTCTCTTGTTGCAGAGTTTCTAGTTGTGGAGTTTCTAGTTGTGGAGTTTCAAGTTGTAGAGTCTCTAGTTGTGGAGTTTCTAGTTGCGGAGTATCTAGTTGTGGAGTTTCCAGTTGTGGAGTTTCCAGTTGTGGAATTGCGGAGTGTCTGGTTGTGGAGTTTCTAATTGTTGAGTTTCTAGTTGTGGAGTTTCGAGTTGTTGAGTCTCTAGTTGTGGAGTTTCTAGTTGTGGAGTTTCCAGATATGGAGTATCTTGTTGTGGAGTTCCCAGTTTTGAAGTATCTAGTTGTGGAGTTTCCAGTTGTGGAGTATCTAGTTGTGGAGTTTCAAGTTGTGGAGTTTCTAGTTGCGGAGTTTCTAGTTGCGGAGTTTTTAACAGCGGAGTTTCTAGTTGTGGAGTTTCAAGTTGCGGAGTCTCAAGTTGTGGAGTTTCCAGTTGTGGAGTTTTTAGTTGTGGAGTTTCTAGTTGTTGAGTTTCTAGTTGTGGAGTTTCAAGTTGTGGAGTTTCTAGTTGCGGAGTCTCAAGTTGTGGAGTTTCTAGCTTTGGAGTTCAAGTTGTGGAGTTTTGAGTTGTGGAGTTTCAAGTTGTGGAGTTTCAAGTTGTGGAGTTTCTAGTTGTGGAATCTCTAGTTGCGGAGTTTCTAGTTGTGAAGTTTCTAGTTGTGGAGTTTCTAGTTGTGGAGTTTCTGGTTGTGGAGTTTCTAGTTGTTGAGTTTATAGTTGTGAAGTCTCTAGTTTTGCAGTTTCTAGTTGTGGAGTTTCTAGTTGTGGAGTTTCTAGTGGCGGAGTCTCAAGTTGTGGAGTTTCTAGTTGTGGAGTTTCAAGTTGTGGAGTTTTGAGCTGTGGAGTTTCAAGTGTTGGAGTTTCTAGTTGTTGAGTCTCTAGTTGTGGAGTTTCTAGTTGTGGAGTTTCCAGATATGGATTATCTAGTTGTGGAGTTTCCAATTGTGGAGTATCTAGTTGTGGAGTTTCAAGTTGTGGAGTTTCTAGTTGCGGAGTTTCTAGTTGCGGAGTTTTTAATAGCGGAGTTTTTAGTTGTGGAGTTTCAAGTTGCGGAGTCTCAAGTTGTGGAGTTTCCAGTTGTGGAGGTTTTAGTTGTGGAGTTTCTACATATAAAATTTCCAGTTGCCGAGTCTCTATTTGTGGAGTTTGTAGTTGTAGAGTTTCTAGTTGTGGAATTTCTAATTGTGGAGTCTCTAGTTGCGGAGTTTCTAGTTGTGGAGTTTCTAGTTGTGGAGTTTAAAGTTGTGGAGTTTCTAGTTGTGGAGTCTCTAGTTGCGGAGTTTCTAGTTGTGAGTTTCTAGTTGTGGAGTTTCTAGTTGTGGAGTTTCTGGATGTGGAGTTTCTAGTTGTGGAGTTTCAAGTTGTGGAGTTTCTAGTTGCGGAGTCACAAGTTGTGGAGTTTCTAGTTGTGGAGTTTCTAGTTGCGGAGTTTCTAGTTGCGAAGTTTCAAGTTGTGGAGTTTCAAGTTGCGGAGTCTCAAGCTGTGGAGTTTCTAGTTGTGGAGTTTCCAGTTGTGGAGTTTTGAGTTGTGGAGTTTCTAGTTGCAGAGTCTCTAGTTGTGGAGTTTCAAGTTGTGGAGTCTCTAGTTGTGGAGTTTCTAGTTGCCGAGTTTCCAGTTGTGGAGTATCTAGTAGTGGAGTTTCCAGTTGTGGAGTTTCTAGTTGCGGAGTTTCTAGTTGTGAGTTTCTAGTTGTGGAGTTTCTAGTTGTGGAGTTTCTGGATGTGGAGTTTCTAGTTGTGGAGTTTCAAGTTGTGGAGTTTCTAGTTACGAAGTCACAAGTTGTGGAGTTTCTAGTTGTGTTGTTTCAAGTTGTGGAGTTTTGAGTTGTGGAGTTTCAAGTTGTGGAGTTTCAAGTTGTGGAGTTTCGAGTTGTGGAGTTTCTAGTTGTGGAGTTTCTAGCTGCGGAGTTTCTAGGTGCAGAGTCTCTAGTTTTGGAGTTTCTAGTTGCGAATTCTCTAGTTGAGGAGCCTCTAGTTGTAGAGTTTTTAGTTGTGGAGTTTCTAGTTGTGGAGTTTCAAGTTGTGGAGTTTTTAAATGCGGAGTTTCTAGCTGTGGAGTTTCTAGTTGCAGAGTCTCTGGTTGTGGAGTTTCTAGTTGCGGAATCTCTAGTTGTGGAGTTTCTAGTTGCGGAGTTTCTAGTTGTGGAGTTTCAAGTTGTGGAGTTTCTAGTTGTGGAGTCTCTAGTTGCGGAGTTTCTAGTTGTGAAGTTTCTAGTTGTGGAGTTTCTAGTTTTGAAGTTTCTAGTTGTGGAGTTTCTAGTTGTAGAGTCTCCTGTTGCGGAGTTTCTAGTTGCGGAGTTTCTAGTTTGGGAGTTTCCAGTTGTGGAGTTTCTAGTTGTGGAGTTTCTACTTGTGGAGTCTCAAGTTGTGGAGTTTAAACTTGTGGAGTTTCAAGTTGTGGAGTCTATAGTTGTGGAGTTTCTAGTTGTAGATTTTCTAGTTGTGGAGTATCTAGTTGTGGATTTTCCAGTTGTGGAGTTTCTAGTAGTTCCGTTGCGGAGTATCTAGTTGTTGAGTTTCTAGTTGCAGAGTCTCTAGTTGTGGAGTTTCAAATTGTGGAGTCTCTAGATGTGGAGTTTCTAGTTGTCGAGTTTCCAGTTATGGAGTATCTAGTAGTGGAGTTTCGAGTTGTGGAGTTTCTAGTTGTGGAGTTTCTAGTTGTGGAGTCCCTAGTTGCGGAGTTTCTAGTTGCGAAGTTTCAAGTTGTGGAGTTTCAAGTTGCGGAGTCTCAAGCTGTGGAGTTTCTAGTTGTGGAGTTTCCAGTTGTGGAGTTTTGAGTTGTGGAGTTTCTAGTTGCAGAGTCTCTAGTTGTGGAGTTTCTAGTTGCAGAGTCTCTAGTTGTGGAGTTTCAAGTTGTGGAGTCTCTAGTTGTGGAGTTTCTAGTTGCCGAGTTTTCAGTTGTGGAGTATCTAGTAGTGGAGTTTCCAGTTGTGGAGTCCCTAGTTGTGGAGTTTCTAGTTGCGGAGTCTCAAGCTGTGGAGTTTCAAGTTGTGGAGTTTCTAGGTGTGGAGTCTCAAGTTATGGAGTTTAAAGTTGTGGAGTTTCAAGTTGTGGAGTCTCTAGTTGTGGAGTTTCTAGTTGCAGAGTATCTATTTGTGGAGTTTCCAGTTGTGGAGTTTCTAATTGTGAAGTCGCGGAGTCTCTTTTGTGGAGTTTCTAGTTGTGGAGTTTCTAGTTGAGGAGTTTCAAGTTGAAGAGTTTTTAGTTGTGGAGTGTCTAGTTGTGGAGTTTCCAGTTGTGGAGTTTCGAGTTGTGGAGTTTCTAGTTTTGGAGTTTCTAGTTGTGGAGTTTCTAGTTGTAGAGTCTCCTGTTGCGGAGTTTCTAGTTGCGGAGTTTCTAGTTGGAGAGTTTCCAGTTGTGGAGTTTCTAGTTGTGGAGTTTCTATTTGTGGAGTCTCTAGTTGTGTAGTTTCTAGCTGCGGAGTTTCTAGTTGCGGAGTTTCTATTTGTGGAGTTTCTAGCTGCGGAGTTTCTAGTTGCGGAGTCTCTGGTTGTAGAGTTTCTAGTTGCGGAATCTCTAGTTGTGGAGTTTCTAGTTGTGGAGTTTCTAGTTGTGGAGTTTCTAGTTGTGGAGTTTCTAGTTGTAGAGTTTCTAGTTGTGGAGTTTCTAGTTGTGGAGTCTCTAGTTGCAGAGTTTCTAGTTGTGGAGTTTCTAGTTGTGGAGTTTCAAGTTGTGGAGTCTCTAGTTGTGGAGTATCTAGTTGCGGAGTATCTAGTTGCGGAGTTTCTAGTTGCGGAGTTTTTAATAGCGGAGTTTATTATTGTGGAGTTTCAAGTTGCGGAGTCTCAAGTTGTGGAGTTTCCAGTTGTGGAGTTTTTAGTTGTGGAGTTTCTAGTTGTTGAGTTTCTAGTTGTGGAGTTTCCAGTTGTGGAGGTTTTAGCTCTGGACTTTCTAGACATGAAATTTTTTGTAGCCGAGTCTCTATTTGTGGAGTTCGTAGTTGTGGAGTTTCTAGTTGTGGAGTTTCTAGTTGTGGAGTTTCTAGTTGTGGAGTCTCTAGTTGTGGAGTTTCTAGTTGCGGAGTATCTAGTTGTGGAGTTTCCAGTTGTGGAGTTTCCAGTTGTGGAATTGCGGAGTGTCTGGTTGTGGAGTTTCTAATTGTTGAGTCTCTAGTTGTGGAGTTTCTAGTTGTGGAGTTTCCAGATATTGAGTATCTAGTTGTGGAGTTCCCAGTTTTGAAGTATCTAGTTGTGGAGTTTCCAGTTGTGGAGTATATAGTTGTGGAGTTTCAAGTTGTGGACTTTCTAGTCGCGGAGTTTTAGTTGCGGAGTTTTTAACAGCGGAGTTTCTAGTTGTGGAGTTTCAAGTTGCGGAGTCTCAAGTTGTGGAGTTTCCAGTTGTGGAGTTTTTAGTTGTGGAGTTTCTAGTTGTTGAGTTTCTAGTTGTGGAGTTTCAAGTTGTGGAGTTTCTAGTTGCGGAGTCTCAAGTTGTGGAGTTTCTAGCTTTGGAATTCAAGTTGTGGAGTTTTGAGTTGTGGAGTTTCAAGTTGTGGAGTTTCTAGTTGTGGAGTTTTGAGTTGTGGAGTTTTTACCTGCGGAGTTTCTAGGTGCAGAGTCTCAAGTTGTGGAGTTTCAAGTTGTGGAGTTTTGAGTTGTGGAGTTTCAAGTGTTGGAGTTTCTAGTTGTGGAGTCTCTAGTTGCGGAGTTTCTAGTTGTGAAGTTTCTAGTTGTGGAGTTTCTAGTTGTGGAGTTTCTGGTTGTGGAGTTTCTAGTTGTTGAGTTTCTAGTTGTGAAGTCTCTAGTTTTGCAGTTTCTAGTTGTGGAGTTTCTAGTTGTGGAGTTTCTAGTGGCGGAGTCTCAAGTTGTGGAGTTTCTAGTTGTGGAGTTTCAAGTTGTGGAGTTTTGAGCTGTGGAGTTTCAAGTGTTGGAGTTTCTAGTTGTTGAGTCTCTAGTTGTGGAGTTTCTAGTTGTGGAGTTTCCAGATATGGATTATCTAGTTGTGGAGTTTCCAATTGTGGAGTATCTAGTTGTGGAGTTTCAAGTTGTGGAGTTTCTAGTTGCGGAGTTTCTAGTTGCGGAGTTTTTAATAGCGGAGTTTTTAGTTGTGGAGTTTCAAGTTGCGGAGTCTCAAGTTGTGGAGTTTCCAGTTGTGGAGTTTTTAGTTGTGGAGTTTCTAGATATGGAATTTCTAGTTGCCGAGTCTCTATTTGTGGAGTTTGTAGTTGTGGAGTTTCTAGTTGTGGAATTTCTAATTGTGGAGTCTCTAGTTGCGGAGTTTCTAGTTGTGGAGTTTCTAGTTGTGGAGTTTCTAGTTGTGGAGTTTGTAGTTGTGGAGTTTCTAGTTGTGGAGTTTAAAGTTGTGGAGTTTCTAGTTGTGGAGTCTCTAGTTGCGGAGTTTCTAGTTGTGAGTTTCTAGTTGTGGAGTTTCTAGTTGTGAAGTTTCTGGATGTGGAGTTTCTAGTTGTGGAGTTTCAAGTTGTGGAGTTTCTAGTTGCGAAGTCACAAGTTGTGGAGTTTCTAGTTGTGTTGTTTCAAGTTGTGGAGTTTTGAGTTGTAGAGTCTCTAGTTGTGGAGTTTCTAGTTGCGGAGTATCTAGTTGTGGAGTTTCCAGTTGTGGAGTTTCCAGTTGTGGAATTGCGGAGTGTCTGGTTGTGGAGTTTCTAATTGTTGAGTTTCTAGTTGTGGAGTTTCGAGTTGTTGAGTCTCTAGTTGTGGAGTTTCTAGTTGTGGAGTTTCCAGATATGGAGTATCTTGTTGTGGAGTTCCCAGTTTTGAAGTATCTAGTTGTGGAGTTTCCAGTTGTGGAGTATCTAGTTGTGGAGTTTCAAGTTGTGGAGTTTCTAGTTGCGGAGTTTCTAGTTGCGGAGTTTTTAACAGCGGAGTTTCTAGTTGTGGAGTTTCAAGTTGCGGAGTCTCAAGTTGTGGAGTTTCCAGTTGTGGAGTTTTTAGTTGTGGAGTTTCTAGTTGTGGAGTTTCTGGTTGTGGAGTTTCTAGTTGTTGAGTTTCTAGTTGTGAAGTCTCTAGTTTTGCAGTTTCTAGTTGTGGAGTTTCTAGTTGTGGAGTTTCAAGTTGTGGAGTTTCTAGTGGCGGAGTCTCAAGTTGTGGAGTTTCTAGTTGTGGAGTTTCAAGTTGTGGAGTTTTGAGCTGTGGAGTTTCAAGTGTTGGAGTTTCTAGTTGTTGAGTCTCTAGTTGTGGAGTTTCTAGTTGAGGAGTTTCCAGATATGGATTATCTAGTTGTGGAGTTTCCAATTGTGGAGTATCTAGTTGTGGAGTTTCAAGTTGTGGAGTTTCTAGTTGCGGAGATTCTAGTTGCGGAGTTTTTAATAGCGGAGTTTTTAGTTGTGGAGTTTCAAGTTGCGGAGTCTCAAGTTGTGGAGTTTCCAGTTGTGGAGTTTTTAGTTGTGGAGTTTCTAGATATGGAATTTCTAGTTGCCGAGTCTCTATTTGTGGAGTTTGTAGTTGTGGAGTTTCTAGTTGGGGAATTTCTAATTGTGGAGTCTCTAGTTGCGGAGTTTCTAGTTGTGGAGTTTGTAGTTGTGGAGTTTCTAGTTGTGGAGTTTAAAGTTGTGGAGTTTCTTGTTGTGGAGTCTCTAGTTGCGGAGTTTCTAGTTGTGAGTTTCTAGTTGTAGAGTTTCTAGTTGTGGAGTTTCTGGATGTGGAGTTTCTAGTTGTGGAGTTTCAAGTTGTGGAGTTTCTAGTTGCGAAGCCACAAGTTGTGGAGTTTCTAGTTGTGTTGTTTCAAGTTGTGGAGTTTTGAGTTGTGGAGTTTCAATTTGTGGAGTTTCTAGTTGTGGAGTTTCGAGTTGTGGAGTTTCTAGTTGTGGAGTTTCTAGCTGCGGAGTTTCTAGGTGCAGAGTCTCTAGTTTTGGAGTTTCTAGTTGCGAATTCTCTAGTTGAGGAGCCTCTAGTTGTAGAGTTTTTAGTTGTGGAGTTTCTAGTTGTGGAGTTTCAAGTTGTGGAGTTTTTAAATGCGGAGTTTCTAGCTGTGGAGTTTCTAGTTGCAGAGTCTCTGGTTGTGGAGTTTCTAGTTGCGGAATCTCTAGTTGTGGAGTTTTGAGTTGTGGAGTTTCAAGTTGTGGAGTTTCGAGTTGTGGAGTTTCTAGTTGTGAAGTTTCTAGCTGCGGAGTTTCTAGGTGCAGAGTCTCAAGTTGTGGAGTTTCAAGTTGTGGAGTTTTGAGTTGTGGAGTTTCAAGTTGTGGAGTTTCTAGTTGTGAAGTTTCTAGTTGTGGAGTTTCTAGTTGTGGAGTTTCAAGTTGTGGAGTTTCTAGTGGCGGAGTCTCAAGTTGTGGAGTTTCTAGTTGTGGAGTTTCAAGTTGTGGAGTTTTGAGTTGTGGAGTTTCAAGTGTTGGAGTTTCTAGTTGTTGAGTCTCTAGTTGTGGATTTTCCAGACATGGATTATCTAGTTGTGGAGTTTCCAATTGTGGAGTATCTAGTTGTGGAGTATCAAGTTGTGGAGTTTCTAGTTGCGGAGTTTCTAGTTGTGGAGTTTTGAGTTGTGGAGTTTTTACCTGCGGAGTTTCTAGGTGCAGAGTCTCAAGTTGTGGAGTTTCAAGTTGTGGAGTTTTGAGTTGTGGAGTTTCAAGTGTTGGAGTTTCTAGTTGTGGAGTCTCTAGTTGCGGAGTTTCTAGTTGTGAAGTTTCTAGTTGTGGAGTTTCTAGTTGTGGAGTTTCTGGTTGTGGAGTTTCTAGTTGTTGAGTTTCTAGTTGTGAAGTCTCTAGTTTTGCAGTTTCTAGTTGTGGAGTTTCTAGTTGTGGAGTTTCTAGTGGCGGAGTCTCAAGTTGTGGAGTTTCTAGTTGTGGAGTTTCAAGTTGTGGAGTTTTGAGCTGTGGAGTTTCAAGTGTTGGAGTTTCTAGTTGTTGAGTCTCTAGTTGTGGAGTTTCTAGTTGTGGAGTTTCCAGATATGGATTATCTAGTTGTGGAGTTTCCAATTGTGGAGTATCTAGTTGTGGAGTTTCAAGTTGTGGAGTTTCTAGTTGCGGAGTTTCTAGTTGCGGAGTTTTTAATAGCAGAGTTTTTAGTTGTGGAGTTTCAAGTTGCGGAGTCTCAAGTTGTGGAGTTTCCAGTTGTGGAGTTTTTAGTTGTGGAGTTTCTAGATATGGAATTTCTAGTTGCCGAGTCTCTATTTGTGGAGTTTGTAGTTGTGGAGTTTCTAGTTGTGGAATTTCTAATTGTGGAGTCTCTAGTTGCGGAGTTTCTAGTTGTGGAGTTTCTAGTTGTGGAGTTTGTAGTTGTGGAGTTTGTAGTTGTGGAGTTTCTAGTTGTGGAGTTTGTAGTTGTGGAGTTTCTAGTTGTGGAGTTTAAAGTTGTGGAGTTTCTAGTTGTGGAGTCTCTAGTTGCGGAGTTTCTAGTTGTGAGTTTCTAGTTGTGGAGTTTCTAGTTGTGGAGTTTCTGGATGTGGAGTTTCTAGTTGTGGAGTTTCAAGTTGTGGAGTTTCTAGTTGCGAAGTCAGAAGTTGTGGAGTTTCTAGTTGTGTTGTTTCAAGTTGTGGAGTTTTGAGTTGTAGAGTCTCTAGTTGTGGAGTTTCTAGTTGCGGAGTATCTAGTTGTGGAGTTTCCAGTTGTGGAGTTTCCAGTTGTGGAATTGCGGAGTGTCTGGTTGTGGAGTTTCTAATTGTTGAGTTTCTAGTTGTGGAGTTTCGAGTTGTTGAGTCTCTAGTTGTGGAGTTTCTAGTTGTGGAGTTTCCAGATATGGAGTATCTTATTGTGGAGTTCCCAGTTTTGAAGTATCTAGTTGTGGAGTTTCCAGTTGTGGAGTATCTAGTTGTGGAGTTTCAAGTTGTGGAGTTTCTAGTTGCGGAGTTTCTAGTTGCGGAGTTTTTAACAGCGGATTTTCTAGTTGTGGAGTTTCAAGTTGCGGAGTCTCAAGTTGTGGAGTTTCCAGTTGTGGAGTTTTTAGTTGTGGAGTTTCTAGTTGTGGAGTTTCTGGTTGTGGAGTTTCTAGTTGTTGAGTTTCTAGTTGTGAAGTCTCTAGTTTTGCAGTTTCTAGTTGTGGAGTTTCTAGTTGTGGAGTTTCAAGTTGTGGAGTTTCTAGTGGCGGAGTCTCAAGTTGTGGAGTTTCTAGTTGTGGAGTTTCAAGTTGTGGAGTTTTGAGCTGTGGAGTTTCAAGTGTTGGAGTTTCTAGTTGTTGAGTCTCTAGTTGTGGAGTTTCTAGTTGAGGAGTTTCCAGATATGGATTATCTAGTTGTGGAGTTTCCAATTGTGGAGTATCTAGTTGTGGAGTTTCAAGTTGTGGAGTTTCTAGTTGCGGAGTTTCTAGTTGCGGAGTTTTTAATAGCGGAGTTTTTAGTTGTGGAGTTTCAAGTTGCGGAGTCTCAAGTTGTGGAGTTTCCAGTTGTGGAGTTTTTAGTTGTGGAGTTTCTAGATATGGAATTTCTAGTTGCCGAGTCTCTATTTGTGGAGTTTGTAGTTGTGGAGTTTCTAGTTGGGGAATTTCTAATTGTGGAGTCTCTAGTTGCGGAGTTTCTAGTTGTGGAGTTTCTAGTTGTGGAGTTTCTAGTTGTGGAGTTTGTAGTTGTGGAGTTTCTAGTTGTGGAGTTTAAAGTTGTGGAGTTTCTTGTTGTGGAGTCTCTAGTTGCGGAGTTTCTAGTTGTGAGTTTCTAGTTGTAGAGTTTCTAGTTGTGGAGTTTCTGGATGTGGAGTTTCTAGTTGTGGAGTTTCAAGTTGTGGAGTTTCTAGTTGCGAAGTCACAAGTTGTGGAGTTTCTAGTTGTGTTGTTTCAAGTTGTGGAGTTTTGAGTTGTGGAGTTTCAATTTGTGGAGTTTCTAGTTGTGGAGTTTCGAGTTGTGGAGTTTCTAGTTGTGGAGTTTCTAGTAGTTCCGTTGCGGAGTATCTAGTTGTTGAGTTTCTAGTTGCAGAGTCTCTAGTTGTGGAGTTTCAAATTGTGGAGTCTCTAGATGTGGAGTTTCTAGTTGTCGAGTTTCCAGTTATGGAGTATCTAGTAGTGGAGTTTCAAGTTGTGGAGTTTCTAGTTGCGGAGTTTCTAGTTGCGGAGTTTTTAACAGCGGAGTTTCTAGTTGTGGAGTTTCAAGTTGCGGAGTCTCAAGTTGTGCAGTTTCCAGTTGTGGAGTTTTTAGTTGTGGAGTTTCTAGTTGTTGAGTTTCTAGTTGTGGAGTTTCAAGTTGTGGAGTTTCTAGTTGCGGAGTCTCAAGTTGTGGAGTTTCTAGCTTTGGAGTTCAAGTTGTGGAGTTTTGAGTTGTGGAGTTTCAAGTTGTGGAGTTTCAAGTTGTGGAGTTTCTAGTTGTGGAATCTCTAGTTGCGGAGTTTCTAGTTGTGAAGTTTCTAGTTGTGGAGTTTCTAGTTGTGGAGTTTCTGGTTGTGGAGTTTCTAGTTGTTGAGTTTATAGTTGTGAAGTCTCTAGTTTTGCAGTTTCTAGTTGTGGAGTTTCTAGTTGTGGAGTTTCTAGTGGCGGAGTCTCAAGTTGTGGAGTTTCTAGTTGTGGAGTTTCAAGTTGTGGAGTTTTGAGCTGTGGAGTTTCAAGTGTTGGAGTTTCTAGTTGTTGAGTCTCTAGTTGTGGAGTTTCTAGTTGTGGAGTTTCCAGATATGGATTATCTAGTTGTGGAGTTTCCAATTGTGGAGTATCTAGTTGTGGAGTTTCAAGTTGTGGAGTTTCTAGTTGCGGAGTTTCTAGTTGCGGAGTTTTTAATAGCGGAGTTTTTAGTTGTGGAGTTTCAAGTTGCGGAGTCTCAAGTTGTGGAGTTTCCAGTTGTGGAGGTTTTAGTTGTGGAGTTTCTACATATAAAATTTCCAGTTGCCGAGTCTCTATTTGTGGAGTTTGTAGTTGTAGAGTTTCTAGTTGTGGAATTTCTAATTGTGGAGTCTCTAGTTGCGGAGTTTCTAGTTGTGGAGTTTCTAGTTGTGGAGTTTAAAGTTGTGGAGTTTCTAGTTGTGGAGTCTCTAGTTGCGGAGTTTCTAGTTGTGAATTTCTAGTTGTGGAGTTTCTAGTTGTGGAGTTTCTGGATGTGGAGTTTCTAGTTGTGGAGTTTCAAGTTGTGGAGTTTCTAGTTGCGGAGTCACAAGTTGTGGAGTTTCTAGTTGTGTTGTTTCAAGTTGTGGAGTTTTGAGTTGTGGAGTTTCAAGTTGTGGAGTTTCTAGTTGTGGAGTTTCGAGTTGTGGAGTTTCTAGTTGTAGAGTTTGTAGCTGCGGAGTTTCTAGGTGCAGAGTCTCTAGTTTTGGAGTTTCTAGTTGCGAATTCTCTAGTTGAGGAGCCTCTAGTTGTAGAGTTTTTAGTTGTGGAGTTTCTAGTTGTGGAGTTTCAAGTTGTGGAGTTTCTAGTTGCGGCGTCTCAAGTTGTGGAGTTTTTAAATGCGGAGTTTCTAGCTGCGGAGTTTCTAGTTGCAGAGTCTCTGGTTGTGGAGTTTCTAGTTGCGGAATCTCTAGTTGTGGAGTTTCTAGTTGTGGAGTTTCTAGTTGTGGAGTTTCCAGTTGTGAAGTTTTTAGCTCTGGACTTTCTAGACATGAAATTTCTTGTAGCCGAGTCTCTATTTGTGGAGTTCGTAGTTGTGGAGTTTCTAGTTGTGGAGTTTCTAGTTGTGGAGTTTCTAGTTGTGGAGTTTCAAGTTGTGGAGTCTCTAGTTGTGGAGTTTCTAGTTGCGGTATATCTAGTTGTGGAGTTTCCAGTTGTGGAGTTTCCAGTTGTGGAATTGCGGAGTGTCTGGTTGTGGAGTTTCTAATTGTTGAGTTTCTAGTTGTGGAGTTTCGAGTTGTTGAGTCTCTAGTTGTGGAGTTTCTAGTTGTGGAGTTTCCAGATATTGAGTATCCAGTTGTGGAGTTCCCAGTTTTGAAGTATCTAGTTGTGGAGTTTCCAGTTGTGGAGTATATAGTTGTGGAGTTTCAAGTTGTGGGGTTTCTAGTTGCGGAGTTTCTAGTTGCGGAGTTTTTAACAGCGGAGTTTCTAGTTGTGGAGTTTCAAGTTGCGGAGTCTCAAGTTGCGGAGTCTCAAGTTGTGGAGTTTCCAGTTGTGGAGTTTTTAGTTGTGGAGTTTCTAGTTGTTGAGTTTCGAGTTGTGGAGTTTCAAGTTGTGGAGTTTCTAGTTGCGGAGTCTCAAGTTGTGGAGTTTCTAGCTTTGGAATTCAAGTTGTGGAGTTTTGAGTTGTGGAGTTTCAAGTTGTGGAGTTTCTAGTTGTGGAGTTTTGAGTTGTGGAGTTTCTAGTTGTGGAGTTTCTACCTGCGGAGTTTCTAGGTGCAGAGTCTCAAGTTGTGGAGTTTCAAGTTGTGGAGTTTCAAGTTGTGGAGTTTTGAGTTGTGGAGTTTCAAGTGTTGGAGTTTCTAGTTGTGGAGTCTCTAGTTGCGGAGTTTCTATTTGTGAAGTTTCTAGTTGTGGAGTTTCTAGTTGTGGAGTTTCTGGTTGTGGAGTTTCTAGTTGTTGAGTTTCTAGTTGTGAAGTCTCTAGTTTTGCAGTTTCTAGTTGTGGAGTTTCTAGTTGTGGAGTTTCTAGTGGCGGAGTCTCAAGTTGTGGAGTTTCTAGTTGTGGAGTTTCAAGTTGTGGAGTTTTGAGCTGTGGAGTTTCAAGTGTTGGAGTTTCTAGTTGTTGAGTCTCTAGTTGTGGAGTTTCTAGTTGTGGAGTTTCCAGATATGGATTATCTAGTTGTGGAGTTTCCAATTGTGGAGTATCTAGTTGTGGAGTTTCAAGTTGTGGAGTTTCTAGTTGCGGAGTTTCTAGTTGCGGAGTTTTTAATAGCGGAGTTTTTAGTTGTGGAGTTTCAAGTTGCGGAGTCTCAAGTTGTGGAGTTTCCAGTTGTGGAGTTTTTAGTTGTGGAGTTTCTAGATATGGAATTTCTAGTTGCCGAGTCTCTATTTGTGGAGTTTGTAGTTGTGGAGTTTCTAGTTGTGGAATTTCTAATTGTGGAGTCTCTAGTTGCGGAGTTTCTAGTTGTGGAGTTTCTAGTTGTGGAGTTTCTAGTTGTGGAGTTTGTAGTTGTGGAGTTTCTAGTTGTGGAGTTTAAAGTTGTGGAGTTTCTAGTTGTGGAGTCTCTAGTTGCGGAGTTTCTAGTTGTGAGTTTCTAGTTGTGGAGTTTCTAGTTGTGAAGTTTCTGGATGTGGAGTTTCTAGTTGTGGAGTTTCAAGTTGTGGAGTTTCTAGTTGCGAAGTCACAAGTTGTGGAGTTTCTAGTTGTGTTGTTTCAAGTTGTGGAGTTTTGAGTTGTAGAGTCTCTAGTTGTGGAGTTTCTAGTTGCGGAGTATCTAGTTGTGGAGTTTCCAGTTGTGGAGTTTCCAGTTGTGGAATTGCGGAGTGTCTGGTTGTGGAGTTTCTAATTGTTGAGTTTCTAGTTGTGGAGTTTCGAGTTGTTGAGTCTCTAGTTGTGGAGTTTCTAGTTGTGGAGTTTCCAGATATGGAGTATCTTGTTGTGGAGTTCCCAGTTTTGAAGTATCTAGTTGTGGAGTTTCCAGTTGTGGAGTATCTAGTTGTGGAGTTTCAAGTTGTGGAGTTTCTAGTTGCGGAGTTTCTAGTTGCGGAGTTTTTAACAGCGGAGTTTCTAGTTGTGGAGTTTCAAGTTGCGGAGTCTCAAGTTGTGGAGTTTCCAGTTGTGGAGTTTTTAGTTGTGGAGTTTCTAGTTGTGGAGTTTCTGGTTGTGGAGTTTCTAGTTGTTGAGTTTCTAGTTGTGAAGTCTCTAGTTTTGCAGTTTCTAGTTGTGGAGTTTCTAGTTGTGGAGTTTCAAGTTGTGGAGTTTCTAGTGGCGGAGTCTCAAGTTGTGGAGTTTCTAGTTGTGGAGTTTCAAGTTGTGGAGTTTTGAGCTGTGGAGTTTCAAGTGTTGGAGTTTCTAGTTGTTGAGTCTCTAGTTGTGGAGTTTCTAGTTGAGGAGTTTCCAGATATGGATTATCTAGTTGTGGAGTTTCCAATTGTGGAGTATCTAGTTGTGGAGTTTCAAGTTGTGGAGTTTCTAGTTGCGGAGTTTCTAGTTGCGGAGTTTTTAATAGCGGAGTTTTTAGTTGTGGAGTTTCAAGTTGCGGAGTCTCAAGTTGTGGAGTTTCCAGTTGTGGAGTTTTTAGTTGTGGAGTTTCTAGATATGGAATTTCTAGTTGCCGAGTCTCTATTTGTGGAGTTTGTAGTTGTGGAGTTTCTAGTTGGGGAATTTCTAATTGTGGAGTCTCTAGTTGCGGAGTTTCTAGTTGTGGAGTTTGTAGTTGTGGAGTTTCTAGTTGTGGAGTTTAAAGTTGTGGAGTTTCTTGTTGTGGAGTCTCTAGTTGCGGAGTTTCTAGTTGTGAGTTTCTAGTTGTAGAGTTTCTAGTTGTGGAGTTTCTGGATGTGGAGTTTCTAGTTGTGGAGTTTCAAGTTGTGGAGTTTCTAGTTGCGAAGTCACAAGTTGTGGAGTTTCTAGTTGTGTTGTTTCAAGTTGTGGAGTTTTGAGTTGTGGAGTTTCAATTTGTGGAGTTTCTAGTTGTGGAGTTTCGAGTTGTGGAGTTTCTAGTTGTGGAGTTTCTAGCTGCGGAGTTTCTAGGTGCAGAGTCTCTAGTTTTGGAGTTTCTAGTTGCGAATTCTCTAGTTGAGGAGCCTCTAGTTGTAGAGTTTTTAGTTGTGGAGTTTCTAGTTGTGGAGTTTCAAGTTGTGGAGTTTTTAAATGCGGAGTTTCTAGCTGTGGAGTTTCTAGTTGCAGAGTCTCTGGTTGTGGAGTTTCTAGTTGCGGAATCTCTAGTTGTGGAGTTTTGAGTTGTGGAGTTTCAAGTTGTGGAGTTTCGAGTTGTGGAGTTTCTAGTTGTGAAGTTTCTAGCTGCGGAGTTTCTAGGTGCAGAGTCTCAAGTTGTGGAGTTTCAAGTTGTGGAGTTTTGAGTTGTGGAGTTTCAAGTTGTGGAGTTTCTAGTTGTGAAGTTTCTAGTTGTGGAGTTTCTAGTTGTGGAGTTTCAAGTTGTGGAGTTTCTAGTGGCGGAGTCTCAAGTTGTGGAGTTTCTAGTTGTGGAGTTTCAAGTTGTGGAGTTTTGAGTTGTGGAGTTTCAAGTGTTGGAGTTTCTAGTTGTTGAGTCTCTAGTTGTGGATTTTCCAGACATGGATTATCTAGTTGTGGAGTTTCCAATTGTGGAGTATCTAGTTGTGGAGTATCAAGTTGTGGAGTTTCTTGTTGCGGAGTTTCTAGTTGTGGAGTTTTGAGTTGTGGAGTTTTTACCTGCGGAGTTTCTAGGTGCAGAGTCTCAAGTTGTGGAGTTTCAAGTTGTGGAGTTTTGAGTTGTGGAGTTTCAAGTGTTGGAGTTTCTAGTTGTGGAGTCTCTAGTTGCGGAGTTTCTAGTTGTGAAGTTTCTAGTTGTGGAGTTTCTAGTTGTGGAGTTTCTGGTTGTGGAGTTTCTAGTTGTTGAGTTTCTAGTTGTGAAGTCTCTAGTTTTGCAGTTTCTAGTTGTGGAGTTTCTAGTTGTGGAGTTTCTAGTGGCGGAGTCTCAAGTTGTGGAGTTTCTAGTTGTGGAGTTTCAAGTTGTGGAGTTTTGAGCTGTGGAGTTTCAAGTGTTGGAGTTTCTAGTTGTTGAGTCTCTAGTTGTGGAGTTTCTAGTTGTGGAGTTTCCAGATATGGATTATCTAGTTGTGGAGTTTCCAATTGTGGAGTATCTAGTTGTGGAGTTTCAAGTTGTGGAGTTTCTAGTTGCGGAGTTTCTAGTTGCGGAGTTTTTAATAGCGGAGTTTTTAGTTGTGGAGTTTCAAGTTGCGGAGTCTCAAGTTGTGGAGTTTCCAGTTGTGGAGTTTTTAGTTGTGGAGTTTCTAGATATGGAATTTCTAGTTGCCGAGTCTCTATTTGTGGAGTTTGTAGTTGTGGAGTTTCTAGTTGTGGAATTTCTAATTGTGGAGTCTCTAGTTGCGGAGTTTCTAGTTGTGGAGTTTCTAGTTGTGGAGTTTCTAGTTGTGGAGTTTGTAGTTGTGGAGTTTCTAGTTGTGGAGTTTGTAGTTGTGGAGTTTCTAGTTGTGGAGTTTAAAGTTGTGGAGTTTCTAGTTGTGGAGTCTCTAGTTGCGGAGTTTCTAGTTGTGAGTTTCTAGTTGTGGAGTTTCTAGTTGTGGAGTTTCTGGATGTGGAGTTTCTAGTTGTGGAGTTTCAAGTTGTGGAGTTTCTAGTTGCGAAGTCAGAAGTTGTGGAGTTTCTAGTTGTGTTGTTTCAAGTTGTGGAGTTTTGAGTTGTAGAGTCTCTAGTTGTGGAGTTTCTAGTTGCGGAGTATCTAGTTGTGGAGTTTCCAGTTGTGGAGTTTCCAGTTGTGGAATTGCGGAGTGTCTGGTTGTGGAGTTTCTAATTGTTGAGTTTCTAGTTGTGGAGTTTCGAGTTGTTGAGTCTCTAGTTGTGGAGTTTCTAGTTGTGGAGTTTCCAGATATGGAGTATCTTATTGTGGAGTTCCCAGTTTTGAAGTATCTAGTTGTGGAGTTTCCAGTTGTGGAGTATCTAGTTGTGGAGTTTCAAGTTGTGGAGTTTCTAGTTGCGGAGTTTCTAGTTGCGGAGTTTTTAACAGCGGATTTTCTAGTTGTGGAGTTTCAAGTTGCGGAGTCTCAAGTTGTGGAGTTTCCAGTTGTGGAGTTTTTAGTTGTGGAGTTTCTAGTTGTGGAGTTTCTGGTTGTGGAGTTTCTAGTTGTTGAGTTTCTAGTTGTGAAGTCTCTAGTTTTGCAGTTTCTAGTTGTGGAGTTTCTAGTTGTGGAGTTTCAAGTTGTGGAGTTTCTAGTGGCGGAGTCTCAAGTTGTGGAGTTTCTAGTTGTGGAGTTTCAAGTTGTGGAGTTTTGAGCTGTGGAGTTTCAAGTGTTGGAGTTTCTAGTTGTTGAGTCTCTAGTTGTGGAGTTTCTAGTTGAGGAGTTTCCAGATATGGATTATCTAGTTGTGGAGTTTCCAATTGTGGAGTATCTAGTTGTGGAGTTTCAAGTTGTGGAGTTTCTAGTTGCGGAGTTTCTAGTTGCGGAGTTTTTAATAGCGGAGTTTTTAGTTGTGGAGTTTCAAGTTGCGGAGTCTCAAGTTGTGGAGTTTCCAGTTGTGGAGTTTTTAGTTGTGGAGTTTCTAGATATGGAATTTCTAGTTGCCGAGTCTCTATTTGTGGAGTTTGTAGTTGTGGAGTTTCTAGTTGGGGAATTTCTAATTGTGGAGTCTCTAGTTGCGGAGTTTCTAGTTGTGGAGTTTCTAGTTGTGGAGTTTCTAGTTGTGGAGTTTGTAGTTGTGGAGTTTCTAGTTGTGGAGTTTAAAGTTGTGGAGTTTCTTGTTGTGGAGTCTCTAGTTGCGGAGTTTCTAGTTGTGAGTTTCTAGTTGTAGAGTTTCTAGTTGTGGAGTTTCTGGATGTGGAGTTTCTAGTTGTGGAGTTTCAAGTTGTGGAGTTTCTAGTTGCGAAGTCACAAGTTGTGGAGTTTCTAGTTGTGTTGTTTCAAGTTGTGGAGTTTTGAGTTGTGGAGTTTCAATTTGTGGAGTTTCTAGTTGTGGAGTTTCGAGTTGTGGAGTTTCTAGTTGTGGAGTTTCTAGTAGTTCCGTTGCGGAGTATCTAGTTGTTGAGTTTCTAGTTGCAGAGTCTCTAGTTGTGGAGTTTCAAATTGTGGAGTCTCTAGATGTGCAGTTTCCAGTTGTGGAGTTTTTAGTTGTGGAGTTTCTAGTTGTTGAGTTTCTAGTTGTGGAGTTTCAAGTTGTGGAGTTTCTAGTTGCGGAGTCTCAAGTTGTGGAGTTTCTAGCTTTGGAGTTCAAGTTGTGGAGTTTTGAGTTGTGGAGTTTCAAGTTGTGGAGTTTCAAGTTGTGGAGTTTCTAGTTGTGGAATCTCTAGTTGCGGAGTTTCTAGTTGTGAAGTTTCTAGTTGTGGAGTTTCTAGTTGTGGAGTTTCTGGTTGTGGAGTTTCTAGTTGTTGAGTTTATAGTTGTGAAGTCTCTAGTTTTGCAGTTTCTAGTTGTGGAGTTTCTAGTTGTGGAGTTTCTAGTGGCGGAGTCTCAAGTTGTGGAGTTTCTAGTTGTGGAGTTTCAAGTTGTGGAGTTTTGAGCTGTGGAGTTTCAAGTGTTGGAGTTTCTAGTTGTTGAGTCTCTAGTTGTGGAGTTTCTAGTTGTGGAGTTTCCAGATATGGATTATCTAGTTGTGGAGTTTCCAATTGTGGAGTATCTAGTTGTGGAGTTTCAAGTTGTGGAGTTTCTAGTTGCGGAGTTTCTAGTTGCGGAGTTTTTAATAGCGGAGTTTTTAGTTGTGGAGTTTCAAGTTGCGGAGTCTCAAGTTGTGGAGTTTCCAGTTGTGGAGGTTTTAGTTGTGGAGTTTCTACATATAAAATTTCCAGTTGCCGAGTCTCTATTTGTGGAGTTTGTAGTTGTAGAGTTTCTAGTTGTGGAATTTCTAATTGTGGAGTCTCTAGTTGCGGAGTTTCTAGTTGTGGAGTTTCTAGTTGTGGAGTTTAAAGTTGTGGAGTTTCTAGTTGTGGAGTCTCTAGTTGCGGAGTTTCTAGTTGTGAATTTCTAGTTGTGGAGTTTCTAGTTGTGGAGTTTCTGGATGTGGAGTTTCTAGTTGTGGAGTTTCAAGTTGTGGAGTTTCTAGTTGCGGAGTCACAAGTTGTGGAGTTTCTAGTTGTGTTGTTTCAAGTTGTGGAGTTTTGAGTTGTGGAGTTTCAAGTTGTGGAGTTTCTAGTTGTGGAGTTTCGAGTTGTGGAGTTTCTAGTTGTAGAGTTTGTAGCTGCGGAGTTTCTAGGTGCAGAGTCTCTAGTTTTGGAGTTTCTAGTTGCGAATTCTCTAGTTGAGGAGCCTCTAGTTGTAGAGTTTTTAGTTGTGGAGTTTCTAGTTGTGGAGTTTCAAGTTGTGGAGTTTCTAGTTGCGGCGTCTCAAGTTGTGGAGTTTTTAAATGCGGAGTTTCTAGCTGCGGAGTTTCTAGTTGCAGAGTCTCTGGTTGTGGAGTTTCTAGTTGCGGAATCTCTAGTTGTGGAGTTTCTAGTTGTGGAGTTTCTAGTTGTGGAGTTTCCAGTTGTGAAGTTTTTAGCTCTGGACTTTCTAGACATGAAATTTCTTGTAGCCGAGTCTCTATTTGTGGAGTTCGTAGTTGTGGAGTTTCTAGTTGTGGAGTTTCTAGTTGTGGAGTTTCTAGTTGTGGAGTTTCAAGTTGTGGAGTCTCTAGTTGTGGAGTTTCTAGTTGCGGTATATCTAGTTGTGGAGTTTCCAGTTGTGGAGTTTCCAGTTGTGGAATTGCGGAGTGTCTGGTTGTGGAGTTTCTAATTGTTGAGTTTCTAGTTGTGGAGTTTCGAGTTGTTGAGTCTCTAGTTGTGGAGTTTCTAGTTGTGGAGTTTCCAGATATTGAGTATCCAGTTGTGGAGTTCCCAGTTTTGAAGTATCTAGTTGTGGAGTTTCCAGTTGTGGAGTATATAGTTGTGGAGTTTCAAGTTGTGGGGTTTCTAGTTGCGGAGTTTCTAGTTGCGGAGTTTTTAACAGCGGAGTTTCTAGTTGTGGAGTTTCAAGTTGCGGAGTCTCAAGTTGCGGAGTCTCAAGTTGTGGAGTTTCCAGTTGTGGAGTTTTTAGTTGTGGAGTTTCTAGTTGTTGAGTTTCGAGTTGTGGAGTTTCAAGTTGTGGAGTTTCTAGTTGCGGAGTCTCAAGTTGTGGAGTTTCTAGCTTTGGAATTCAAGTTGTGGAGTTTTGAGTTGTGGAGTTTCAAGTTGTGGAGTTTCTAGTTGTGGAGTTTTGAGTTGTGGAGTTTCTAGTTGTGGAGTTTCTACCTGCGGAGTTTCTAGGTGCAGAGTCTCAAGTTGTGGAGTTTCAAGTTGTGGAGTTTTGAGTTGTGGAGTTTCAAGTTGTGGAGTTTCTAGTTGTGGAGTCTCTAGTTGCGGAGTTTCTAGTTGTGAAGTTTCTAGTTGTGGAGTTTCTAGTTGTGGAGTTTCTGGTTGTGGAGTTTCTAGTTGTTGAGTTTCTAGTTGTGAAGTCTCTAGTTTTGCAGTTTCTAGTTGTGGAGTTTCTAGTTGTGGAGTTTTAAGTTGTGGAGTTTTTAGTTGTGGAGTTTCAAGTTGCGGAGTCTCAAGTTGTGGAGTTTCCAGTTGTGGAGTTTTTAGTTGTGGAGTTTCTAGATATGGAATTTCTAGTTGCCGAGTCTCTATTTGTGGAGTTTGTAGTTGTGGAGTTTCTAGTTGTGGAATTTCTAATTGTGGAGTCTCTAGTTGCGGAGTTTCTAGTTGTGGAGTTTCTAGTTGTGGAGTTTCTAGTTGTGGAGTTTGTAGTTGTGGAGTCTCTAGTTGTGGAGTTTAAAGTTGTGGAGTTTCTAGTTGTGGAGTCTCTAGTTGCGGAGTTTCTAGTTGTGAGTTTCTAGTTGTGGAGTTTCTAGTTGTGGAGTTTCTGGATGTGGAGTTTCTAGTTGTGGAGTTTCAAGTTGTGGAGTTTCTAGTTGCGAAGTCACAAGTTGTGGAGTTTCTAGTTGTGTTGTTTCAAGTTGTGGAGTTTTGAGTTGTGGAGTTTCAAGTTGTGGAGTTTCTAGTTGTGGAGTTTCGAGTTGTGGAGTTTCTAGTTGTGGAGTTTCTAGCTGCGGAGTTTCTAGGTGCAGAGTCTCTAGTTTTGGAGTTTCTAGTTGCGAATTCTCTAGTTGAGGAGCCTCTAGTTGTAGAGTTTTTAGTTGTGGAGTTTCTAGTTGTGGAGTTTCAAGTTGTGGAGTTTTTAAATGCGGAGTTTCTAGCTGTGGAGTTTCTAGTTGCAGAGTCTCTGGTTGTGGAGTTTCTAGTTGCGGAATCTCTAGTTGTGGAGTTTCTAGTTGCGGAGTTTCTAGTTGTGGAGTTTCAAGTTGTGGAGTTTCTAGTTGTGGAGTCTCTAGTTGCGGAGTTTCTAGTTGTGAAGTTTCTAGTTGTGGAGTTTCTAGTTTTGAAGTTTCTAGTTGTGGAGTTTCTAGTTGTAGAGTCTCCTGTTGCGGAGTTTCTAGTTGTGGAGTTTCTAGTTGGGGAGTTTCCAGTTGTGGAGTTTCTAGTTGTGGAGTTTCTACTTGTGGAGTCTCAAGTTGTGGAGTTTAAACTTGTGGAGTTTCAAGTTATGGAGTCTATAGTTGTGGAGTTTCTAGTTGTAGATTTTCTAGTTGTGGAGTATCTAGTTGTGGATTTTCCAGTTGTGGAGTTTCTAGTAGTTCCGTTGCGGAGTATGTAGTTGTTGAGTTTCTAGTTGCAGAGTCTCTAGTTGTGGAGTTTCAAATTGTGGAGTCTCTAGATGTGGAGTTTCTAGTTGTCGAGTTTCCAGTTATGGAGTATCTAGTAGTGGAGTTTCGAGTTGTGGAGTTTCTAGTTGTGGAGTTTCTAGTTGTGGAGTCCCTAGTTGCGGAGTTTCTAGTTGCGAAGTTTCAAGTTGTGGAGTTTCAAGTTGCGGAGTCTCAAGCTGTGGAGTTTCTAGTTGTGGAGTTTCCAGTTGTGGAGTTTTGAGTTGTGGAGTTTCTAGTTGCAGAGTCTCTAGTTGTGGAGTTTCAAGTTGTGGAGTCTCTAGTTGTGGAGTTTCTAGTTGCCGAGTTTCCAGTTGTGGAGTATCTAGTAGTGGAGTTTCCAGTTGTGGAGTTTCTAGTTGCGGAGTTTCTAGTTGTGAGTTTCTAGTTGTGGAGTTTCTAGTTGTGGAGTTTCTGGATGTGGAGTTTCTAGTTGTGGAGTTTCAAGTTGTGGAGTTTCTAGTTGCGAAGTCACAAGTTGTGGAGTTTCTAGTTGTGTTGTTTCAAGTTGTGGAGTTTTGAGTTGTGGAGTTTCAAGTTGTGGAGTTTCAAGTTGTGGAGTTTCGAGTTGTGGAGTTTCTAGTTGTGGAGTTTCTAGCTGCGGAGTTTCTAGGTGCAGAGTCTCTAGTTTTGGAGTTTCTAGTTGCGAATTCTCTAGTTGAGGAGCCTCTAGTTGTAGAGTTTTTAGTTATGGAGTTTCTAGTTGTGGAGTTTCAAGTTGTGGAGTTTTTAAATGCGGAGTTTCTAGCTGTGGAGTTTCTAGTTGCAGAGTCTCTGGTTGTGGAGTTTCTAGTTGCGGAATCTCTAGTTGTGGAGTTTCTAGTTGCGGAGTTTCTAGTTGTGGAGTTTCAAGTTGTGGAGTTTCTAGTTGTGGAGTCTCTAGTTGCGGAGTTTCTAGTTGTGAAGTTTCTAGTTGTGGAGTTTCTAGTTTTGAAGTTTCTAGTTGTGGAGTTTCTAGTTGTAGAGTCTCCTGTTGCGGAGTTTCTAGTTGCGGAGTTTCTAGTTGGGGAGTTTCCAGTTGTGGAGTTTCTAGTTGTGGAGTTTCTACTTGTGGAGTCTCAAGTTGTGGAGTTTAAACTTGTGGAGTTTCAAGTTGTGGAGTCTATAGTTGTGGAGTTTCTAGTTGT
Organism: Rhipicephalus microplus; assembly: GCF_043290135.1. Taxonomy (NCBI): domain Eukaryota; kingdom Metazoa; phylum Arthropoda; class Arachnida; order Ixodida; family Ixodidae; genus Rhipicephalus; species Rhipicephalus microplus. The sequence goes on from NW_027464714.1 coordinate 168,647, forward strand.
AGATTTTCTAGTTGTGGAGTATCTAGTTGTGGATTTTCCAGTTGTGGAGTTTCTAGTAGTTCCGTTGCGGAGTATCTAGTTGTTGAGTTTCTAGTTGCAGAGTCTCTAGTTGTGGAGTTTCAAATTGTGGAGTCTCTAGATGTGGTGTTTCTAGTTGTCGAGTTTCCAGTTATGGAGTATCTAGTAGTGGAGTTTCGAGTTGTGGAGTTTCTAGTTGTGGAGTTTCTAGTTGTGGAGTCCCTAGTTGCGGAGTTTCTAGTTGCGAAGTTTCAAGTTGTGGAGTTTCAAGTTGCGGAGTCTCAAGTTGTGGAGTTTCTAGTAGTGGAGTTTCAAGTTGTGGAGTTTTGAGTTGTGGAGTTTCAAGTGTTGGAGTTTCTAGTTGTTGAGTCTCTAGTTGTGGAGTTTCCAGATATGGATTATCTAGTTGTGGAGTTTCCAATTGTGGAGTATCTAGTTGTGGAGTTTCAAGTTGTGGAGTTTCTAGTTGCGGAGTTTCTAGTTGCGGAGTTTTTAATAGCGGAGTTTTTAGTTGTGGAGTTTCAAGTTGCGGAGGCTCAAGTTGTGGAGTTTCCAGATGTGGAGTTTTTAGTTGTGGAGTTTCTAGTTGTTGAGTTTCTAGTTGTGAAGTCTCTAGTTTTGCAGTTTCTAGTTGTGGAGTTTCTAGATATGGAATTTCTAGTTGCCGAGTCTCTATTTGTGGAGTTTGTAGTTGTGGAGTTTCTAGATATGGAATTTCTAGTTGCCGAGTGTCTATTTGTGGAGTTTGTAGTTGTGGAGTTTCTAGTTGTGGAATTTTCAATTGTGGAGTCTCTAATTGCGGAGTTTCTAGTTGTGGAGTTTCTAGTTGTGGAGTTTCTAGTTGTAGAGTTTGTAGTTGGGGAGTGTCTAGTTGTGGAGTTTAAAGTTGTGGAGTTTCTAGTTGTGGAGTCTCTAGTTGCGGAGTTTCTAGTTGTGGAGTTTCTAGTTGTGGAGTTTCTAGTTGTGGAGTTTCTGGATGTGGAGTTTCTAGTTGTGGAGTTTCAAGTTGTGGAGTTTCTAGTTGCGGAGTCACAAGTTGTGGAGTTTCTAGTTGTGTTGTTTCAAGTTGTGGAGTTTTGAGTTGTGGAGTTTCAAGTTGTGGAGTTTCTAGTTGTGGAGTTTCGAGTTGTGGAGTTTCTAGTTGTGGAGTTTCTAGCTGCGGAGTTTCTAGGTGCAGAGTCTCTAGTTTTGGAGTTTCTAGTTGCGAATTCTCTAGTTGAGGAGCCTCTAGTTGTAGAGTTTTTAGTTGTGGAGTTTCTAGTTGTGGAGTTTCAAGTTGTGGAGTTTCTAGTTGCAGAGTCTCTGGTTGTGGAGTTTCTAGTTGCGGAATCTCTAGTTGTGGAGTTTCTAGTTGTGGAGTTTCTAGTTGTGGAGTTTCCAGTTGTGGAGTTTTTAGCTCTGGACTTCCTAGACATGAAATTTCTTGTAGCCGGGTCTTTATATGTGGAGTTCGTAGTTGTGGAGTTTCTAGTTGTGGAGTTTCTAGTTGTGAAGTCTCTTGTTGCAGAGTTTCTAGTTGTGGAGTTTCTAGTTGTGGAGTTTCAAGTTGTAGAGTCTCTAGTTGTGGAGTTTCTAGTTGCGGAGTATCTAGTTGTGGAGTTTCCAGTTGTGGAGTTTCCAGTTGTGGAATTGTGGAGTGTCTGGTTGTGGAGTTTCTAATTGTTGAGTTTCTAGTTGTGGAGTTTCGAGTTGTTGAGTCTCTAGTTGTGGAGTTTCTAGTTGTGGAGTTTCCAGATATGGAGTATCTTGTTGTGGAGTTCCCAGTTTTGAAGTATCTAGTTGTGGAGTTTCCAGTTGTGGAGTATCTAGTTGTGGAGTTTCAAGTTGTGGAGTTTCTAGTTGCGGAGTTTCTAGTTGCGGAGTTTTTAACAGCGGAGTTTCTAGTTGTGGAGTTTCAAGTTGCGGAGTCTCAAGTTGTGGAGTTTCCAGTTGTGGAGTTTTTAGTTGTGGAGTTTCTAGTTGTTGAGTTTCTAGTTGTGGAGTTTCAAGTTGTGGAGTTTCTAGTTGCGGAGTCTCAAGTTGTGGAGTTTCTAGCTTTGGAGTTCAAGTTGTGGAGTTTTGAGTTGTGGAGTTTCAAGTTGTGGAGTTTCAAGTTGTGGAGTTTCTAGTTGTGGAATCTCTAGTTGCGGAGTTTCTAGTTGTGAAGTTTCTAGTTGTGGAGTTTCTAGTTGTGGAGTTTCTGGTTGTGGAGTTTCTAGTTGTTGAGTTTATAGTTGTGAAGTCTCTAGTTTTGCAGTTTCTAGTTGTGGAGTTTCTAGTTGTGGAGTTTCTAGTGGCGGAGTCTCAAGTTGTGGAGTTTCTAGTTGTGGAGTTTCAAGTTGTGGAGTTTTGAGCTGTGGAGTTTCAAGTGTTGGAGTTTCTAGTTGTTGAGTCTCTAGTTGTGGAGTTTCTAGTTGTGGAGTTTCCAGATATGGATTATCTAGTTGTGGAGTTTCCAATTGTGGAGTATCTAGTTGTGGAGTTTCAAGTTGTGGAGTTTCTAGTTGCGGAGTTTCTAGTTGCGGAGTTTTTAATAGCGGAGTTTTTAGTTGTGGAGTTTCAAGTTGCGGAGTCTCAAGTTGTGGAGTTTCCAGTTGTGGAGGTTTTAGTTGTGGAGTTTCTACATATAAAATTTCCAGTTGCCGAGTCTCTATTTGTGGAGTTTGTAGTTGTAGAGTTTCTAGTTGTGGAATTTCTAATTGTGGAGTCTCTAGTTGCGGAGTTTCTAGTTGTGGAGTTTCTAGTTGTGGAGTTTAAAGTTGTGGAGTTTCTAGTTGTGGAGTCTCTAGTTGCGGAGTTTCTAGTTGTGAGTTTCTAGTTGTGGAGTTTCTAGTTGTGGAGTTTCTGGATGTGGAGTTTCTAGTTGTGGAGTTTCAAGTTGTGGAGTTTCTAGTTGCGGAGTCACAAGTTGTGGAGTTTCTAGTTGTGTTGTTTCAAGTTGTGGAGTTTTGAGTTGTGGAGTTTCAAGTTGTGGAGTTTCTAGTTGTGGAGTTTCGAGTTGTGGAGTTTCTAGTTGTAGAGTTTGTAGCTGCGGAGTTTCTAGGTGCAGAGTCTCTAGTTTTGGAGTTTCTAGTTGCGAATTCTCTAGTTGAGGAGCCTCTAGTTGTAGAGTTTTTAGTTGTGGAGTTTCTAGTTGTGGAGTTTCAAGTTGTGGAGTTTCTAGTTGCGGCGTCTCAAGTTGTGGAGTTTTTAAATGCGGAGTTTCTAGCTGCGGAGTTTCTAGTTGCAGAGTCTCTGGTTGTGGAGTTTCTAGTTGCGGAATCTCTAGTTGTGGAGTTTCTAGTTGTGGAGTTTCTAGTTGTGGAGTTTCCAGTTGTGGAGTTTTTAGCTCTGGACTTTCTAGACATGAAATTTCTTGTAGCCGAGTCTCTATTTGTGGAGTTCGTAGTTGTGGAGTTTCTAGTTGTGGAGTTTCTAGTTGTGGAGTTTCTAGTTGTGGAGTTTCAAGTTGTGGAGTCTCTAGTTGTGGAGTTTCTAGTTGCGGTATATCTAGTTGTGGAGTTTCCAGTTGTGGAGTTTCTAGTTGCAGAGTCTCTAGTTGTGGAGTTTCAAGTTGTGGAGTCTCTAGTTGTGGAGTTTCTAGTTGCCGAGTTTCCAGTTGTGGAGTATCTAGTAGTGGAGTTTCCAGTTGTGGAGTTTCTAGTTGCGGAGTTTCTAGTTGTGAGTTTCTAGTTGTGGAGTTTCTAGTTGTGGAGTTTCTGGATGTGGAGTTTCTAGTTGTGGAGTTTCAAGTTGTGGAGTTTCTAGTTGCGAAGTCACAAGTTGTGGAGTTTCTAGTTGTGTTGTTTCAAGTTGTGGAGTTTTGAGTTGTGGAGTTTCAAGTTGTGGAGTTTCAAGTTGTGGAGTTTCGAGTTGTGGAGTTTCTAGTTGTGGAGTTTCTAGCTGCGGAGTTTCTAGGTGCAGAGTCTCTAGTTTTGGAGTTTCTAGTTGCGAATTCTCTAGTTGAGGAGCCTCTAGTTGTAGAGTTTTTAGTTGTGGAGTTTCTAGTTGTGGAGTTTCAAGTTGTGGAGTTTTTAAATGCGGAGTTTCTAGCTGTGGAGTTTCTAGTTGCAGAGTCTCTGGTTGTGGAGTTTCTAGTTGCGGAATCTCTAGTTGTGGAGTTTCTAGTTGCGGAGTTTCTAGTTGTGGAGTTTCAAGTTGTGGAGTTTCTAGTTGTGGAGTCTCTAGTTGCGGAGTTTCTAGTTGTGAAGTTTCTAGTTGTGGAGTTTCTAGTTTTGAAGTTTCTAGTTGTGGAGTTTCTAGTTGTAGAGTCTCCTGTTGCGGAGTTTCTAGTTGCGGAGTTTCTAGTTGGGGAGTTTCCAGTTGTGGAGTTTCTAGTTGTGGAGTTTCTACTTGTGGAGTCTCAAGTTGTGGAGTTTAAACTTGTGGAGTTTCAAGTTGTGGAGTCTATAGTTGTGGAGTTTCTAGTTGTAGATTTTCTAGTTGTGGAGTATCTAGTTGTGGATTTTCCAGTTGTGGAGTTTCTAGTAGTTCCGTTGCGGAGTATCTAGTTGTTGAGTTTCTAGTTGCAGAGTCTCTAGTTGTGGAGTTTCAAATTGTGGAGTCTCTAGATGTGGAGTTTCTAGTTGTCGAGTTTCCAGTTATGGAGTATCTAGTAGTGGAGTTTCGAGTTGTGGAGTTTCTAGTTGTGGAGTTTCTAGTTGTGGAGTCCCTAGTTGCGGAGTTTCTAGTTGCGAAGTTTCAAGTTGTGGAGTTTCAAGTTGCGGAGTCTCAAGTTGTGGAGTTTCTAGTTGTGGAGTTTCAAGTTGTGGAGTTTTGAGTTGTGGAGTTTCAAGTGTTGGAGTTTCTAGTTGTTGAGTCTCTAGTTGTGGAGTTTCCAGATATGGATTATCTAGTTGTGGAGTTTCCAATTGTGGAGTATCTAGTTGTGGAGTTTCAAGTTGTGGAGTTTCTAGTTGCGGAGTTTCTAGTTGCGGAGTTTTTAATAGCGGAGTTTTTAGTTGTGGAGTTTCAAGTTGCGGAGGCTCAAGTTGTGGAGTTTCCAGATGTGGAGTTTTTAGTTGTGGAGTTTCTAGTTGTTGAGTTTCTAGTTGTGAAGTCTCTAGTTTTGCAGTTTCTAGTTGTGGAGTTTCTAGATATGGAATTTCTAGTTGCCGAGTCTCTATTTGTGGAGTTTGTAGTTGTGGAGTTTCTAGATATGGAATTTCTAGTTGCCGAGTGTCTATTTGTGGAGTTTGTAGTTGTGGAGTTTCTAGTTGTGGAATTTTCAATTGTGGAGTCTCTAATTGCGGAGTTTCTAGTTGTGGAGTTTCTAGTTGTGGAGTTTCTAGTTGTAGAGTTTGTAGTTGGGGAGTGTCTAGTTGTGGAGTTTAAAGTTGTGGAGTTTCTAGTTGTGGAGTCTCTAGTTGCGGAGTTTCTAGTTGTGGAGTTTCTAGTTGTGGAGTTTCTGGATGTGGAGTTTCTAGTTGTGGAGTTTCAAGTTGTGGAGTTTCTAGTTGCGGAGTCACAAGTTGTGGAGTTTCTAGTTGTGTTGTTTCAAGTTGTGGAGTTTTGAGTTGTGGAGTTTCAAGTTGTGGAGTTTCTAGTTGTGGAGTTTCGAGTTGTGGAGTTTCTAGTTGTGGAGTTTCTAGCTGCGGAGTTTCTAGGTGCAGAGTCTCTAGTTTTGGAGTTTCTAGTTGCGAATTCTCTAGTTGAGGAGCCTCTAGTTGTAGAGTTTTTAGTTGTGGAGTTTCTAGTTGTGGAGTTTCAAGTTGTGGAGTTTCTAGTTGCAGAGTCTCTGGTTGTGGAGTTTCTAGTTGCGGAATCTCTAGTTGTGGAGTTTCTAGTTGTGGAGTTTCTAGTTGTGGAGTTTCCAGTTGTGGAGTTTTTAGCTCTGGACTTCCTAGACATGAAATTTGTTGTAGCCGGGTCTTTATATGTGGAGTTCGTAGTTGTGGAGTTTCTAGTTGTGGAGTTTCTAGTTGTGAAGTCTCTTGTTGCAGAGTTTCTAGTTGTGGAGTTTCTAGTTGTGGAGTTTCAAGTTGTAGAGTCTCTAGTTGTGGAGTTTCTAGTTGCGGAGTATCTAGTTGTGGAGTTTCCAGTTGTGGAGTTTCCAGTTGTGGAATTGCGGAGTGTCTGGTTGTGGAGTTTCTAATTGTTGAGTTTCTAGTTGTGGAGTTTCGAGTTGTTGAGTCTCTAGTTGTGGAGTTTCTAGTTGTGGAGTTTCCAGATATGGAGTATCTTGTTGTGGAGTTCCCAGTTTTGAAGTATCTAGTTGTGGAGTTTCCAGTTGTGGAGTATCTAGTTGTGGAGTTTCAAGTTGTGGAGTTTCTAGTTGCGGAGTTTCTAGTTGCGGAGTTTTTAACAGCGGTGTTTCTAGTTGTGGAGTTTCAAGTTGCGGAGTCTCAAGTTGTGGAGTTTCCAGTTGTGGAGTTTTTAGTTGTGGAGTTTCTAGTTGTTGAGTTTCTAGTTGTGGAGTTTCAAGTTGTGGAGTTTCTAGTTGCGGAGTCTCAAGTTGTGGAGTTTCTAGCTTTGGAGTTCAAGTTGTGGAGTTTTGAGTTGTGGAGTTTCAAGTTGTGGAGTTTCAAGTTGTGGAGTTTCTAGTTGTGGAATCTCTAGTTGCGGAGTTTCTAGTTGTGAAGTTTCTAGTTGTGGAGTTTCTAGTTGTGGAGTTTCTGGTTGTGGAGTTTCTAGTTGTTGAGTTTATAGTTGTGAAGTCTCTAGTTTTGCAGTTTCTAGTTGTGGAGTTTCTAGTTGTGGAGTTTCTAGTGGCGGAGTCTCAAGTTGTGGAGTTTCTAGTTGTGGAGTTTCAAGTTGTGGAGTTTTGAGCTGTGGAGTTTCAAGTGTTGGAGTTTCTAGTTGTTGAGTCTCTAGTTGTGGAGTTTCTAGTTGTGGAGTTTCCAGATATGGATTATCTAGTTGTGGAGTTTCCAATTGTGGAGTATCTAGTTGTGGAGTTTCAAGTTGTGGAGTTTCTAGTTGCGGAGTTTCTAGTTGCGGAGTTTTTAATAGCGGAGTTTTTAGTTGTGGAGTTTCAAGTTGCGGAGTCTCAAGTTGTGGAGTTTCCAGTTGTGGAGGTTTTAGTTGTGGAGTTTCTACATATAAAATTTCCAGTTGCCGAGTCTCTATTTGTGGAGTTTGTAGTTGTAGAGTTTCTAGTTGTGGAATTTCTAATTGTGGAGTCTCTAGTTGCGGAGTTTCTAGTTGTGGAGTTTCTAGTTGTGGAGTTTAAAGTTGTGGAGTTTCTAGTTGTGGAGTCTCTAGTTGCGGAGTTTCTAGTTGTGAGTTTCTAGTTGTGGAGTTTCTAGTTGTGGAGTTTCTGGATGTGGAGTTTCTAGTTGTGGAGTTTCAAGTTGTGGAGTTTCTAGTTGCGGAGTCACAAGTTGTGGAGTTTCTAGTTGTGTTGTTTCAAGTTGTGGAGTTTTGAGTTGTGGAGTTTCAAGTTGTGGAGTTTCTAGTTGTGGAGTTTCTAGTTGTGGAGTTTCTAGTTGTAGAGTTTGTAGCTGCGGAGTTTCTAGGTGCAGAGTCTCTAGTTTTGGAGTTTCTAGTTGCGAATTCTCTAGTTGAGGAGCCTCTAGTTGTAGAGTTTTTAGTTGTGGAGTTTCTAGTTGTGGAGTTTCAAGTTGTGGAGTTTCTAGTTGCGGCGTCTCAAGTTGTGGAGTTTTTAAATGCGGAGTTTCTAGCTGCGGAGTTTCTAGTTGCAGAGTCTCTGGTTGTGGAGTTTCTAGTTGCGGAATCTCTAGTTGTGGAGTTTCTAGTTGTGGAGTTTCTAGTTGTGGAGTTTCCAGTTGTGGAGTTTTTAGCTCTGGACTTTCTAGACATGAAATTTCTTGTAGCCGAGTCTCTATTTGTGGAGTTCGTAGTTGTGGAGTTTCTAGTTGTGGAGTTTCTAGTTGTGGAGTTTCTAGTTGTGGAGTTTCAAGTTGTGGAGTCTCTAGTTGTGGAGTTTCTAGTTGCGGTATATCTAGTTGTGGAGTTTCCAGTTGTGGAGTTTCCAGTTGTGGAATTGCGGAGTGTCTGGTTGTGGAGTTTCTAATTGTTGAGTTTCTAGTTGTGGAGTTTCGAGTTGTTGAGTCTCTAGTTGTGGAGTTTCTAGTTGTGGAGTTTCCAGATATTGAGTATCCAGTTGTGGAGTTCCCAGTTTTGAAGTATCTAGTTGTGGAGTTTCCAGTTGTGGAGTATATAGTTGTGGAGTTTCAAGTTGTGGAGTTTCTAGTTGCGGAGTTTCTAGTTGCGGAGTTTTTAACAGCGGAGTATCTAGTTGTGGAGTTTCAAGTTGCGGAGTCTCAAGTTGTGGAGTTTACAGTTGTGGAGTTTTTAGTTGTGGAGTTTCTAGTTGTTGAGTTTCGAGTTGTGGAGTTTCAAGTTGTGGAGTTTCTAGTTGCGGAGTCTCAAGTTGTGGAGTTTCTAGCTTTGGAATTCAAGTTGTGGAGTTTTGAGTTGTGGAGTTTCAAGTTGTGGAGTTTCTAGTTGTGGAGTTTTGAGTTGTGGAGTTTCTAGTTGTGGAGTTTCTACCTGCGGAGTTTCTAGGTGCAGAGTCTCAAGTTGTGGAGTTTCAAGTTGTGGAGTTTTGAGTTGTGGAGTTTCAAGTTGTGGAGTTTCTAGTTGTGGAGTCTCTAGTTGCGGAGTTTCTAGTTGTGAAGTTTCTAGTTGTGGAGTTTCTAGTTGTGGAGTTTCTGGTTGTGGAGTTTCTAGTTGTTGAGTTTCTAGTTGTGAAGTCTCTAGTTTTGCAGTTTCTAGTTGTGGAGTTTCTAGTTGTGGAGTTTCAAGTTGTGGAGTTTCTAGTGGCGGAGTCTCAAGTTGTGGAGTTTCTAGTTGTGGAGTTTCAAGTTGTGGAGTTTTGAGCTGTGGAGTTTCAAGTGTTGCAGTTTCTAGTTGTTGAGTCTCTAGTTGTGGAGTTTCTAGTTGTGGAGTTTCCAGATATGGATTATCTAGTTGTGGAGTTTCCAATTGTGGAGTATCTAGTTGTGGAGTTTCAAGTTGTGGAGTTTCTAGTTGCGGAGTTTCTAGTTGCGGAGTTTTTAATAGCGGAGTTTTTAGTTGTGGAGTTTCAAGTTGCGGAGTCTCAAGTTGTGGAGTTTCCAGTTGTGGAGTTTTTAGTTGTGGAGTTTCTAGATATGGAATTTCTAGTTGCCGAGTCTCTATTTGTGGAGTTTGTAGTTGTGGAGTTTCTAGTTGTGGAATTTCTAATTGTGGAGTCTCTAGTTGCGGAGTTTCTAGTTGTGGAGTTTCTAGTTGTGGAGTTTCTAGTTGTGGAGTTTGTAGTTGTGGAGTCTCTAGTTGTGGAGTTTAAAGTTGTGGAGTTTCTAGTTGTGGAGTCTCTAGTTGCGGAGTTTCTAGTTGTGAGTTTCTAGTTGTGGAGTTTCTAGTTGTGGAGTTTCTGGATGTGGAGTTTCTAGTTGTGGAGTTTCAAGTTGTGGAGTTTCTAGTTGCGAAGTCACAAGTTGTGGAGTTTCTAGTTGTGTTGTTTCAAGTTGTGGAGTTTTGAGTTGTGGAGTTTCAAGTTGTGGAGTTTCTAGTTGTGGAGTTTCGAGTTGTGGAGTTTCTAGTTGTGGAGTTTCTAGCTGCGGAGTTTCTAGGTGCAGAGTCTCTAGTTTTGGAGTTTCTAGTTGCGAATTCTCTAGTTGAGGAGCCTCTAGTTGTAGAGTTTTTAGTTGTGGAGTTTCTAGTTGTGGAGTTTCAAGTTGTGGAGTTTTTAAATGCGGAGTTTCTAGCTGTGGAGTTTCTAGTTGCAGAGTCTCTGGTTGTGGAGTTTCTAGTTGCGGAATCTCTAGTTGTGGAGTTTCTAGTTGCGGAGTTTCTAGTTGTGGAGTTTCAAGTTGTGGAGTTTCTAGTTGTGGAGTCTCTAGTTGCGGAGTTTCTAGTTGTGAAGTTTCTAGTTGTGGAGTTTCTAGTTTTGAAGTTTCTAGTTGTGGAGTTTCTAGTTGTAGAGTCTCCTGTTGCGGAGTTTCTAGTTGCGGAGTTTCTAGTTGGGGAGTTTCCAGTTGTGGAGTTTCTAGTTGTGGAGTTTCTACTTGTGGAGTCTCAAGTTGTGGAGTTTAAACTTGTGGAGTTTCAAGTTGTGGAGTCTATAGTTGTGGAGTTTCTAGTTGTAGATTTTCTAGTTGTGGAGTATCTAGTTGTGGATTTTCCAGTTGTGGAGTTTCTAGTAGTTCCGTTGCGGAGTATCTAGTTGTTGAGTTTCTAGTTGCAGAGTATCTAGTTGTGGAGTTTCAAATTGTGGAGTCTCTAGATGTGGAGTTTCTAGTTGTCGAGTTTCCAGTTATGGAGTATCTAGTAGTGGAGTTTCGAGTTGTGGAGTTTCTAGTTGTGGAGTTTCTAGTTGTGGAATCCCTAGTTGCGGAGTTTCTAGTTGCGAAGTTTCAAGTTGTGGAGTTTCAAGTTGCGGAGTCTCAAGCTGTGGAGTTTCTAGTTGTGGAGTTTCCAGTTGTGGAGTTTTGAGTTGTGGAGTTTCTAGTTGCAGAGTCTCTAGTTGTGGAGTTTCTAGTTGCAGAGTCTCTAGTTGTGGAGTTTCAAGTTGTGGAGTCTCTAGTTGTGGAGTTTCTAGTTGCCGAGTTTTCAGTTGTGGAGTATCTAGTAGTGGAGTTTCCAGTTGTGGAGTCCCTAGTTGTGGAGTTTCTAGTTGCGGAGTCTCAAGCTGTGGAGTTTCAAGTTGTGGAGTTTCTAGGTGTGGAGTCTCAAGTTATGGAGTTTAAAGTTGTGGAGTTTCAAGTTGTGGAGTCTCTAGTTGTGGAGTTTCTAGTTGCAGAGTATCTATTTGTGGAGTTTCCAGTTGTGGAGTTTCTAATTGTGAAGTCGCGGAGTCTCTTTTGTGGAGTTTCTAGTTGTGGAGTTTCTAGTTGAGGAGTTTCAAGTTGAAGAGTTTTTAGTTGTGGAGTGTCTAGTTGTGGAGTTTCCAGTTGTGGAGTTTCGAGTTGTGGAGTTTCTAGTTTTGGAGTTTCTAGTTGTGGAGTTTCTAGTTGTAGAGTCTCCTGTTGCGGAGTTTCTAGTTGCGGAGTTTCTAGTTGGAGAGTTTCCAGTTGTGGAGTTTCTAGTTGTGGAGTTTCTATTTGTGGAGTCTCTAGTTGTGTAGTTTCTAGCTGCGGAGTTTCTAGTTGCGGAGTTTCTATTTGTGGAGTTTCTAGCTGCGGAGTTTCTAGTTGCGGAGTCTCTGGTTGTGGAGATTCTAGTTGCGGAATCTCTAGTTGTGGAGTTTCTAGTTGTGGAGTTTCTAGTTGTGGAGTTTCTAGTTGTGGAGTTTCTAGTTGTAGAGTTTCTAGTTGTGGAGTTTCTAGTTGTGGAGTCTCTAGTTGCAGAGTTTCTAGTTGTGGAGTTTCTAGTTGTGGAGTTTCAAGTTGTGGAGTCTCTAGTTGTGGAGTATCTAGTTGCGGAGTATCTAGTTGCGGAGTTTCTAGTTGCGGAGTTTTTAATAGCGGAGTTTATTGTTGTGGAGTTTCAAGTTGCGGAGTCTCAAGTTGTGGAGTTTCCAGTTGTGGAGTTTTTAGTTGTGGAGTTTCTAGTTGTTGAGTTTCTAGTTGTGGAGTTTCCAGTTGTGGAGGTTTTAGCTCTGGACTTTCTAGACATGAAATTTCTTGTAGCCGAGTCTCTATTTGTGGAGTTCGTAGTTGTGGAGTTTCTAGTTGTGGAGTTTCTGGTTGTGGAGTTTCAAGTTGTGGAGTCTCTAGTTGTGGAGTTTCAAGTTGTGGAGTTTCTAGTTGCGGAGTTTCTAGTTGCGGAGTTTTTAATAGCGGAGTTTTTAGTTGTGGAGTTTCAAGTTGCGGAGGCTCAAGTTGTGGAGTTTCCAGATGTGGAGTTTTTAGTTGTGGAGTTTCTAGTTGTTGAGTTTCTAGTTGTGAAGTCTCTAGTTTTGCAGTTTCTAGTTGTGGAGTTTCTAGATATGGAATTTCTAGTTGCCGAGTCTCTATTTGTGGAGTTTGTAGTTGTGGAGTTTCTAGATATGGAATTTCTAGTTGCCGAGTGTCTATTTGTGGAGTTTGTAGTTGTGGAGTTTCTAGTTGTGGAATTTTCAATTGTGGAGTCTCTAATTGCGGAGTTTCTAGTTGTGGAGTTTCTAGTTGTGGAGTTTCTAGTTGTAGAGTTTGTAGTTGGGGAGTGTCTAGTTGTGGAGTTTAAAGTTGTGGAGTTTCTAGTTGTGGAGTCTCTAGTTGCGGAGTTTCTAGTTGTGGAGTTTCTAGTTGTGGAGTTTCTGGATGTGGAGTTTCTAGTTGTGGAGTTTCAAGTTGTGGAGTTTCTAGTTGCGGAGTCACAAGTTGTGGAGTTTCTAGTTGTGTTGTTTCAAGTTGTGGAGTTTTGAGTTGTGGAGTTTCAAGTTGTGGAGTTTCTAGTTGTGGAGTTTCGAGTTGTGGAGTTTCTAGTTGTGGAGTTTCTAGCTGCGGAGTTTCTAGGTGCAGAGTCTCTAGTTTTGGAGTTTCTAGTTGCGAATTCTCTAGTTGAGGAGCCTCTAGTTGTAGAGTTTTTAGTTGTGGAGTTTCTAGTTGTGGAGTTTCAAGTTGTGGAGTTTCTAGTTGCAGAGTCTCTGGTTGTGGAGTTTCTAGTTGCGGAATCTCTAGTTGTGGAGTTTCTAGTTGTGGAGTTTCTAGTTGTGGAGTTTCCAGTTGTGGAGTTTTTAGCTCTGGACTTCCTAGACATGAAATTTGTTGTAGCCGGGTCTTTATATGTGGAGTTCGTAGTTGTGGAGTTTCTAGTTGTGGAGTTTCTAGTTGTGAAGTCTCTTGTTGCAGAGTTTCTAGTTGTGGAGTTTCTAGTTGTGGAGTTTCAAGTTGTAGAGTCTCTAGTTGTGGAGTTTCTAGTTGCGGAGTATCTAGTTGTGGAGTTTCCAGTTGTGGAGTTTCCAGTTGTGGAATTGCGGAGTGTCTGGTTGTGGAGTTTCTAATTGTTGAGTTTCTAGTTGTGGAGTTTCGAGTTGTTGAGTCTCTAGTTGTGGAGTTTCTAGTTGTGGAGTTTCCAGATATGGAGTATCTTGTTGTGGAGTTCCCAGTTTTGAAGTATCTAGTTGTGGAGTTTCCAGTTGTGGAGTATCTAGTTGTGGAGTTTCAAGTTGTGGAGTTTCTAGTTGCGGAGTTTCTAGTTGCGGAGTTTTTAACAGCGGAGTTTCTAGTTGTGGAGTTTCAAGTTGCGGAGTCTCAAGTTGTGGAGTTTCCAGTTGTGGAGTTTTTAGTTGTGGAGTTTCTAGTTGTTGAGTTTCTAGTTGTGGAGTTTCAAGTTGTGGAGTTTCTAGTTGCGGAGTCTCAAGTTGTGGAGTTTCTAGCTTTGGAGTTCAAGTTGTGGAGTTTTGAGTTGTGGAGTTTCAAGTTGTGGAGTTTCAAGTTGTGGAGTTTCTAGTTGTGGAATCTCTAGTTGCGGAGTTTCTAGTTGTGAAGTTTCTAGTTGTGGAGTTTCTAGTTGTGGAGTTTCTGGTTGTGGAGTTTCTAGTTGTTGAGTTTATAGTTGTGAAGTCTCTAGTTTTGCAGTTTCTAGTTGTGGAGTTTCTAGTTGTGGAGTTTCTAGTGGCGGAGTCTCAAGTTGTGGAGTTTCTAGTTGTGGAGTTTCAAGTTGTGGAGTTTTGAGCTGTGGAGTTTCAAGTGTTGGAGTTTCTAGTTGTTGAGTCTCTAGTTGTGGAGTTTCTAGTTGTGGAGTTTCCAGATATGGATTATCTAGTTGTGGAGTTTCCAATTGTGGAGTATCTAGTTGTGGAGTTTCAAGTTGTGGAGTTTCTAGTTGCGGAGTTTCTAGTTGCGGAGTTTTTAATAGCGGAGTTTTTAGTTGTGGAGTTTCAAGTTGCGGAGTCTCAAGTTGTGGAGTTTCCAGTTGTGGAGGTTTTAGTTGTGGAGTTTCTACATATAAAATTTCCAGTTGCCGAGTCTCTATTTGTGGAGTTTGTAGTTGTAGAGTTTCTAGTTGTGGAATTTCTAATTGTGGAGTCTCTAGTTGCGGAGTTTCTAGTTGTGGAGTTTCTAGTTGTGGAGTTTAAAGTTGTGGAGTTTCTAGTTGTGGAGTCTCTAGTTGCGGAGTTTCTAGTTGTGAGTTTCTAGTTGTGGAGTTTCTAGTTGTGGAGTTTCTGGATGTGGAGTTTCTAGTTGTGGAGTTTCAAGTTGTGGAGTTTCTAGTTGCGGAGTCACAAGTTGTGGAGTTTCTAGTTGTGTTGTTTCAAGTTGTGGAGTTTTGAGTTGTGGAGTTTCAAGTTGTGGAGTTTCTAGTTGTGGAGTTTCGAGTTGTGGAGTTTCTAGTTGTAGAGTTTGTAGCTGCGGAGTTTCTAGGTGCAGAGTCTCTAGTTTTGGAGTTTCTAGTTGCGAATTCTCTAGTTGAGGAGCCTCTAGTTGTAGAGTTTTTAGTTGTGGAGTTTCTAGTTGTGGAGTTTCAAGTTGTGGAGTTTCTAGTTGCGGCGTCTCAAGTTGTGGAGTTTTTAAATGCGGAGTTTCTAGCTGCGGAGTTTCTAGTTGCAGAGTCTCTGGTTGTGGAGTTTCTAGTTGCGGAATCTCTAGTTGTGGAGTTTCTAGTTGTGGAGTTTCTAGTTGTGGAGTTTCCAGTTGTGGAGTTTTTAGCTCTGGACTTTCTAGACATGAAATTTCTTGTAGCCGAGTCTCTATTTGTGGAGTTCGTAGTTGTGGAGTTTCTAGTTGTGGAGTTTCTAGTTGTGGAGTTTCTAGTTGTGGAGTTTCAAGTTGTGGAGTCTCTAGTTGTGGAGTTTCTAGTTGCGGTATATCTAGTTGTGGAGTTTCCAGTTGTGGAGTTTCCAGTTGTGGAATTGCGGAGTGTCTGGTTGTGGAGTTTCTAATTGTTGAGTTTCTAGTTGTGGAGTTTCGAGTTGTTGAGTCTCTAGTTGTGGAGTTTCTAGTTGTGGAGTTTCCAGATATTGAGTATCCAGTTGTGGAGTTCCCAGTTTTGAAGTATCTAGTTGTGGAGTTTCCAGTTGTGGAGTATATAGTTGTGGAGTTTCAAGTTGTGGAGTTTCTAGTTGCGGAGTTTCTAGTTGCGGAGTTTTTAACAGCGGAGTATCTAGTTGTGGAGTTTCAAGTTGCGGAGTCTCAAGTTGTGGAGTTTCCAGTTGTGGAGTTTTTAGTTGTGGAGTTTCTAGTTGTTGAGTTTCGAGTTGTGGAGTTTCAAGTTGTGGAGTTTCTAGTTGCGGAGTCTCAAGTTGTGGAGTTTCTAGCTTTGGAATTCAAGTTGTGGAGTTTTGAGTTGTGGAGTTTCAAGTTGTGGAGTTTCTAGTTGTGGAGTTTTGAGTTGTGGAGTTTCTAGTTGTGGAGTTTCTACCTGCGGAGTTTCTAGGTGCAGAGTCTCAAGTTGTGGAGTTTCAAGTTGTGGAGTTTTGAGTTGTGGAGTTTCAAGTTGTGGAGTTTCTAGTTGTGGAGTCTCTAGTTGCGGAGTTTCTAGTTGTGAAGTTTCTAGTTGTGGAGTTTCTAGTTGTGGAGTTTCTGGTTGTGGAGTTTCTAGTTGTTGAGTTTCTAGTTGTGAAGTCTCTAGTTTTGCAGTTTCTAGTTGTGGAGTTTCTAGTTGTGGAGTTTCAAGTTGTGGAGTTTCTAGTGGCGGAGTCTCAAGTTGTGGAGTTTCTAGTTGTGGAGTTTCAAGTTGTGGAGTTTTGAGCTGTGGAGTTTCAAGTGTTGCAGTTTCTAGTTGTTGAGTCTCTAGTTGTGGAGTTTCTAGTTGTGGAGTTTCCAGATATGGATTATCTAGTTGTGGAGTTTCCAATTGTGGAGTATCTAGTTGTGGAGTTTCAAGTTGTGGAGTTTCTAGTTGCGGAGTTTCTAGTTGCGGAGTTTTTAATAGCGGAGTTTTTAGTTGTGGAGTTTCAAGTTGCGGAGTCTCAAGTTGTGGAGTTTCCAGTTGTGGAGTTTTTAGTTGTGGAGTTTCTAGATATGGAATTTCTAGTTGCCGAGTCTCTATTTGTGGAGTTTGTAGTTGTGGAGTTTCTAGTTGTGGAATTTCTAATTGTGGAGTCTCTAGTTGCGGAGTTTCTAGTTGTGGAGTTTCTAGTTGTGGAGTTTCTAGTTGTGGAGTTTGTAGTTGTGGAGTCTCTAGTTGTGGAGTTTAAAGTTGTGGAGTTTCTAGTTGTGGAGTCTCTAGTTGCGGAGTTTCTAGTTGTGAGTTTCTAGTTGTGGAGTTTCTAGTTGTGGAGTTTCTGGATGTGGAGTTTCTAGTTGTGGAGTTTCAAGTTGTGGAGTTTCTAGTTGCGAAGTCACAAGTTGTGGAGTTTCTAGTTGTGTTGTTTCAAGTTGTGGAGTTTTGAGTTGTGGAGTTTCAAGTTGTGGAGTTTCTAGTTGTGGAGTTTCGAGTTGTGGAGTTTCTAGTTGTGGAGTTTCTAGCTGCGGAGTTTCTAGGTGCAGAGTCTCTAGTTTTGGAGTTTCTAGTTGCGAATTCTCTAGTTGAGGAGCCTCTAGTTGTAGAGTTTTTAGTTGTGGAGTTTCTAGTTGTGGAGTTTCAAGTTGTGGAGTTTTTAAATGCGGAGTTTCTAGCTGTGGAGTTTCTAGTTGCAGAGTCTCTGGTTGTGGAGTTTCTAGTTGCGGAATCTCTAGTTGTGGAGTTTCTAGTTGCGGAGTTTCTAGTTGTGGAGTTTCAAGTTGTGGAGTTTCTAGTTGTGGAGTCTCTAGTTGCGGAGTTTCTAGTTGTGAAGTTTCTAGTTGTGGAGTTTCTAGTTTTGAAGTTTCAAGTTGTGGAGTTTCTAGTTGCCGAGTCTCTATTTGTGGAGTTTGTAGTTGTGGAGTTTCTAGTTGTGGAATTTCTAATTGTGGAGTCTCTAGTTGCGGAGTTTCTAGTTGTGGAGTTTCTAGTTGTGGAGTTTCTAGTTGTGGAGTTTGTAGTTGTGGAGTCTCTAGTTGTGGAGTTTAAAGTTGTGGAGTTTCTAGTTGTGGAGTCTCTAGTTGCGGAGTTTCTAGTTGTGAGTTTCTAGTTGTGGAGTTTCTAGTTGTGGAGTTTCTGGATGTGGAGTTTCTAGTTGTGGAGTTTCAAGTTGTGGAGTTTCTAGTTGCGAAGTCACAAGTTGTGGAGTTTCTAGTTGTGTTGTTTCAAGTTGTGGAGTTTTGAGTTGTGGAGTTTCAAGTTGTGGAGTTTCTAGTTGTGGAGTTTCGAGTTGTGGAGTTTCTAGTTGTGGAGTTTCTAGCTGCGGAGTTTCTAGGTGCAGAGTCTCTAGTTTTGGAGTTTCTAGTTGCGAATTCTCTAGTTGAGGAGCCTCTAGTTGTAGAGTTTTTAGTTGTGGAGTTTCTAGTTGTGGAGTTTCAAGTTGTGGAGTTTTTAAATGCGGAGTTTCTAGCTGTGGAGTTTCTAGTTGCAGAGTCTCTGGTTGTGGAGTTTCTAGTTGCGGAATCTCTAGTTGTGGAGTTTCTAGTTGCGGAGTTTCTAGTTGTGGAGTTTCAAGTTGTGGAGTTTCTAGTTGTGGAGTCTCTAGTTGCGGAGTTTCTAGTTGTGAAGTTTCTAGTTGTGGAGTTTCTAGTTTTGAAGTTTCTAGTTGTGGAGTTTCTAGTTGTAGAGTCTCCTGTTGCGGAGTTTCTAGTTGCGGAGTTTCTAGTTGGGGAGTTTCCAGTTGTGGAGTTTCTAGTTGTGGAGTTTCTACTTGTGGAGTCTCAAGTTGTGGAGTTTAAACTTGTGGAGTTTCAAGTTGTGGAGTCTATAGTTGTGGAGTTTCTAGTTGTAGATTTTCTAGTTGTGGAGTATCTAGTTGTGGATTTTCCAGTTGTGGAGTTTCTAGTAGTTCCGTTGCGGAGTATCTAGTTGTTGAGTTTCTAGTTGCAGAGTATCTAGTTGTGGAGTTTCAAATTGTGGAGTCTCTAGATGTGGAGTTTCTAGTTGTCGAGTTTCCAGTTATGGAGTATCTAGTAGTGGAGTTTCGAGTTGTGGAGTTTCTAGTTGTGGAGTTTCTAGTTGTGGAGTCCCTAGTTGCGGAGTTTCTAGTTGCGAAGTTTCAAGTTGTGGAGTTTCAAGTTGCGGAGTCTCAAGCTGTGGAGTTTCTAGTTGTGGAGTTTCCAGTTGTGGAGTTTTGAGTTGTGGAGTTTCTAGTTGCAGAGTCTCTAGTTGTGGAGTTTCTAGTTGCAGAGTCTCTAGTTGTGGAGTTTCAAGTTGTGGAGTCTCTAGTTGTGGAGTTTCTAGTTGCCGAGTTTTCAGTTGTGGAGTATCTAGTAGTGGAGTTTCCAGTTGTGGAGTCCCTAGTTGTGGAGTTTCTAGTTGCGGAGTCTCAAGCTGTGGAGTTTCAAGTTGTGGAGTTTCTAGGTGTGGAGTCTCAAGTTATGGAGTTTAAAGTTGTGGAGTTTCAAGTTGTGGAGTCTCTAGTTGTGGAGTTTCTAGTTGCAGAGTATCTATTTGTGGAGTTTCCAGTTGTGGAGTTTCTAATTGTGAAGTCGCGGAGTCTCTTTTGTGGAGTTTCTAGTTGTGGAGTTTCTAGTTGAGGAGTTTCAAGTTGAAGAGTTTTTAGTTGTGGAGTGTCTAGTTGTGGAGTTTCCAGTTGTGGAGTTTCGAGTTGTGGAGTTTCTAGTTTTGGAGTTTCTAGTTGTGGAGTTTCTAGTTGTAGAGTCTCCTGTTGCGGAGTTTCTAGTTGCGGAGTTTCTAGTTGGAGAGTTTCCAGTTGTGGAGTTTCTAGTTGTGGAGTTTCTATTTGTGGAGTCTCTAGTTGTGTAGTTTCTAGCTGCGGAGTTTCTAGTTGCGGAGTTTCTATTTGTGGAGTTTCTAGCTGCGGAGTTTCTAGTTGCGGAGTCTCTGGTTGTGGAGATTCTAGTTGCGGAATCTCTAGTTGTGGAGTTTCTAGTTGTGGAGTTTCTAGTTGTGGAGTTTCTAGTTGTGGAGTTTCTAGTTGTAGAGTTTCTAGTTGTGGAGTTTCTAGTTGTGGAGTCTCTAGTTGCAGAGTTTCTAGTTGTGGAGTTTCTAGTTGTGGAGTTTCAAGTTGTGGAGTCTCTAGTTGTGGAGTATCTAGTTGCGGAGTATCTAGTTGCGGAGTTTCTAGTTGCGGAGTTTTTAATAGCGGAGTTTATTGTTGTGGAGTTTCAAGTTGCGGAGTCTCAAGTTGTGGAGTTTCCAGTTGTGGAGTTTTTAGTTGTGGAGTTTCTAGTTGTTGAGTTTCTAGTTGTGGAGTTTCCAGTTGTGGAGGTTTTAGCTCTGGACTTTCTAGACATGAAATTTCTTGTAGCCGAGTCTCTATTTGTGGAGTTCGTAGTTGTGGAGTTTCTAGTTGTGGAGTTTCTGGTTGTGGAGTTTCAAGTTGTGGAGTCTCTAGTTGTGGAGTTTCAAGTTGTGGAGTTTCTAGTTGCGGAGTTTCTAGTTGCGGAGTTTTTAATAGCGGAGTTTTTAGTTGTGGAGTTTCAAGTTGCGGAGGCTCAAGTTGTGGAGTTTCCAGATGTGGAGTTTTTAGTTGTGGAGTTTCTAGTTGTTGAGTTTCTAGTTGTGAAGTCTCTAGTTTTGCAGTTTCTAGTTGTGGAGTTTCTAGATATGGAATTTCTAGTTGCCGAGTCTCTATTTGTGGAGTTTGTAGTTGTGGAGTTTCTAGATATGGAATTTCTAGTTGCCGAGTGTCTATTTGTGGAGTTTGTAGTTGTGGAGTTTCTAGTTGTGGAATTTTCAATTGTGGAGTCTCTAATTGCGGAGTTTCTAGTTGTGGAGTTTCTAGTTGTGGAGTTTCTAGTTGTAGAGTTTGTAGTTGGGGAGTGTCTAGTTGTGGAGTTTAAAGTTGTGGAGTTTCTAGTTGTGGAGTCTCTAGTTGCGGAGTTTCTAGTTGTGGAGTTTCTAGTTGTGGAGTTTCTGGATGTGGAGTTTCTAGTTGTGGAGTTTCAAGTTGTGGAGTTTCTAGTTGCGGAGTCACAAGTTGTGGAGTTTCTAGTTGTGTTGTTTCAAGTTGTGGAGTTTTGAGTTGTGGAGTTTCAAGTTGTGGAGTTTCTAGTTGTGGAGTTTCGAGTTGTGGAGTTTCTAGTTGTGGAGTTTCTAGCTGCGGAGTTTCTAGGTGCAGAGTCTCTAGTTTTGGAGTTTCTAGTTGCGAATTCTCTAGTTGAGGAGCCTCTAGTTGTAGAGTTTTTAGTTGTGGAGTTTCTAGTTGTGGAGTTTCAAGTTGTGGAGTTTCTAGTTGCAGAGTCTCTGGTTGTGGAGTTTCTAGTTGCGGAATCTCTAGTTGTGGAGTTTCTAGTTGTGGAGTTTCTAGTTGTGGAGTTTCCAGTTGTGGAGTTTTTAGCTCTGGACTTCCTAGACATGAAATTTGTTGTAGCCGGGTCTTTATATGTGGAGTTCGTAGTTGTGGAGTTTCTAGTTGTGGAGTTTCTAGTTGTGAAGTCTCTTGTTGCAGAGTTTCTAGTTGTGGAGTTTCTAGTTGTGGAGTTTCAAGTTGTAGAGTCTCTAGTTGTGGAGTTTCTAGTTGCGGAGTATCTAGTTGTGGAGTTTCCAGTTGTGGAGTTTCCAGTTGTGGAATTGCGGAGTGTCTGGTTGTGGAGTTTCTAATTGTTGAGTTTCTAGTTGTGGAGTTTCGAGTTGTTGAGTCTCTAGTTGTGGAGTTTCTAGTTGTGGAGTTTCCAGATATGGAGTATCTTGTTGTGGAGTTCCCAGTTTTGAAGTATCTAGTTGTGGAGTTTCCAGTTGTGGAGTATCTAGTTGTGGAGTTTCAAGTTGTGGAGTTTCTAGTTGCGGAGTTTCTAGTTGCGGAGTTTTTAACAGCGGAGTTTCTAGTTGTGGAGTTTCAAGTTGCGGAGTCTCAAGTTGTGGAGTTTCCAGTTGTGGAGTTTTTAGTTGTGGAGTTTCTAGTTGTTGAGTTTCTAGTTGTGGAGTTTCAAGTTGTGGAGTTTCTAGTTGCGGAGTCTCAAGTTGTGGAGTTTCTAGCTTTGGAGTTCAAGTTGTGGAGTTTTGAGTTGTGGAGTTTCAAGTTGTGGAGTTTCAAGTTGTGGAGTTTCTAGTTGTGGAATCTCTAGTTGCGGAGTTTCTAGTTGTGAAGTTTCTAGTTGTGGAGTTTCTAGTTGTGGAGTTTCTGGTTGTGGAGTTTCTAGTTGTTGAGTTTATAGTTGTGAAGTCTCTAGTTTTGCAGTTTCTAGTTGTGGAGTTTCTAGTTGTGGAGTTTCTAGTGGCGGAGTCTCAAGTTGTGGAGTTTCTAGTTGTGGAGTTTCAAGTTGTGGAGTTTTGAGCTGTGGAGTTTCAAGTGTTGGAGTTTCTAGTTGTTGAGTCTCTAGTTGTGGAGTTTCTAGTTGTGGAGTTTCCAGATATGGATTATCTAGTTGTGGAGTTTCCAATTGTGGAGTATCTAGTTGTGGAGTTTCAAGTTGTGGAGTTTCTAGTTGCGGAGTTTCTAGTTGCGGAGTTTTTAATAGCGGAGTTTTTAGTTGTGGAGTTTCAAGTTGCGGAGTCTCAAGTTGTGGAGTTTCCAGTTGTGGAGGTTTTAGTTGTGGAGTTTCTACATATAAAATTTCCAGTTGCCGAGTCTCTATTTGTGGAGTTTGTAGTTGTAGAGTTTCTAGTTGTGGAATTTCTAATTGTGGAGTCTCTAGTTGCGGAGTTTCTAGTTGTGGAGTTTCTAGTTGTGGAGTTTAAAGTTGTGGAGTTTCTAGTTGTGGAGTCTCTAGTTGCGGAGTTTCTAGTTGTGAGTTTCTAGTTGTGGAGTTTCTAGTTGTGGAGTTTCTGGATGTGGAGTTTCTAGTTGTGGAGTTTCAAGTTGTGGAGTTTCTAGTTGCGGAGTCACAAGTTGTGGAGTTTCTAGTTGTGTTGTTTCAAGTTGTGGAGTTTTGAGTTGTGGAGTTTCAAGTTGTGGAGTTTCTAGTTGTGGAGTTTCGAGTTGTGGAGTTTCTAGTTGTAGAGTTTGTAGCTGCGGAGTTTCTAGGTGCAGAGTCTCTAGTTTTGGAGTTTCTAGTTGCGAATTCTCTAGTTGAGGAGCCTCTAGTTGTAGAGTTTTTAGTTGTGGAGTTTCTAGTTGTGGAGTTTCAAGTTGTGGAGTTTCTAGTTGCGGCGTCTCAAGTTGTGGAGTTTTTAAATGCGGAGTTTCTAGCTGCGGAGTTTCTAGTTGCAGAGTCTCTGGTTGTGGAGTTTCTAGTTGCGGAATCTCTAGTTGTGGAGTTTCTAGTTGTGGAGTTTCTAGTTGTGGAGTTTCCAGTTGTGGAGTTTTTAGCTCTGGACTTTCTAGACATGAAATTTCTTGTAGCCGAGTCTCTATTTGTGGAGTTCGTAGTTGTGGAGTTTCTAGTTGTGGAGTTTCTAGTTGTGGAGTTTCTAGTTGTGGAGTTTCAAGTTGTGGAGTCTCTAGTTGTGGAGTTTCTAGTTGCGGTATATCTAGTTGTGGAGTTTCCAGTTGTGGAGTTTCCAGTTGTGGAATTGCGGAGTGTCTGGTTGTGGAGTTTCTAATTGTTGAGTTTCTAGTTGTGGAGTTTCGAGTTGTTGAGTCTCTAGTTGTGGAGTTTCTAGTTGTGGAGTTTCCAGATATTGAGTATCCAGTTGTGGAGTTCCCAGTTTTGAAGTATCTAGTTGTGGAGTTTCCAGTTGTGGAGTATATAGTTGTGGAGTTTCAAGTTGTGGAGTTTCTAGTTGCGGAGTTTCTAGTTGCGGAGTTTTTAACAGCGGAGTATCTAGTTGTGGAGTTTCAAGTTGCGGAGTCTCAAGTTGTGGAGTTTCCAGTTGTGGAGTTTTTAGTTGTGGAGTTTCTAGTTGTTGAGTTTCGAGTTGTGGAGTTTCAAGTTGTGGAGTTTCTAGTTGCGGAGTCTCAAGTTGTGGAGTTTCTAGCTTTGGAATTCAAGTTGTGGAGTTTTGAGTTGTGGAGTTTCAAGTTGTGGAGTTTCTAGTTGTGGAGTTTTGAGTTGTGGAGTTTCTAGTTGTGGAGTTTCTACCTGCGGAGTTTCTAGGTGCAGAGTCTCAAGTTGTGGAGTTTCAAGTTGTGGAGTTTTGAGTTGTGGAGTTTCAAGTTGTGGAGTTTCTAGTTGTGGAGTCTCTAGTTGCGGAGTTTCTAGTTGTGAAGTTTCTAGTTGTGGAGTTTCTAGTTGTGGAGTTTCTGGTTGTGGAGTTTCTAGTTGTTGAGTTTCTAGTTGTGAAGTCTCTAGTTTTGCAGTTTCTAGTTGTGGAGTTTCTAGTTGTGGAGTTTCAAGTTGTGGAGTTTCTAGTGGCGGAGTCTCAAGTTGTGGAGTTTCTAGTTGTGGAGTTTCAAGTTGTGGAGTTTTGAGCTGTGGAGTTTCAAGTGTTGCAGTTTCTAGTTGTTGAGTCTCTAGTTGTGGAGTTTCTAGTTGTGGAGTTTCCAGATATGGATTATCTAGTTGTGGAGTTTCCAATTGTGGAGTATCTAGTTGTGGAGTTTCAAGTTGTGGAGTTTCTAGTTGCGGAGTTTCTAGTTGCGGAGTTTTTAATAGCGGAGTTTTTAGTTGTGGAGTTTCAAGTTGCGGAGTCTCAAGTTGTGGAGTTTCCAGTTGTGGAGTTTTTAGTTGTGGAGTTTCTAGATATGGAATTTCTAGTTGCCGAGTCTCTATTTGTGGAGTTTGTAGTTGTGGAGTTTCTAGTTGTGGAATTTCTAATTGTGGAGTCTCTAGTTGCGGAGTTTCTAGTTGTGGAGTTTCTAGTTGTGGAGTTTCTAGTTGTGGAGTTTGTAGTTGTGGAGTCTCTAGTTGTGGAGTTTAAAGTTGTGGAGTTTCTAGTTGTGGAGTCTCTAGTTGCGGAGTTTCTAGTTGTGAGTTTCTAGTTGTGGAGTTTCTAGTTGTGGAGTTTCTGGATGTGGAGTTTCTAGTTGTGGAGTTTCAAGTTGTGGAGTTTCTAGTTGCGAAGTCACAAGTTGTGGAGTTTCTAGTTGTGTTGTTTCAAGTTGTGGAGTTTTGAGTTGTGGAGTTTCAAGTTGTGGAGTTTCTAGTTGTGGAGTTTCGAGTTGTGGAGTTTCTAGTTGTGGAGTTTCTAGCTGCGGAGTTTCTAGGTGCAGAGTCTCTAGTTTTGGAGTTTCTAGTTGCGAATTCTCTAGTTGAGGAGCCTCTAGTTGTAGAGTTTTTAGTTGTGGAGTTTCTAGTTGTGGAGTTTCAAGTTGTGGAGTTTTTAAATGCGGAGTTTCTAGCTGTGGAGTTTCTAGTTGCAGAGTCTCTGGTTGTGGAGTTTCTAGTTGCGGAATCTCTAGTTGTGGAGTTTCTAGTTGCGGAGTTTCTAGTTGTGGAGTTTCAAGTTGTGGAGTTTCTAGTTGTGGAGTCTCTAGTTGCGGAGTTTCTAGTTGTGAAGTTTCTAGTTGTGGAGTTTCTAGTTTTGAAGTTTCTAGTTGTGGAGTTTCTAGTTGTAGAGTCTCCTGTTGCGGAGTTTCTAGTTGCGGAGTTTCTAGTTGGGGAGTTTCCAGTTGTGGAGTTTCTAGTTGTGGAGTTTCTACTTGTGGAGTCTCAAGTTGTGGAGTTTAAACTTGTGGAGTTTCAAGTTGTGGAGTCTATAGTTGTGGAGTTTCTAGTTGTAGATTTTCTAGTTGTGGAGTATCTAGTTGTGGATTTTCCAGTTGTGGAGTTTCTAGTAGTTCCGTTGCGGAGTATCTAGTTGTTGAGTTTCTAGTTGCAGAGTATCTAGTTGTGGAGTTTCAAATTGTGGAGTCTCTAGATGTGGAGTTTCTAGTTGTCGAGTTTCCAGTTATGGAGTATCTAGTAGTGGAGTTTCGAGTTGTGGAGTTTCTAGTTGTGGAGTTTCTAGTTGTGGAGTCCCTAGTTGCGGAGTTTCTAGTTGCGAAGTTTCAAGTTGTGGAGTTTCAAGTTGCGGAGTCTCAAGCTGTGGAGTTTCTAGTTGTGGAGTTTCCAGTTGTGGAGTTTTGAGTTGTGGAGTTTCTAGTTGCAGAGTCTCTAGTTGTGGAGTTTCTAGTTGCAGAGTCTCTAGTTGTGGAGTTTCAAGTTGTGGAGTCTCTAGTTGTGGAGTTTCTAGTTGCCGAGTTTTCAGTTGTGGAGTATCTAGTAGTGGAGTTTCCAGTTGTGGAGTCCCTAGTTGTGGAGTTTCTAGTTGCGGAGTCTCAAGCTGTGGAGTTTCAAGTTGTGGAGTTTCTAGGTGTGGAGTCTCAAGTTATGGAGTTTAAAGTTGTGGAGTTTCAAGTTGTGGAGTCTCTAGTTGTGGAGTTTCTAGTTGCAGAGTATCTATTTGTGGAGTTTCCAGTTGTGGAGTTTCTAATTGTGAAGTCGCGGAGTCTCTTTTGTGGAGTTTCTAGTTGTGGAGTTTCTAGTTGAGGAGTTTCAAGTTGAAGAGTTTTTAGTTGTGGAGTGTCTAGTTGTGGAGTTTCCAGTTGTGGAGTTTCGAGTTGTGGAGTTTCTAGTTTTGGAGTTTCTAGTTGTGGAGTTTCTAGTTGTAGAGTCTCCTGTTGCGGAGTTTCTAGTTGCGGAGTTTCTAGTTGGAGAGTTTCCAGTTGTGGAGTTTCTAGTTGTGGAGTTTCTATTTGTGGAGTCTCTAGTTGTGTAGTTTCTAGCTGCGGAGTTTCTAGTTGCGGAGTTTCTATTTGTGGAGTTTCTAGCTGCGGAGTTTCTAGTTGCGGAGTCTCTGGTTGTGGAGATTCTAGTTGCGGAATCTCTAGTTGTGGAGTTTCTAGTTGTGGAGTTTCTAGTTGTGGAGTTTCTAGTTGTGGAGTTTCTAGTTGTAGAGTTTCTAGTTGTGGAGTTTCTAGTTGTGGAGTCTCTAGTTGCAGAGTTTCTAGTTGTGGAGTTTCTAGTTGTGGAGTTTCAAGTTGTGGAGTCTCTAGTTGTGGAGTATCTAGTTGCGGAGTATCTAGTTGCGGAGTTTCTAGTTGCGGAGTTTTTAATAGCGGAGTTTATTGTTGTGGAGTTTCAAGTTGCGGAGTCTCAAGTTGTGGAGTTTCCAGTTGTGGAGTTTTTAGTTGTGGAGTTTCTAGTTGTTGAGTTTCTAGTTGTGGAGTTTCCAGTTGTGGAGGTTTTAGCTCTGGACTTTCTAGACATGAAATTTCTTGTAGCCGAGTCTCTATTTGTGGAGTTCGTAGTTGTGGAGTTTCTAGTTGTGGAGTTTCTGGTTGTGGAGTTTCAAGTTGTGGAGTCTCTAGTTGTGGAGTTTCTAGTTGCGGAGTATCTAGTTGTGGAGTTTCCAGTTGTGGAGTTTCCAGTTGTGGAATTGCGGAGTGTCTGGTTGTGGAGTTTCTAATTGTTGAGTCTCTAGTTGTGGAGTTTCTAGTTGTGGAGTTTCCAGATATTGAGTATCTAGTTGTGGAGTTCCCAGTTTTGAAGTATCTAGTTGTGGAGTTTCCAGTTGTGGAGTATATAGTTGTGGAGTTTCAAGTTGTGGACTTTCTAGTTGCGGAGTTCTAGTTGTGGAGTTTTGAGTTGTGGAGTTTCAAGTTGTGGAGTTTCTAGTTGTGGAGTTTTGAGTTGTGGAGTTTTTACCTGCGGAGTTTCTAGGTGCAGAGTCTCAAGTTGTGGAGTTTCAAGTTGTGGAGTTTTGAGTTGTGGAGTTTCAAGTGTTGGAGTTTCTAGTTGTGGAGTCTCTAGTTGCGGAGTTTCTAGTTGTGAAGTTTCTAGTTGTGGAGTTTCTAGTTGTGGAGTTTCTGGTTGTGGAGTTTCTAGTTGTTGAGTTTCTAGTTGTGAAGTCTCTAGTTTTGCAGTTTCTAGTTGTGGAGTTTCTAGTTGTGGAGTTTCTAGTGGCGGAGTCTCAAGTTGTGGAGTTTCTAGTTGTGGAGTTTCAAGTTGTGGAGTTTTGAGCTGTGGAGTTTCAAGTGTTGGAGTTTCTAGTTGTTGAGTCTCTAGTTGTGGAGTTTCTAGTTGTGGAGTTTCCAGATATGGATTATCTAGTTGTGGAGTTTCCAATTGTGGAGTATCTAGTTGTGGAGTTTCAAGTTGTGGAGTTTCTAGTTGCGGAATTTCTAGTTGCGGAGTTTTTAATAGCGGAGTTTTTAGTTGTGGAGTTTCAAGTTGCGGAGTCTCAAGTTGTGGAGTTTCCAGTTGTGGAGTTTTTAGTTGTGGAGTTTCTAGATATGGAATTTCTAGTTGCCGAGTATCTATTTGTGGAGTTTGTAGTTGTGGAGTTTCTAGTTGTGGAATTTCTAATTGTGGAGTCTCTAGTTGCGGAGTTTCTAGTTGTGGAGTTTCTAGTTGTGGAGTTTCTAGTTGTGGAGTTTGTAGTTGTGGAGTTTCTAGTTGTGGAGTTTAAAGTTGTGGAGTTTCTAGTTGTGGAGTCTCTAGTTGCGGAGTTTCTAGTTGTGAGTTTCTAGTTGTGGAGTTTCTAGTTGTGGAGTTTCTGGATGTGGAGTTTCTAGTTGTGGAGTTTCAAGTTGTGGAGTTTCTAGTTGCGAAGTCACAAGTTGTGGAGTTTCTAGTTGTGTTGTTTCAAGTTGTGGAGTTTTGAGTTGTAGAGTCTCTAGTTGTGGAGTCTCTAGTTGTGGAGTTTCTAGTTGCGGTATATCTAGTTGTGGAGTTTCCAGTTGTGGAGTTTCTAGTTGCAGAGTCTCTAGTTGTGGAGTTTCAAGTTGTGGAGTCTCTAGTTGTGGAGTTTCTAGTTGCCGAGTTTCCAGTTGTGGAGTATCTAGTAGTGGAGTTTCCAGTTGTGGAGTTTCTAGTTGCGGAGTTTCTAGTTGTGAGTTTCTAGTTGTGGAGTTTCTAGTTGTGGAGTTTCTGGATGTGGAGTTTCTAGTTGTGGAGTTTCAAGTTGTGGAGTTTCTAGTTGCGAAGTCACAAGTTGTGGAGTTTCTAGTTGTGTTGTTTCAAGTTGTGGAGTTTTGAGTTGTGGAGTTTCAAGTTGTGGAGTTTCAAGTTGTGGAGTTTCGAGTTGTGGAGTTTCTAGTTGTGGAGTTTCTAGCTGCGGAGTTTCTAGGTGCAGAGTCTCTAGTTTTGGAGTTTCTAGTTGCGAATTCTCTAGTTGAGGAGCCTCTAGTTGTAGAGTTTTTAGTTGTGGAGTTTCTAGTTGTGGAGTTTCAAGTTGTGGAGTTTTTAAATGCGGAGTTTCTAGCTGTGGAGTTTCTAGTTGCGGAATCTCTAGTTGTGGAGTTTCTAGTTGCGGAGTTTCTAGTTGTGGAGTTTCAAGTTGTGGAGTTTCTAGTTGTGGAGTCTCTAGTTGCGGAGTTTCTAGTTGTGAAGTTTCTAGTTGTGGAGTTTCTAGTTTTGAAGTTTCTAGTTGTGGAGTTTCTAGTTGTAGAGTCTCCTGTTGCGGAGTTTCTAGTTGCGGAGTTTCTAGTTGGGGAGTTTCCAGTTGTGGAGTTTCTAGTTGTGGAGTTTCTACTTGTGGAGTCTCAAGTTGTGGAGTTTAAACTTGTGGAGTTTCAAGTTGTGGAGTCTATAGTTGTGGAGTTTCTAGTTGTAGATTTTCTAGTTGTGGAGTATCTAGTTGTGGATTTTCCAGTTGTGGAGTTTCTAGTAGTTCCATTGCGGAGTATCTAGTTGTTGAGTTTCTAGTTGCAGAGTCTCTAGTTGTGGAGTTTCAAATTGTGGAGTCTCTAGATGTGGAGTTTCTAGTTGTCGAGTTTCCAGTTATGGAGTATCTAGTAGTGGAGTTTCGAGTTGTGGAGTTTCTAGTTGTGGAGTTTCTAGTTGTGGAGTCCCTAGTTGCGGAGTTTCTAGTTGCGAAGTTTCAAGTTGTGGAGTTTCAAGTTGCGGAGTCTCAAGTTGTGGAGTTTCTAGTTGTGGAGTTTCAAGTTGTGGAGTTTTGAGTTGTGGAGTTTCAAGTGTTGGAGTTTCTAGTTGTTGAGTCTCTAGTTGTGGAGTTTCCAGATATGGATTATCTAGTTGTGGAGTTTCCAATTGTGGAGTATCTAGTTGTGGAGTTTCAAGTTGTGGAGTTTCTAGTTGCGGAGTTTCTAGTTGCGGAGTTTTTAATAGCGGAGTTTTTAGTTGTGGAGTTTCAAGTTGCGGAGGCTCAAGTTGTGGAGTTTCCAGATGTGGAGTTTTTAGTTGTGGAGTTTTTAGTTGTTGAGTTTCTAGTTGTGAAGTCTCTAGTTTTGCAGTTTCTAGTTGTGGAGTTTCTAGATATGGAATTTCTAGTTGCCGAGTCTCTATTTGTGGAGTTTGTAGTTGTGGAGTTTCTAGATATGGAATTTCTAGTTGCCGAGTGTCTATTTGTGGAGTTTGTAGTTGTGGAGTTTCTAGTTGTGGAATTTTCAATTGTGGAGTCTCTAATTGCGGAGTTTCTAGTTGTGGAGTTTCTAGTTGTGGAGTTTCTAGTTGTAGAGTTTGTAGTTGGGGAGTGTCTAGTTGTGGAGTTTAAAGTTGTGGAGTTTCTAGTTGTGGAGTCTCTAGTTGCGGAGTTTCTAGTTGTGGAGTTTCTAGTTGTGGAGTTTCTAGTTGTGGAGTTTCTGGATGTGGAGTTTCTAGTTGTGGAGTTTCAAGTTGTGGAGTTTCTAGTTGCGGAGTCACAAGTTGTGGAGTTTCTAGTTGTGTTGTTTCAAGTTGTGGAGTTTTGAGTTGTGGAGTTTCAAGTTGTGGAGTTTCTAGTTGTAGAGTCTCCTGTTGCGGAGTTTCTAGTTGCGGAGTTTCTAGTTGGAGAGTTTCCAGTTGTGGAGTTTCTAGTTGTGGAGTTTCTATTTGTGGAGTCTCTAGTTGTGTAGTTTCTAGCTGCGGAGTTTCTAGTTGCGGAGTTTCTATTTGTGGAGTTTCTAGCTGCGGAGTTTCTAGTTGCGGAGTCTCTGGTTGTGGAGATTCTAGTTGCGGAATCTCTAGTTGTGGAGTTTCTAGTTGTGGAGTTTCTAGTTGTGGAGTTTCTAGTTGTGGAGTTTCTAGTTGTAGAGTTTCTAGTTGTGGAGTTTCTAGTTGTGGAGTCTCTAGTTGCAGAGTTTCTAGTTGTGGAGTTTCTAGTTGTGGAGTTTCAAGTTGTGGAGTCTCTAGTTGTGGAGTATCTAGTTGCGGAGTATCTAGTTGCGGAGTTTCTAGTTGCGGAGTTTTTAATAGCGGAGTTTATTGTTGTGGAGTTTCAAGTTGCGGAGTCTCAAGTTGTGGAGTTTCCAGTTGTGGAGTTTTTAGTTGTGGAGTTTCTAGTTGTTGAGTTTCTAGTTGTGGAGTTTCCAGTTGTGGAGGTTTTAGCTCTGGACTTTCTAGACATGAAATTTCTTGTAGCCGAGTCTCTATTTGTGGAGTTCGTAGTTGTGGAGTTTCTAGTTGTGGAGTTTCTGGTTGTGGAGTTTCAAGTTGTGGAGTCTCTAGTTGTGGAGTTTCTAGTTGCGGAGTATCTAGTTGTGGAGTTTCCAGTTGTGGAGTTTCCAGTTGTGGAATTGCGGAGTGTCTGGTTGTGGAGTTTCTAATTGTTGAGTCTCTAGTTGTGGAGTTTCTAGTTGTGGAGTTTCCAGATATTGAGTATCTAGTTGTGGAGTTCCCAGTTTTGAAGTATCTAGTTGTGGAGTTTCCAGTTGTGGAGTATATAGTTG
The DNA here is from genome assembly GCF_043290135.1 of Rhipicephalus microplus. Lineage (NCBI taxonomy): Eukaryota > Metazoa > Arthropoda > Arachnida > Ixodida > Ixodidae > Rhipicephalus > Rhipicephalus microplus. The sequence continues at coordinate 198,753 of NW_027464714.1, forward strand.
TGGAGTTTCAAGTTGTGGACTTTCTAGTTGCGGAGTTCTAGTTGTGGAGTTTTGAGTTGTGGAGTTTCAAGTTGTGGAGTTTCTAGTTGTGGAGTTTTGAGTTGTGGAGTTTTTACCTGCGGAGTTTCTAGGTGCAGAGTCTCAAGTTGTGGAGTTTCAAGTTGTGGAGTTTTGAGTTGTGGAGTTTCAAGTGTTGGAGTTTCTAGTTGTGGAGTCTCTAGTTGCGGAGTTTCTAGTTGTGAAGTTTCTAGTTGTGGAGTTTCTAGTTGTGGAGTTTCTGGTTGTGGAGTTTCTAGTTGTTGAGTTTCTAGTTGTGAAGTCTCTAGTTTTGCAGTTTCTAGTTGTGGAGTTTCTAGTTGTGGAGTTTCTAGTGGCGGAGTCTCAAGTTGTGGAGTTTCTAGTTGTGGAGTTTCAAGTTGTGGAGTTTTGAGCTGTGGAGTTTCAAGTGTTGGAGTTTCTAGTTGTTGAGTCTCTAGTTGTGGAGTTTCTAGTTGTGGAGTTTCCAGATATGGATTATCTAGTTGTGGAGTTTCCAATTGTGGAGTATCTAGTTGTGGAGTTTCAAGTTGTGGAGTTTCTAGTTGCGGAATTTCTAGTTGCGGAGTTTTTAATAGCGGAGTTTTTAGTTGTGGAGTTTCAAGTTGCGGAGTCTCAAGTTGTGGAGTTTCCAGTTGTGGAGTTTTTAGTTGTGGAGTTTCTAGATATGGAATTTCTAGTTGCCGAGTATCTATTTGTGGAGTTTGTAGTTGTGGAGTTTCTAGTTGTGGAATTTCTAATTGTGGAGTCTCTAGTTGCGGAGTTTCTAGTTGTGGAGTTTCTAGTTGTGGAGTTTCTAGTTGTGGAGTTTGTAGTTGTGGAGTTTCTAGTTGTGGAGTTTAAAGTTGTGGAGTTTCTAGTTGTGGAGTCTCTAGTTGCGGAGTTTCTAGTTGTGAGTTTCTAGTTGTGGAGTTTCTAGTTGTGGAGTTTCTGGATGTGGAGTTTCTAGTTGTGGAGTTTCAAGTTGTGGAGTTTCTAGTTGCGAAGTCACAAGTTGTGGAGTTTCTAGTTGTGTTGTTTCAAGTTGTGGAGTTTTGAGTTGTAGAGTCTCTAGTTGTGGAGTCTCTAGTTGTGGAGTTTCTAGTTGCGGTATATCTAGTTGTGGAGTTTCCAGTTGTGGAGTTTCTAGTTGCAGAGTCTCTAGTTGTGGAGTTTCAAGTTGTGGAGTCTCTAGTTGTGGAGTTTCTAGTTGCCGAGTTTCCAGTTGTGGAGTATCTAGTAGTGGAGTTTCCAGTTGTGGAGTTTCTAGTTGCGGAGTTTCTAGTTGTGAGTTTCTAGTTGTGGAGTTTCTAGTTGTGGAGTTTCTGGATGTGGAGTTTCTAGTTGTGGAGTTTCAAGTTGTGGAGTTTCTAGTTGCGAAGTCACAAGTTGTGGAGTTTCTAGTTGTGTTGTTTCAAGTTGTGGAGTTTTGAGTTGTGGAGTTTCAAGTTGTGGAGTTTCAAGTTGTGGAGTTTCGAGTTGTGGAGTTTCTAGTTGTGGAGTTTCTAGCTGCGGAGTTTCTAGGTGCAGAGTCTCTAGTTTTGGAGTTTCTAGTTGCGAATTCTCTAGTTGAGGAGCCTCTAGTTGTAGAGTTTTTAGTTGTGGAGTTTCTAGTTGTGGAGTTTCAAGTTGTGGAGTTTTTAAATGCGGAGTTTCTAGCTGTGGAGTTTCTAGTTGCAGAGTCTCTGGTTGTGGAGTTTCTAGTTGCGGAATCTCTAGTTGTGGAGTTTCTAGTTGCGGAGTTTCTAGTTGTGGAGTTTCAAGTTGTGGAGTTTCTAGTTGTGGAGTCTCTAGTTGCGGAGTTTCTAGTTGTGAAGTTTCTAGTTGTGGAGTTTCTAGTTTTGAAGTTTCTACTTGTGGAGTTTCTAGTTGTAGAGTCTCCTGTTGCGGAGTTTCTAGTTGCGGAGTTTCTAGTTGGGGAGTTTCCAGTTGTGGAGTTTCTAGTTGTGGAGTTTCTACTTGTGGAGTCTCAAGTTGTGGAGTTTAAACTTGTGGAGTTTCAAGTTGTGGAGTCTATAGTTGTGGAGTTTCTAGTTGTAGATTTTCTAGTTGTGGAGTATCTAGTTGTGGATTTTCCAGTTGTGGAGTTTCTAGTAGTTCCGTTGCGGAGTATCTAGTTGTTGAGTTTCTAGTTGCAGAGTCTCTAGTTGTGGAGTTTCAAATTGTGGAGTCTCTAGATGTGGAGTTTCTAGTTGTCGAGTTTCCAGTTATGGAGTATCTAGTAGTGGAGTTTCGAGTTGTGGAGTTTCTAGTTGTGGAGTTTCTAGTTGTGGAGTCCCTAGTTGCGGAGTTTCTAGTTGCGAAGTTTCAAGTTGTGGAGTTTCAAGTTGCGGAGTCTCAAGTTGTGGAGTTTCTAGTTGTGGAGTTTCAAGTTGTGGAGTTTTGAGTTGTGGAGTTTCAAGTGTTGGAGTTTCTAGTTGTTGAGTCTCTAGTTGTGGAGTTTCCAGATATGGATTATCTAGTTGTGGAGTTTCCAATTGTGGAGTATCTAGTTGTGGAGTTTCAAGTTGTGGAGTTTCTAGTTGCGGAGTTTCTAGTTGCGGAGTTTTTAATAGCGGAGTTTTTAGTTGTGGAGTTTCAAGTTGCGGAGGCTCAAGTTGTGGAGTTTCCAGATGTGGAGTTTTTAGTTGTGGAGTTTCTAGTTGTTGAGTTTCTAGTTGTGAAGTCTCTAGTTTTGCAGTTTCTAGTTGTGGAGTTTCTAGATATGGAATTTCTAGTTGCCGAGTCTCTATTTGTGGAGTTTGTAGTTGTGGAGTTTCTAGATATGGAATTTCTAGTTGCCGAGTGTCTATTTGTGGAGTTTGTAGTTGTGGAGTTTCTAGTTGTGGAATTTTCAATTGTGGAGTCTCTAATTGCGGAGTTTCTAGTTGTGGAGTTTCTAGTTGTGGAGTTTCTAGTTGTAGAGTTTGTAGTTGGGGAGTGTCTAGTTGTGGAGTTTAAAGTTGTGGAGTTTCTAGTTGTGGAGTCTCTAGTTGCGGAGTTTCTAGTTGTGGAGTTTCTAGTTGTGGAGTTTCTAGTTGTGGAGTTTCTGGATGTGGAGTTTCTAGTTGTGGAGTTTCAAGTTGTGGAGTTTCTAGTTGCGGAGTCACAAGTTGTGGAGTTTCTAGTTGTGTTGTTTCAAGTTGTGGAGTTTTGAGTTGTGGAGTTTCAAGTTGTGGAGTTTCTAGTTGTGGAGTTTCGAGTTGTGGAGTTTCTAGTTGTGGAGTTTCTAGCTGCGGAGTTTCTAGGTGCAGAGTCTCTAGTTTTGGAGTTTCTAGTTGCGAATTCTCTAGTTGAGGAGCCTCTAGTTGTAGAGTTTTTAGTTGTGGAGTTTCTAGTTGTGGAGTTTCAAGTTGTGGAGTTTCTAGTTGCAGAGTCTCTGGTTGTGGAGTTTCTAGTTGCGGAATCTCTAGTTGTGGAGTTTCTAGTTGTGGAGTTTCTAGTTGTGGAGTTTCCAGTTGTGGAGTTTTTAGCTCTGGACTTCCTAGACATGAAATTTCTTGTAGCCGGGTCTTTATATGTGGAGTTCGTAGTTGTGGAGTTTCTAGTTGTGGAGTTTCTAGTTGTGAAGTCTCTTGTTGCAGAGTTTCTAGTTGTGGAGTTTCTAGTTGTGGAGTTTCAAGTTGTAGAGTCTCTAGTTGTGGAGTTTCTAGTTGCGGAGTATCTAGTTGTGGAGTTTCCAGTTGTGGAGTTTCCAGTTGTGGAATTGCGGAGTGTCTGGTTGTGGAGTTTCTAATTGTTGAGTTTCTAGTTGTGGAGTTTCGAGTTGTTGAGTCTCTAGTTGTGGAGTTTCTAGTTGTGGAGTTTCCAGATATGGAGTATCTTGTTGTGGAGTTCCCAGTTTTGAAGTATCTAGTTGTGGAGTTTCCAGTTGTGGAGTATCTAGTTGTGGAGTTTCAAGTTGTGGAGTTTCTAGTTGCGGAGTTTCTAGTTGCGGAGTTTTTAACAGCGGAGTTTCTAGTTGTGGAGTTTCAAGTTGCGGAGTCTCAAGTTGTGGAGTTTCCAGTTGTGGAGTTTTTAGTTGTGGAGTTTCTAGTTGTTGAGTTTCTAGTTGTGGAGTTTCAAGTTGTGGAGTTTCTAGTTGCGGAGTCTCAAGTTGTGGAGTTTCTAGCTTTGGAGTTCAAGTTGTGGAGTTTTGAGTTGTGGAGTTTCAAGTTGTGGAGTTTCAAGTTGTGGAGTTTCTAGTTGTGGAATCTCTAGTTGCGGAGTTTCTAGTTGTGAAGTTTCTAGTTGTGGAGTTTCTAGTTGTGGAGTTTCTGGTTGTGGAGTTTCTAGTTGTTGAGTTTATAGTTGTGAAGTCTCTAGTTTTGCAGTTTCTAGTTGTGGAGTTTCTAGTTGTGGAGTTTCTAGTGGCGGAGTCTCAAGTTGTGGAGTTTCTAGTTGTGGAGTTTCAAGTTGTGGAGTTTTGAGCTGTGGAGTTTCAAGTGTTGGAGTTTCTAGTTGTTGAGTCTCTAGTTGTGGAGTTTCTAGTTGTGGAGTTTCCAGATATGGATTATCTAGTTGTGGAGTTTCCAATTGTGGAGTATCTAGTTGTGGAGTTTCAAGTTGTGGAGTTTCTAGTTGCGGAGTTTCTAGTTGCGGAGTTTTTAATAGCGGAGTTTTTAGTTGTGGAGTTTCAAGTTGCGGAGTCTCAAGTTGTGGAGTTTCCAGTTGTGGAGGTTTTAGTTGTGGAGTTTCTACATATAAAATTTCCAGTTGCCGAGTCTCTATTTGTGGAGTTTGTAGTTGTAGAGTTTCTAGTTGTGGAATTTCTAATTGTGGAGTCTCTAGTTGCGGAGTTTCTAGTTGTGGAGTTTCTAGTTGTGGAGTTTAAAGTTGTGGAGTTTCTAGTTGTGGAGTCTCTAGTTGCGGAGTTTCTAGTTGTGAGTTTCTAGTTGTGGAGTTTCTAGTTGTGGAGTTTCTGGATGTGGAGCTTCTAGTTGTGGAGTTTCAAGTTGTGGAGTTTCTAGTTGCGGAGTCACAAGTTGTGGAGTTTCTAGTTGTGTTGTTTCAAGTTGTGGAGTTTTGAGTTGTGGAGTTTCAAGTTGTGGAGTTTCTAGTTGTGGAGTTTCGAGTTGTGGAGTTTCTAGTTGTAGAGTTTGTAGCTGCGGAGTTTCTAGGTGCAGAGTCTCTAGTTTTGGAGTTTCTAGTTGCGAATTCTCTAGTTGAGGAGCCTCTAGTTGTAGAGTTTTTAGTTGTGGAGTTTCTAGTTGTGGAGTTTCAAGTTGTGGAGTTTCTAGTTGCGGCGTCTCAAGTTGTGGAGTTTTTAAATGCGGAGTTTCTAGCTGCGGAGTTTCTAGTTGCAGAGTCTCTGGTTGTGGAGTTTCTAGTTGCGGAATCTCTAGTTGTGGAGTTTCTAGTTGTGGAGTTTCTAGTTGTGGAGTTTCCAGTTGTGGAGTTTTTAGCTCTGGACTTTCTAGACATGAAATTTCTTGTAGCCGAGTCTCTATTTGTGGAGTTCGTAGTTGTGGAGTTTCTAGTTGTGGAGTTTCTAGTTGTGGAGTTTCTAGTTGTGGAGTTTCAAGTTGTGGAGTCTCTAGTTGTGGAGTTTCTAGTTGCGGTATATCTAGTTGTGGAGTTTCCAGTTGTGGAGTTTCCAGTTGTGGAATTGCGGAGTGTCTGGTTGTGGAGTTTCTAATTGTTGAGTTTCTAGTTGTGGAGTTTCGAGTTGTTGAGTCTCTAGTTGTGGAGTTTCTAGTTGTGGAGTTTCCAGATATTGAGTATCCAGTTGTGGAGTTCCCAGTTTTGAAGTATCTAGTTGTGGAGTTTCCAGTTGTGGAGTATATAGTTGTGGAGTTTCAAGTTGTGGAGTTTCTAGTTGCGGAGTTTCTAGTTGCGGAGTTTTTAACAGCGGAGTATCTAGTTGTGGAGTTTCAAGTTGCGGAGTCTCAAGTTGTGGAGTTTCCAGTTGTGGAGTTTTTAGTTGTGGAGTTTCTAGTTGTTGAGTTTCGAGTTGTGGAGTTTCAAGTTGTGGAGTTTCTAGTTGCGGAGTCTCAAGTTGTGGAGTTTCTAGCTTTGGAATTCAAGTTGTGGAGTTTTGAGTTGTGGAGTTTCAAGTTGTGGAGTTTCTAGTTGTGGAGTTTTGAGTTGTGGAGTTTCTAGTTGTGGAGTTTCTACCTGCGGAGTTTCTAGGTGCAGAGTCTCAAGTTGTGGAGTTTCAAGTTGTGGAGTTTTGAGTTGTGGAGTTTCAAGTTGTGGAGTTTCTAGTTGTGGAGTCTCTAGTTGCGGAGTTTCTAGTTGTGAAGTTTCTAGTTGTGGAGTTTCTAGTTGTGGAGTTTCTGGTTGTGGAGTTTCTAGTTGTTGAGTTTCTAGTTGTGAAGTCTCTAGTTTTGCAGTTTCTAGTTGTGGAGTTTCTAGTTGTGGAGTTTCAAGTTGTGGAGTTTCTAGTGGCGGAGTCTCAAGTTGTGGAGTTTCTAGTTGTGGAGTTTCAAGTTGTGGAGTTTTGAGCTGTGGAGTTTCAAGTGTTGCAGTTTCTAGTTGTTGAGTCTCTAGTTGTGGAGTTTCTAGTTGTGGAGTTTCCAGATATGGATTATCTAGTTGTGGAGTTTCCAATTGTGGAGTATCTAGTTGTGGAGTTTCAAGTTGTGGAGTTTCTAGTTGCGGAGTTTCTAGTTGCGGAGTTTTTAATAGCGGAGTTTTTAGTTGTGGAGTTTCAAGTTGCGGAGTCTCAAGTTGTGGAGTTTCCAGTTGTGGAGTTTTTAGTTGTGGAGTTTCTAGATATGGAATTTCTAGTTGCCGAGTCTTTATTTGTGGAGTTTGTAGTTGTGGAGTTTCTAGTTGTGGAATTTCTAATTGTGGAGTCTCTAGTTGCGGAGTTTCTAGTTGTGGAGTTTCTAGTTGTGGAGTCTCTAGTTGCGGAGTTTCTAGTTGTGAGTTTCTAGTTGTGGAGTTTCTAGTTGTGGAGTTTCTGGATGTGGAGTTTCTAGTTGTGGAGTTTCAAGTTGTGGAGTTTCTAGTTGCGAAGTCACAAGTTGTGGAGTTTCTAGTTGTGTTGTTTCAAGTTGTGGAGTTTTGAGTTGTGGAGTTTCAAGTTGTGGAGTTTCTAGTTGTGGAGTTTCGAGTTGTGGAGTTTCTAGTTGTGGAGTTTCTAGCTGCGGAGTTTCTAGGTGCAGAGTCTCTAGTTTTGGAGTTTCTAGTTGCGAATTCTCTAGTTGAGGAGCCTCTAGTTGTAGAGTTTTTAGTTGTGGAGTTTCTAGTTGTGGAGTTTCAAGTTGTGGAGTTTTTAAATGCGGAGTTTCTAGCTGTGGAGTTTCTAGTTGCAGAGTCTCTGGTTGTGGAGTTTCTAGTTGCGGAATCTCTAGTTGTGGAGTTTCTAGTTGCGGAGTTTCTAGTTGTGGAGTTTCAAGTTGTGGAGTTTCTAGTTGTGGAGTCTCTAGTTGCGGAGTTTCTAGTTGTGAAGTTTCTAGTTGTGGAGTTTCTAGTTTTGAAGTTTCTAGTTGTGGAGTTTCTAGTTGTAGAGTCTCCTGTTGCGGAGTTTCTAGTTGCGGAGTTTCTAGTTGGGGAGTTTCCAGTTGTGGAGTTTCTAGTTGTGGAGTTTCTACTTGTGGAGTCTCAAGTTGTGGAGTTTAAACTTGTGGAGTTTCAAGTTGTGGAGTCTATAGTTGTGGAGTTTCTAGTTGTAGATTTTCTAGTTGTGGAGTATCTAGTTGTGGATTTTCCAGTTGTGGAGTTTCTAGTAGTTCCGTTGCGGAGTATCTAGTTGTTGAGTTTCTAGTTGCAGAGTCTCTAGTTGTGGAGTTTCAAATTGTGGAGTCTCTAGATGTGGAGTTTCTAGTTGTCGAGTTTCCAGTTATGGAGTATCTAGTAGTGGAGTTTCGAGTTGTGGAGTTTCTAGTTGTGGAGTTTCTAGTTGTGGAGTCCCTAGTTGCGGAGTTTCTAGTTGCGAAGTTTCAAGTTGTGGAGTTTCAAGTTGCGGAGTCTCAAGCTGTGGAGTTTCTAGTTGTGGAGTTTCCAGTTGTGGAGTTTTGAGTTGTGGAGTTTCTAGTTGCAGAGTCTCTAGTTGTGGAGTTTCTAGTTGCAGAGTCTCTAGTTGTGGAGTTTCAAGTTGTGGAGTCTCTAGTTGTGGAGTTTCTAGTTGCCGAGTTTTCAGTTGTGGAGTATCTAGTAGTGGAGTTTCCAGTTGTGGAGTCCCTAGTTGTGGAGTTTCTAGTTGCGGAGTCTCAAGCTGTGGAGTTTCAAGTTGTGGAGTTTCTAGGTGTGGAGTCTCAAGTTATGGAGTTTAAAGTTGTGGAGTTTCAAGTTGTGGAGTCTCTAGTTGTGGAGTTTCTAGTTGCAGAGTATCTATTTGTGGAGTTTCCAGTTGTGGAGTTTCTAATTGTGAAGTCGCGGAGTCTCTTTTGTGGAGTTTCTAGTTGTGGAGTTTCTAGTTGAGGAGTTTCAAGTTGAAGAGTTTTTAGTTGTGGAGTGTCTAGTTGTGGAGTTTCCAGTTGTGGAGTTTCGAGTTGTGGAGTTTCTAGTTTTGGAGTTTCTAGTTGTGGAGTTTCTAGTTGTAGAGTCTCCTGTTGCGGAGTTTCTAGTTGCGGAGTTTCTAGTTGGAGAGTTTCCAGTTGTGGAGTTTCTAGTTGTGGAGTTTCTATTTGTGGAGTCTCTAGTTGTGTAGTTTCTAGCTGCGGAGTTTCTAGTTGCGGAGTTTCTATTTGTGGAGTTTCTAGCTGCGGAGTTTCTAGTTGCGGAGTCTCTGGTTGTGGAGATTCTAGTTGCGGAATCTCTAGTTGTGGAGTTTCTAGTTGTGGAGTTTCTAGTTGTGGAGTTTCTAGTTGTGGAGTTTCTAGTTGTAGAGTTTCTAGTTGTGGAGTTTCTAGTTGTGGAGTCTCTAGTTGCAGAGTTTCTAGTTGTGGAGTTTCTAGTTGTGGAGTTTCAAGTTGTGGAGTCTCTAGTTGTGGAGTATCTAGTTGCGGAGTATCTAGTTGCGGAGTTTCTAGTTGCGGAGTTTTTAATAGCGGAGTTTATTGTTGTGGAGTTTCAAGTTGCGGAGTCTCAAGTTGTGGAGTTTCCAGTTGTGGAGTTTTTAGTTGTGGAGTTTCTAGTTGTTGAGTTTCTAGTTGTGGAGTTTCCAGTTGTGGAGGTTTTAGCTCTGGACTTTCTAGACATGAAATTTCTTGTAGCCGAGTCTCTATTTGTGGAGTTCGTAGTTGTGGAGTTTCTAGTTGTGGAGTTTCTGGTTGTGGAGTTTCAAGTTGTGGAGTCTCTAGTTGTGGAGTTTCTAGTTGCGGAGTATCTAGTTGTGGAGTTTCCAGTTGTGGAGTTTCCAGTTGTGGAATTGCGGAGTGTCTGGTTGTGGAGTTTCTAATTGTTGAGTCTCTAGTTGTGGAGTTTCTAGTTGTGGAGTTTCCAGATATTGAGTATCTAGTTGTGGAGTTCCCAGTTTTGAAGTATCTAGTTGTGGAGTTTCCAGTTGTGGAGTATATAGTTGTGGAGTTTCAAGTTGTGGACTTTCTAGTTGCGGAGTTCTAGTTGTGGAGTTTTGAGTTGTGGAGTTTCAAGTTGTGGAGTTTCTAGTTGTGGAGTTTTGAGTTGTGGAGTTTTTACCTGCGGAGTTTCTAGGTGCAGAGTCTCAAGTTGTGGAGTTTCAAGTTGTGGAGTTTTGAGTTGTGGAGTTTCAAGTGTTGGAGTTTCTAGTTGTGGAGTCTCTAGTTGCGGAGTTTCTAGTTGTGAAGTTTCTAGTTGTGGAGTTTCTAGTTGTGGAGTTTCTGGTTGTGGAGTTTCTAGTTGTTGAGTTTCTAGTTGTGAAGTCTCTAGTTTTGCAGTTTCTAGTTGTGGAGTTTCTAGTTGTGGAGTTTCTAGTGGCGGAGTCTCAAGTTGTGGAGTTTCTAGTTGTGGAGTTTCAAGTTGTGGACTTTTGAGCTGTGGAGTTTCAAGTGTTGGAGTTTCTAGTTGTTGAGTCTCTAGTTGTGGAGTTTCTAGTTGTGGAGTTTCCAGATATGGATTATCTAGTTGTGGAGTTTCCAATTGTGGAGTATCTAGTTGTGGAGTTTCAAGTTGTGGAGTTTCTAGTTGCGGAATTTCTAGTTGCGGAGTTTTTAATAGCGGAGTTTTTAGTTGTGGAGTTTCAAGTTGCGGAGTCTCAAGTTGTGGAGTTTCCAGTTGTGGAGTTTTTAGTTGTGGAGTTTCTAGATATGGAATTTCTAGTTGCCGAGTATCTATTTGTGGAGTTTGTAGTTGTGGAGTTTCTAGTTGTGGAATTTCTAATTGTGGAGTCTCTAGTTGCGGAGTTTCTAGTTGTGGAGTTTCTAGTTGTGGAGTTTCTAGTTGTGGAGTTTGTAGTTGTGGAGTTTCTAGTTGTGGAGTTTAAAGTTGTGGAGTTTCTAGTTGTGGAGTCTCTAGTTGCGGAGTTTCTAGTTGTGAGTTTCTAGTTGTGGAGTTTCTAGTTGTGGAGTTTCTGGATGTGGAGTTTCTAGTTGTGGAGTTTCAAGTTGTGGAGTTTCTAGTTGCGAAGTCACAAGTTGTGGAGTTTCTAGTTGTGTTGTTTCAAGTTGTGGAGTTTTGAGTTGTAGAGTCTCTAGTTGTGGAGTTTCTAGTTGCGGAGTATCTAGTTGTGGAGTTTCCAGTTGTGGAGTTTCCAGTTGTGGAATTGCGGAGTGTCTGGTTGTGGAGTTTCTAATTGTTGAGTTTCTAGTTGTGGAGTTTCGAGTTGTTGAGTCTCTAGTTGTGGAGTTTCTAGTTGTGGAGTTTCCAGATATGGAGTATCTTGTTGTGGAGTTCCCAGTTTTGAAGTATCTAGTTGTGGAGTTTCCAGTTGTGGAGTATCTAGTTGTGGAGTTTCAAGTTGTGGAGTTTCTAGTTGCGGAGTTTCTAGTTGCGGAGTTTTTAACAGCGGAGTTTCTAGTTGTGGAGTTTCAAGTTGCGGAGTCTCAAGTTGTGGAGTTTCCAGTTGTGGAGTTTTTAGTTGTGGAGTTTCTAGTTGTGGAGTTTCTGGTTGTGGAGTTTCTAGTTGTTGAGTTTCTAGTTGTGAAGTCTCTAGTTTTGCAGTTTCTAGTTGTGGAGTTTCTAGTTGTGGAGTTTCAAGTTGTGGAGTTTCTAGTGGCGGAGTCTCAAGTTGTGGAGTTTCTAGTTGTGGAGTTTCAAGTTGTGGAGTTTTGAGCTGTGGAGTTTCAAGTGTTGGAGTTTCTAGTTGTTGAGTCTCTAGTTGTGGAGTTTCTAGTTGAGGAGTTTCCAGATATGGATTATCTAGTTGTGGAGTTTCCAATTGTGGAGTATCTAGTTGTGGAGTTTCAAGTTGTGGAGTTTCTAGTTGCGGAGTTTCTAGTTGCGGAGTTTTTAATAGCGGAGTTTTTAGTTGTGGAGTTTCAAGTTGCGGAGTCTCAAGTTGTGGAGTTTCCAGTTGTGGAGTTTTTAGTTGTGGAGTTTCTAGATACGGAATTTCTAGTTGCCGAGTCTCTATTTGTGGAGTTTGTAGTTGTGGAGTTTCTAGTTGGGGAATTTCTAATTGTGGAGTCTCTAGTTGCGGAGTTTCTAGTTGTGGAGTTTCTAGTTGTGGAGTTTCTAGTTGTGGAGTTTGTAGTTGTGGAGTTTCTAGTTGTGGAGTTTAAAGTTGTGGAGTTTCTTGTTGTGGAGTCTCTAGTTGCGGAGTTTCTAGTTGTGAGTTTCTAGTTGTAGAGTTTCTAGTTGTGGAGTTTCTGGATGTGGAGTTTCTAGTTGTGGAGTTTCAAGTTGTGGAGTTTCTAGTTGCGAAGTCACAAGTTGTGGAGTTTCTAGTTGTGTTGTTTCAAGTTGTGGAGTTTTGAGTTGTGGAGTTTCAATTTGTGGAGTTTCTAGTTGTGGAGTTTCGAGTTGTGGAGTTTCTAGTTGTGGAGTTTCTAGCTGCGGAGTTTCTAGGTGCAGAGTCTCTAGTTTTGGAGTTTCTAGTTGCGAATTCTCTAGTTGAGGAGCCTCTAGTTGTAGAGTTTTTAGTTGTGGAGTTTCTTGTTGTGGAGTTTCAAGTTGTGGAGTTTTTAAATGCGGAGTTTCTAGCTGTGGAGTTTCTACTTGCAGAGTCTCTGGTTGTGGAGTTTCTAGTTGCGGAATCTCTAGTTGTGGAGTTTTGAGTTGTGGAGTTTCAAGTTGTGGAGTTTCGAGTTGTGGAGTTTCTAGTTGTGAAGTTTCTAGCTGCGGAGTTTCTAGGTGCAGAGTCTCAAGTTGTGGAGTTTCAAGTTGTGGAGTTTTGAGTTGTGGAGTTTCAAGTTGTGGAGTTTCTAGTTGTGAAGTTTCTAGTTGTGGAGTTTCTAGTTGTGGAGTTTCAAGTTGTGGAGTTTCTAGTGGCGGAGTCTCAAGTTGTGGAGTTTCTAGTTGTGGAGTTTCAAGTTGTGGAGTTTTGAGTTGTGGAGTTTCAAGTGTTGGAGTTTCTAGTTGTTGAGTCTCTAGTTGTGGATTTTCCAGATATGGATTATCTAGTTGTGGAGTTTCCAATTGTGGAGTATCTAGTTGTGGAGTATCAAGTTGTGGAGTTTCTAGTTGCGGAGTTTCTAGTTGCGGAGTTTTTAATAGCGGAGTTTTTAGTTGTGGAGTTTCAAGTTGCGGAGTCTCAAGTTGTGGAGTTTCCAGATGTGGAGTTTTTAGTTGTGGAGTTTCTAGTTGTTGAGTTTCTAGTTGTGAAGTCTCTAGTTTTGCAGTTTCTAGTTGTGGAGTTTCTAGATATGGAATTTCTAGTTGCCGAGTCTATATTTGTGGAGTTTGTAGTTGTGGAGTTTCTAGTTGTGGAATTTTCAATTGTGGAGTCTCTAGTTGCGGAGTTTCTAGTTGTGGAGTTTCTAGTTGTGAAGTTTCTAGTTGTAGAGTTTGTAGTTGTGGAGTTTCTAGTTGTGGAGTTTAAAGTTGTGGAGTTTCTAGTTGTGGAGTCTCTAGTTGCGGAGTTTCTAGTTGTGGAGTTTCTAGTTGTGGAGTTTCTAGTTGTGGAGTTTCTGGATGTGGAGTTTCTAGTTGTGGAGTTTCAAGTTGTGGAGTTTCTAGTTGCGGAGTCACAAGTTGTGGAGTTTCTAGTTGTGTTGTTTCAAGTTGTGGAGTATTGAGTTGTGGAGTTTCAAGTTGTGGAGTTTCTAGTTGCGGAGTTTCTAGTTGCGAAGTTTCAAGTTGTGGAGTTTCAAGTTGCGGAGTCTCAAGCTGTGGAGTTTCTAGTTGTGGAGTTTCCAGTTGTGGAGTTTTGAGTTGTGGAGTTTCTAGTTGCAGAGTCTCTAGTTGTGGAGTTTCAAGTTGTGGAGTCTCTAGTTGTGGAGTTTCTAGTTGCCGAGTTTCCAGTTGTGGAGTATCTAGTAGTGGAGTTTCCAGTTGTGGAGTTTCTAGTTGCGGAGTTTCTAGTTGTGAGTTTCTAGTTGTGGAGTTTCTAGTTGTGGAGTTTCTGGATGTGGAGTTTCTAGTTGTGGAGTTTCAAGTTGTGGAGTTTCTAGTTACGAAGTCACAAGTTGTGGAGTTTCTAGTTGTGTTGTTTCAAGTTGTGGAGTTTTGAGTTGTGGAGTTTCAAGTTGTGGAGTTTCAAGTTGTGGAGTTTCGAGTTGTGGAGTTTCTAGTTGTGGAGTTTCTAGCTGCGGAGTTTCTAGGTGCAGAGTCTCTAGTTTTGGAGTTTCTAGTTGCGAATTCTCTAGTTGAGGAGCCTCTAGTTGTAGAGTTTTTAGTTGTGGAGTTTCTAGTTGTGGAGTTTCAAGTTGTGGAGTTTTTAAATGCGGAGTTTCTAGCTGTGGAGTTTCTAGTTGCAGAGTCTCTGGTTGTGGAGTTTCTAGTTGCGGAATCTCTAGTTGTGGAGTTTCTAGTTGCGGAGTTTCTAGTTGTGGAGTTTCAAGTTGTGGAGTTTCTAGTTGTGGAGTCTCTAGTTGCGGAGTTTCTAGTTGTGAAGTTTCTAGTTGTGGAGTTTCTAGTTTTGAAGTTTCTAGTTGTGGAGTTTCTAGTTGTAGAGTCTCCTGTTGCGGAGTTTCTAGTTGCGGAGTTTCTAGTTGGGGAGTTTCCAGTTGTGGAGTTTCTAGTTGTGGAGTTTCTACTTGTGGAGTCTCAAGTTGTGGAGTTTAAACTTGTGGAGTTTCAAGTTGTGGAGTCTATAGTTGTGGAGTTTCTAGTTGTAGATTTTCTAGTTGTGGAGTATCTAGTTGTGGATTTTCCAGTTGTGGAGTTTCTAGTAGTTCCGTTGCGGAGTATCTAGTTGTTGAGTTTCTAGTTGCAGAGTCTCTAGTTGTGGAGTTTCAAATTGTGGAGTCTCTAGATGTGGAGTTTCTAGTTGTCGAGTTTCCAGTTATGGAGTATCTAGTAGTGGAGTTTCGAGTTGTGGAGTTTCTAGTTGTGGAGTTTCTAGTTGTGGAGTCCCTAGTTGCGGAGTTTCTAGTTGCGAAGTTTCAAGTTGTGGAGTTTCAAGTTGCGGAGTCTCAAGCTGTGGAGTTTCTAGTTGTGGAGTTTCCAGTTGTGGAGTTTTGAGTTGTGGAGTTTCTAGTTGCAGAGTCTCTAGTTGTGGAGTTTCTAGTTGCAGAGTCTCTAGTTGTGGAGTTTCAAGTTGTGGAGTCTCTAGTTGTGGAGTTTCTAGTTGCCGAGTTTTCAGTTGTGGAGTATCTAGTAGTGGAGTTTCCAGTTGTGGAGTCCCTAGTTGTGGAGTTTCTAGTTGCGGAGTCTCAAGCTGTGGAGTTTCAAGTTGTGGAGTTTCTAGGTGTGGAGTCTCAAGTTATGGAGTTTCAAGTTGTGGAGTTTCAAGTTGTGGAGTCTCTAGTTGTGGAGTTTCTAGTTGCAGATTATCTATTTGTGGAGTTTCCAGTTGTGGAGTTTCTAATTGTGAAGTCGCGGAGTCTCTTTTGTGGAGTTTCTAGTTGTGGAGTTTCTAGTTGAGGAGTTTCAAGTTGAAGAGTTTTTAGTTGTGGAGTGTCTAGTTGTGGAGTTTCCAGTTGTGGAGTTTCGAGTTGTGGAGTTTCTAGTTTTGGAGTTTCTAGTTGTGGAGTTTCTAGTTGTAGAGTCTCCTGTTGCGGAGTTTCTAGTTGCGGAGTTTCTAGTTGGAGAGTTTCCAGTTGTGGAGTTTCTAGTTGTGGAGTTTCTATTTGTGGAGTCTCTAGTTGTGTAGTTTCTAGCTGCGGAGTTTCTAGTTGCGGAGTTTCTATTTGTGGAGTTTCTAGCTGCGGAGTTTCTAGTTGCGGAGTCTCTGGTTGTAGAGTTTCTAGTTGCGGAATCTCTAGTTGTGGAGTTTCTAGTTGTGGAGTTTCTAGTTGTGGAGTTTCTAGTTGTGGAGTTTCTAGTTGTAGAGTTTCTAGTTGTGGAGTTTCTAGTTGTGGAGTCTCTAGTTGCAGAGTTTCTAGTTGTGGAGTTTCTAGTTGTGGAGTTTCAAGTTGTGGAGTCTCTAGTTGTGGAGTATCTAGTTGCGGAGTATCTAGTTGCGGAGTTTCTAGTTGCGGAGTTTTTAATAGCGGAGTTTATTATTGTGGAGTTTCAAGTTGCGGAGTCTCAAGTTGTGGAGTTTCCAGTTGTGGAGTTTTTAGTTGTGGAGTTTCTAGTTGTTGAGTTTCTAGTTGTGGAGTTTCCAGTTGTGGAGGTTTTAGCTCTGGACTTTCTAGACATGAAATTTCTTGTAGCCGAGTCTCTATTTGTGGAGTTCGTAGTTGTGGAGTTTCTAGTTGTGGAGTTTCTAGTTGTGGAGTTTCTAGTTGTGGAGTCTCTAGTTGTGGAGTTTCTAGTTGCGGAGTATCTAGTTGTGGAGTTTCCAGTTGTGGAGTTTCCAGTTGTGGAATTGCGGAGTGTCTGGTTGTGGAGTTTCTAATTGTTGAGTCTCTAGTTGTGGAGTTTCTAGTTGTGGAGTTTCCAGATATTGAGTATCTAGTTGTGGAGTTCCCAGTTTTGAAGTATCTAGTTGTGGAGTTTCCAGTTGTGGAGTATATAGTTGTGGAGTTTCAAGTTGTGGACTTTCTAGTTGCGGAGTTTTAGTTGCGGAGTTTTTAACAGCGGAGTTTCTAGTTGTGGAGTTTCCAGTTGTGGAGTTTTTAGTTGTGGAGTTTCTAGTTGTTGAGTTTCTAGTTGTGGAGTTTCAAGTTGTGGAGTTTCTAGTTGCGGAGTCTCAAGTTGTGGAGTTTCTAGCTTTGGAATTCAAGTTGTGGAGTTTTGAGTTGTGGAGTTTCAAGTTGTGGAGTTTCTAGTTGTGGAGTTTTGAGTTGTGGAGTTTTTACCTGCGGAGTTTCTAGGTGCAGAGTCTCAAGTTGTGGAGTTTCAAGTTGTGGAGTTTTGAGTTGTGGAGTTTCAAGTGTTGGAGTTTCTAGTTGTGGAGTCTCTAGTTGCGGAGTTTCTAGTTGTGAAGTTTCTAGTTGTGGAGTTTCTAGTTGTGGAGTTTCTGGTTGTGGAGTTTCTAGTTGTTGAGTTTCTAGTTGTGAAGTCTCTAGTTTTGCAGTTTCTAGTTGTGGAGTTTCTAGTTGTGGAGTTTCTAGTGGCGGAGTCTCAAGTTGTGGAGTTTCTAGTTGTGGAGTTTCAAGTTGTGGAGTTTTGAGCTGTGGAGTTTCAAGTGTTGGAGTTTCTAGTTGTTGAGTCTCTAGTTGTGGAGTTTCTAGTTGTGGAGTTTCCAGATATGGATTATCTAGTTGTGGAGTTTCCAATTGTGGAGTATCTAGTTGTGGAGTTTCAAGTTGTGGAGTTTCTAGTTGCGGAGTTTCTAGTTGCGGAGTTTTTAATAGCGGAGTTTTTAGTTGTGGAGTTTCAAGTTGCGGAGTCTCAAGTTGTGGAGTTTCTAGATATGGAATTTCTAGTTGCCGAGTCTCTATTTGTGGAGTTTGTAGTTGTGGAGTTTCTAGTTGTGGAATTTCTAATTGTGGAGTCTCTAGTTGCGGAGTTTCTAGTTGTGGAGTTTCTAGTTGTGGAGTTTCTAGTTGTGGAGTTTGTAGTTGTGGAGTTTCTAGTTGTGGAGTTTAAAGTTGTGGAGTTTCTAGTTGTGGAGTCTCTAGTTGCGGAGTTTCTAGTTGTGAGTTTCTAGTTGTGGAGTTTCTAGTTGTGAAGTTTCTGGATGTGGAGTTTCTAGTTGTGGAGTTTCAAGTTGTGGAGTTTCTAGTTGCGAAGTCACAAGTTGTGGAGTTTCTAGTTGTGTTGTTTCAAGTTGTGGAGTTTTGAGTTGTAGAGTCTTTAGTTGTGGAGTTTCTAGTTGCGGAGTATCTAGTTGTGGAGTTTCCAGTTGTGGAGTTTCCAGTTGTGGAATTGCGGAGTGTCTGGTTGTGGAGTTTCTAATTGTTGAGTTTCTAGTTGTGGAGTTTCGAGTTGTTGAGTCTCTAGTTGTGGAGTTTCTAGTTGTGGAGTTTCCAGATATGGAGTATCTTGTTGTGGAGTTCCCAGTTTTGAAGTATCTAGTTGTGGAGTTTCCAGTTGTGGAGTATCTAGTTGTGGAGTTTCAAGTTGTGGAGTTTCTAGTTGCGGAGTTTCTAGTTGCGGAGTTTTTAACAGCGGAGTTTCTAGTTGTGGAGTTTCAAGTTGCGGAGTCTCAAGTTGTGGAGTTTCCAGTTGTGGAGTTTTTAGTTGTGGAGTTTCTAGTTGTGGAGTTTCTGGTTGTGGAGTTTCTAGTTGTTGAGTTTCTAGTTGTGAAGTCTCTAGTTTTGCAGTTTCTAGTTGTGGAGTTTCTAGTTGTGGAGTTTCAAGTTGTGGAGTTTCTAGTGGCGGAGTCTCAAGTTGTGGAGTTTCTAGTTGTGGAGTTTCAAGTTGTGGAGTTTTGAGCTGTGGAGTTTCAAGTGTTGGAGTTTCTAGTTGTTGAGTCTCTAGTTGTGGAGTTTCTAGTTGAGGAGTTTCCAGATATGGATTATCTAGTTGTGGAGTTTCCAATTGTGGAGTATCTAGTTGTGGAGTTTCAAGTTGTGGAGTTTCTAGTTGCGGAGTTTCTAGTTGCGGAGTTTTTAATAGCGGAGTTTTTAGTTGTGGAGTTTCAAGTTGCGGAGTCTCAAGTTGTGGAGTTTCCAGTTGTGGAGTTTTTAGTTGTGGAGTTTCTAGATATGGAATTTCTAGTTGCCGAGTCTCTATTTGTGGAGTTTGTAGTTGTGGAGTTTCTAGTTGGGGAATTTCTAATTGTGGAGTCTCTAGTTGCGGAGTTTCTAGTTGTGGAGTTTGTAGTTGTGGAGTTTCTAGTTGTGGAGTTTAAAGTTGTGGAGTTTCTTGTTGTGGAGTCTCTAGTTGCGGAGTTTCTAGTTGTGAGTTTCTAGTTGTAGAGTTTCTAGTTGTGGAGTTTCTGGATGTGGAGTTTCTAGTTGTGGAGTTTCAAGTTGTGGAGTTTCTAGTTGCGAAGTCACAAGTTGTGGAGTTTCTAGTTGTGTTGTTTCAAGTTGTGGAGTTTTGAGTTGTGGAGTTTCAATTTGTGGAGTTTCTAGTTGTGGAGTTTCGAGTTGTGGAGTTTCTAGTTGTGGAGTTTCTAGCTGCGGAGTTTCTAGGTGCAGAGTCTCTAGTTTTGGAGTTTCTAGTTGCGAATTCTCTAGTTGAGGAGCCTCTAGTTGTAGAGTTTTTAGTTGTGGAGTTTCAAGTTGTGGAGTTTTTAAATGCGGAGTTTCTAGCTGTGGAGTTTCTAGTTGCAGAGTCTCTGGTTGTGGAGTTTCTAGTTGCGGAATCTCTAGTTGTGGAGTTTTGAGTTGTGGAGTTTCAAGTTGTGGAGTTTCGAGTTGTGGAGTTTTTAGTTGTGAAGTTTCTAGCTGCGGAGTTTCTAGGTGCAGAGTCTCAAGTTGTGGAGTTTCAAGTTGTGGAGTTTTGAGTTGTGGAGTTTCAAGTTGTGGAGTTTCTAGTTGTGAAGTTTCTAGTTGTGGAGTTTCTAGTTGTGGAGTTTCAAGTTGTGGAGTTTCTAGTGGCGGAGTCTCAAGTTGTGGAGTTTCTAGTTGTGGAGTTTCAAGTTGTGGAGTTTTGAGTTGTGGAGTTTCAAGTGTTGGAGTTTCTAGTTGTTGAGTCTCTAGTTGTGGATTTTCCAGACATGGATTATCTAGTTGTGGAGTTTCCAATTGTGGAGTATCTAGTTGTGGAGTATCAAGTTGTGGAGTTTCTAGTTGCGGAGTTTCTAGTTGTGGAGTTTTGAGTTGTGGAGTTTTTACCTGCGGAGTTTCTAGGTGCAGAGTCTCAAGTTGTGGAGTTTCAAGTTGTGGAGTTTTGAGTTGTGGAGTTTCAAGTGTTGGAGTTTCTAGTTGTGGAGTCTCTAGTTGCGGAGTTTCTAGTTGTGAAGTTTCTAGTTGTGGAGTTTCTAGTTGTGGAGTTTCTGGTTGTGGAGTTTCTAGTTGTTGAGTTTCTAGTTGTGAAGTCTCTAGTTTTGCAGTTTCTAGTTGTGGAGTTTCTAGTTGTGGAGTTTCTAGTGGCGGAGTCTCAAGTTGTGGAGTTTCTAGTTGTGGAGTTTCAAGTTGTGGAGTTTTGAGCTGTGGAGTTTCAAGTGTTGGAGTTTCTAGTTGTTGAGTCTCTAGTTGTGGAGTTTCTAGTTGTGGAGTTTCCAGATATGGATTATCTAGTTGTGGAGTTTCCAATTGTGGAGTATCTAGTTGTGGAGTTTCAAGTTGTGGAGTTTCTAGTTGCGGAGTTTCTAGTTGCGGAGTTTTTAATAGCGGAGTTTTTAGTTGTGGAGTTTCAAGTTGCGGAGTCTCAAGTTGTGGAGTTTCCAGTTGTGGAGTTTTTAGTTGTGGAGTTTCTAGATATGGAATTTCTAGTTGCCGAGTCTCTATTTGTGGAGTTTGTAGTTGTGGAGTGTCTAGTTGTGGAATTTCTAATTGTGGAGTCTCTAGTTGCGGAGTTTCTAGTTGTGGAGTTTCTAGTTGTGGAGTTTCTAGTTGTGGAGTTTGTAGTTGTGGAGTTTCTAGTTGTGGAGTTTGTAGTTGTGGAGTTTCTAGTTGTGGAGTTTAAAGTTGTGGAGTTTCTAGTTGTGGAGTCTCTAGTTGCGGAGTTTCTAGTTGTGAGTTTCTAGTTGTGGAGTTTCTAGTTGTGGAGTTTCTGGATGTGGAGTTTCTAGTTGTGGAGTTTCAAGTTGTGGAGTTTCTAGTTGCGAAGTCACAAGTTGTGGAGTTTCTAGTTGTGTTGTTTCAAGTTGTGGAGTGTTGAGTTGTAGAGTCTCTAGTTGTGGAGTTTCTAGTTGCGGAGTATCTAGTTGTGGAGTTTCCAGTTGTGGAGTTTCCAGTTGTGGAATTGCGGAGTGTCTGGTTGTGGAGTTTCTAATTGTTGAGTTTCTAGTTGTGGAGTTTCGAGTTGTTGAGTCTCTAGTTGTGGAGTTTCTAGTTGTGGAGTTTCCAGATATGGAGTATCTTGTTGTGGAGTTCCCAGTTTTGAAGTATCTAGTTGTGGAGTTTCCAGTTGTGGAGTATCTAGTTGTGGAGTTTCAAGTTGTGGAGTTTCTAGTTGCGGAGTTTCTAGTTGCGGAGTTTTTAACAGCGGAGTTTCTAGTTGTGGAGTTTCAAGTTGCGGAGTCTCAAGTTGTGGAGTTTCCAGTTGTGGAGTTTTTAGTTGTGGAGTTTCTAGTTGTGGAGTTTCTGGTTGTGGAGTTTCTAGTTGTTGAGTTTCTAGTTGTGAAGTCTCTAGTTTTGCAGTTTCTAGTTGTGGAGTTTCTAGTTGTGGAGTTTCAAGTTGTGGAGTTTCTAGTGGCGGAGTCTCAAGTTGTGGAGTTTCTAGTTGTGGAGTTTCAAGTTGTGGAGTTTTGAGCTGTGGAGTTTCAAGTGTTGGAGTTTCTAGTTGTTGAGTCTCTAGTTGTGGAGTTTCTAGTTGAGGAGTTTCCAGATATGGATTATCTAGTTGTGGAGTTTCCAATTGTGGAGTATCTAGTTGTGGAGTTTCAAGTTGTGGAGTTTCTAGTTGCGGAGTTTCTAGTTGCGGAGTTTTTAATAGCGGAGTTTTTAGTTGTGGAGTTTCAAGTTGCGGAGTCTCAAGTTGTGGAGTTTCCAGTTGTGGAGTTTTTAGTTGTGGAGTTTCTAGATATGGAATTTCTAGTTGCCGAGTCTCTATTTGTGGAGTTTGTAGTTGTGGAGTTTCTAGTTGGGGAATTTCTAATTGTGGAGTCTCTAGTTGCGGAGTTTCTAGTTGTGGAGTTTCTAGTTGTGGAGTTTCTAGTTGTGGAGTTTGTAGTTGTGGAGTTTCTAGTTGTGGAGTTTAAAGTTGTGGAGTTTCTTGTTGTGGAGTCTCTAGTTGCGGAGTTTCTAGTTGTGAGTTTCTAGTTGTAGAGTTTCTAGTTGTGGAGTTTCTGGATGTGGAGTTTCTAGTTGTGGAGTTTCAAGTTGTGGAGTTTCTAGTTGCGAAGTCACAAGTTGTGGAGTTTCTAGTGGTGTTGTTTCAAGTTGTGGAGTTTTGAGTTGTGGAGTTTCAATTTGTGGAGTTTCTAGTTGTGGAGTTTCGAGTTGTGGAGTTTCTAGTTGTGGAGTTTCTAGCTGCGGAGTTTCTAGGTGCAGAGTCTCTAGTTTTGGAGTTTCTAGTGGCGAATTCTCTAGTTGAGGAGCCTCTAGTTGTAGAGTTTTTAGTTGTGGAGTTTCTAGTTGTGGAGTTTCAAGTTGTGGAGTTTTTAAATGCGGAGTTTCTAGCTGTGGAGTTTCTAGTTGCAGAGTCTCTGGTTGTGGAGTTTCTAGTTGCGGAATCTCTAGTTGTGGAGTTTTGAGTTGTGGAGTTTCAAGTTGTGGAGTTTCGAGTTGTGGAGTTTCTAGTTGTGAAGTTTCTAGCTGCGGAGTCTCAAGTTGTGGAGTTTCTAGTTGTGGAGTTTCAAGTTGTGGAGTTTTGAGTTGTGGAGTTTCAAGTGTTGGAGTTTCTAGTTGTTGAGTCTCTAGTTGTGGATTTTCCAGATATGGATTATCTAGTTGTGGAGTTTCCAATTGTGGAGTATCTAGTTGTGGAGTATCAAGTTGTGGAGTTTCTAGTTGCGGAGTTTCTAGTTGCGGAGTTTTTAATAGCGGAGTTTTTAGTTGTGGAGTTTCAAGTTGCGGAGTCTCAAGTTGTGGAGTTTCCAGATGTGGAGTTTTTAGTTGTGGAGTTTCTAGTTGTTGAGTTTCTAGTTGTGAAGTCTCTAGTTTTGCAGTTTCTAGTTGTGGAGTTTCTAGATATGGAATTTCTAGTTGCCGAGTCTCTATTTGTGGAGTTTGTAGTTGTGGAGTTTCTAGTTGTGGAATTTTCAATTGTGGAGTCTCTAGTTGCGGAGTTTCTAGTTGTGGAGTTTCTAGTTGTGAAGTTTCTAGTTGTAGAGTTTGTAGTTGTGGAGTTTCTAGTTGTGGAGTTTAAAGTTGTGGAGTTTCTAGTTGTGGAGTCTCTAGTTGCGGAGTTTCTAGTTGTGGAGTTTCTAGTTGTGGAGTTTCTAGTTGTGGAGTTTCTGGATGTGGAGTTTCTAGTTGCGGAGTTTCAAGTTGTGGAGCCTCTAGTTGTAGAGTTTTTAGTTGTGGAGTTTCTAATGTGGAGTTTCAAGTTGTGGAGTTTCTAGTTGCGGCGTCTCAAGTTGTGGAGTTTTTAAATGCGGAGTTTCTAGCTGCGGAGTTTCTAGTTGCAGAGTCTCCGGTTGTGGAGTTTCTAGTTGCGGAGTTTCTAGTTGTGGAGTTTCAAGTTGTGGAGTTTCTAGTTGTGGAGTCTCTAGTTGCGGAGTTTCTAGTTGTGAAGTTTCTAGTTGTGGAGTTTCTAGTTTTGAAGTTTCTAGTTGTGGAGTTTCTAGTTATAGAGTCTCCTGTTGCGGAGTTTCTAGTTGCGGAGTTTCTAGTTGGGGAGTTTCCAGTTGCGGAGTTTCTAGTTGTGGAGTTTCTACTTGTGGAGTCTCAAGTTGTGGAGTTTAAACTTGTGGAGTTTCAAGTTGTGGAGTCTATAGTTGTGGAGTTTCTAGTTGTAGATTTTCTAGTTGTGGAGTATCTAGTTGTGGATTTTCCAGTTGTGGAGTTTCTAGTAGTTCCGTTGCGGAGTATCTAGTTGTTGAGTTTCTAGTTGCAGAGTCTCTAGTTGTGGAGTTTCAAATTGTGGAGTCTCTAGATGTGGAGTTTCTAGTTGTCGAGTTTCCAGTTATGGAGTATCTAGTAGTGGAGTTTCGAGTTGTGGAGTTTCTAGTTGTGGAGTTTCTAGTTGTGGAGTCCCTAGTTGCGGAGTTTCTAGTTGCGAAGTTTCAAGTTGTGGAGTTTCAAGTTGCGGAGTCTCAAGCTGTGGAGTTTCTAGTTGTGGAGTTTCCAGTTGTGGAGTTTTGAGTTGTGGAGTTTCTAGTTGCAGAGTCTCTAGTTGTGGAGTTTCTAGTTGCAGAGTCTCTAGTTGTGGAGTTTCAAGTTGTGGAGTCTCTAGTTGTGGAGTTTCTAGTTGCCGAGTTTTCAGTTGTGGAGTATCTAGTAGTGGAGTTTCCAGTTGTGGAGTCCCTAGTTGTGGAGTTTCTAGTTGCGGAGTCTCAAGCTGTGGAGTTTCAAGTTGTGGAGTTTCTAGGTGTGGAGTCTCAAGTTATGGAGTTTAAAGTTGTGGAGTTTCAAGTTGTGGAGTCTCTAGTTGTGGAGTTTCTAGTTGCAGAGTATCTATTTGTGGAGTTTCCAGTTGTGGAGTTTCTAATTGTGAAGTCGCGGAGTCTCTTTTGTGGAGTTTCTAGTTGTGGAGTTTCTAGTTGAGGAGTTTCAAGTTGAAGAGTTTTTAGTTGTGGAGTGTCTAGTTGTGGAGTTTCCAGTTGTGGAGTTTCGAGTTGTGGAGTTTCTAGTTTTGGAGTTTCTAGTTGTAGAGTCTCCTGTTGCGGAGTTTCTAGTTGCGGAGTTTCTAGTTGGAGAGTTTCCAGTTGTGGAGTTTCTAGTTGTGGAGTTTCTATTTGTGGAGTCTCTAGTTGTGTAGTTTCTAGCTGCGGAGTTTCTAGTTGTGGAGTTTCTGGATGTGGAGTTTCTAGTTGCGGAGTTTCAAGTTGTGGAGTTTCTAGTTGCGGAGTCACAAGTTGTGGAGTTTCTAGTTGTGTTGTTTCAAGTTGTGGAGTTTTGAGTTGTGGAGTTTCAAGTTGTGGAGTTTCTAGTTGTGGAGTTTCGAGTTGTGGAGTTTCTAGTTGTGGAGTTTCTAGCTGCGGAGTTTCTAGGTGCAGAGTCTCTAGTTTTGGAGTTTCTAGTTGCGAATTCTCTAGTTGAGGAGCCTCTAGTTGTAGAGTTTTTAGTTGTGGAGTTTCTAGTTGTGGAGTTTCAAGTTGTTGAGTTTCTAGTTGCAGAGTCTCTGGTTGTGGAGTTTCTAGTTGCGGAATCTCTAGTTGTGGAGTTTCTAGTTGTGGAGTTTCTAGTTGTGGAGTTTCCAGTTGTGGAGTTTTTAGCTCTGGACTTCCTAGACATGAAATTTCTTGTAGCCGGGTCTCTATATGTGGAGTTCGTAGTTGTGGAGTTTCTAGTTGTGGAGTTTCTAGTTGTGGAGTCTCTTGTTGCAGAGTTTCTAGTTGTGGAGTTTCTAGTTGTGGAGTTTCAAGTTGTAGAGTCTCTAGTTGTGGAGTTTCTAGTTGCGGAGTATCTAGTTGTGGAGTTTCCAGTTGTGGAGTTTCCAGTTGTGGAATTGCGGAGTGTCTGGTTGTGGAGTTTCTAATTGTTGAGTTTCTAGTTGTGGAGTTTCGATTTGTTGAGTCTCTAGTTGTGGAGTTTCTAGTTGTGGAGTTTCCAGATATGGAGTATCTTGTTGTGGAGTTCCCAGTTTTGAAGTATCTAGTTGTGGAGTTTCCAGTTGTGGATTATCTAGTTGTGGAGTTTCCAATTGTGGAGTATCTAGTTGTAGAGTTTCTAGTTGTGGAATTTCTAATTGTGGAGTCTCTAGTTGCGGAATTTCTAGTTGTGGAGTTTCTAGTTGTGGAGTTTGTAGTTGTGGAGTTTCTAGTTGTGGAGTTTAAAGTTGTGGAGTTTCTAGTTGTGGAGTCTCTAGTTGCGGAGTTTCTAGTTGTGAGTTTCTAGTTGTGGAGTTTCTAGTTGTGGAGTTTCTGGATGTGGAGTTTCTAGTTGTGGAGTTTCAAGTTGTGGAGTTTCTAGTTGCGGAGTCACAAGTTGTGGAGTTTCTAGTTGTGTTGTTTCAAGTTGTGGAGTTTTGAGTTGTGGAGTTTCAAGTTGTGGAGTTTCTAGTTGTGGAGTTTCGAGTTGTGGAGTTTCTAGTTGTGGAGTTTGTAGCTGCGGAGTTTCTAGGTGCAGAGTCTCTAGTTTTGGAGTTTCTAGTTGCGAATTCTCTAGTTGAGGAGCCTCTAGTTGTAGAGTTTTTAGTTGTGGAGTTTCTAATGTGGAGTTTCAAGTTGTGGAGTTTCTAGTTGCGGCGTCTCAAGTTGTGGAGTTTTTAAATGCGGAGTTTCTAGCTGCGGAGTTTCTAGTTGCAGAGTCTCCGGTTGTGGAGTTTCTAGTTGCGGAGTTTCTAGTTGTGGAGTTTCAAGTTGTGGAGTTTCTAGTTGTGGAGTCTCTAGTTGCGGAGTTTCTAGTTGTGAAGTTTCTAGTTGTGGAGTTTCTAGTTTTGAAGTTTCTAGTTGTGGAGTTTCTAGTTATAGAGTCTCCTGTTGCGGAGTTTCTAGTTGCGGAGTTTCTAGTTGGGGAGTTTCCAGTTGCGGAGTTTCTAGTTGTGGAGTTTCTACTTGTGGAGTCTCAAGTTGTGGAGTTTAAACTTGTGGAGTTTCAAGTTGTGGAGTCTATAGTTGTGGAGTTTCTAGTTGTAGATTTTCTAGTTGTGGAGTATCTAGTTGTGGATTTTCCAGTTGTGGAGTTTCTAGTAGTTCCGTTGCGGAGTATCTAGTTGTTGAGTTTCTAGTTGCAGAGTCTCTAGTTGTGGAGTTTCAAATTGTGGAGTCTCTAGATGTGGAGTTTCTAGTTGTCGAGTTTCCAGTTATGGAGTATCTAGTAGTGGAGTTTCGAGTTGTGGAGTTTCTAGTTGTGGAGTTTCTAGTTGTGGAGTCCCTAGTTGCGGAGTTTCTAGTTGCGAAGTTTCAAGTTGTGGAGTTTCAAGTTGCGGAGTCTCAAGCTGTGGAGTTTCTAGTTGTGGAGTTTCCAGTTGTGGAGTTTTGAGTTGTGGAGTTTCTAGTTGCAGAGTCTCTAGTTGTGGAGTTTCTAGTTGCAGAGTCTCTAGTTGTGGAGTTTCAAGTTGTGGAGTCTCTAGTTGTGGAGTTTCTAGTTGCCGAGTTTTCAGTTGTGGAGTATCTAGTAGTGGAGTTTCCAGTTGTGGAGTCCCTAGTTGTGGAGTTTCTAGTTGCGGAGTCTCAAGCTGTGGAGTTTCAAGTTGTGGAGTTTCTAGGTGTGGAGTCTCAAGTTATGGAGTTTAAAGTTGTGGAGTTTCAAGTTGTGGAGTCTCTAGTTGTGGAGTTTCTAGTTGCAGAGTATCTATTTGTGGAGTTTCCAGTTGTGGAGTTTCTAATTGTGAAGTCGCGGAGTCTCTTTTGTGGAGTTTCTAGTTGTGGAGTTTCTAGTTGAGGAGTTTCAAGTTGAAGAGTTTTTAGTTGTGGAGTGTCTAGTTGTGGAGTTTCCAGTTGTGGAGTTTCGAGTTGTGGAGTTTCTAGTTTTGGAGTTTCTAGTTGTAGAGTCTCCTGTTGCGGAGTTTCTAGTTGCGGAGTTTCTAGTTGGAGAGTTTCCAGTTGTGGAGTTTCTAGTTGTGGAGTTTCTATTTGTGGAGTCTCTAGTTGTGTAGTTTCTAGCTGCGGAGTTTCTAGTTGCGGAGTTTCTATTTGTGGAGTTTCTAGCTGCGGAGTTTCTAGTTGCGGAGTCTCTGGTTGTGGAGTTTCTAGTTGCGGAATCTCTAGTTGTGGAGTTTCTAGTTGTGGAGTTTCTAGTTGTGGAGTTTCTAGTTGTGGAGTTTCTAGTTGTAGAGTTTCTAGTTGTGGAGTTTCTAGTTGTGGAGTCTCTAGTTGCAGAGTTTCTAGTTGTGGAGTTTCTAGTTGTGGAGTTTCAAGTTGTGGAGTCTCTAGTTGTGGAGTATCTAGTTGCGGAGTATCTAGTTGCGGAGTTTCTAGTTGCGGAGTTTTTAATAGCGGAGTTTATTGTTGTGGAGTTTCAAGTTGCGGAGTCTCAAGTTGTGGAGTTTCCAGTTGTGGAGTTTTTAGTTGTGGAGTTTCTAGTTGTTGAGTTTCTAGTTGTGGAGTTTCCAGTTGTGGAGGTTTTAGCTCTGGACTTTCTAGACATGAAATTTCTTGTAGCCGAGTCTCTATTTGTGGAGTTCGTAGTTGTGGAGTTTCTAGTTGTGGAGTTTCTAGTTGTGGAGTTTCTAGTTGTGGAGTTTCAAGTTGTGGAGTCTCTAGTTGTGGAGTTTCTAGTTGCGGAGTATCTAGTTGTGGAGTTTCCAGTTGTGGAGTTTCCAGTTGTGGAATTGCGGAGTGTCTGGTTGTGGAGTTTCTAATTGTTGAGTCTCTAGTTGTGGAGTTTCTAGTTGTGGAGTTTCCAGATATTGAGTATCTAGTTGTGGAGTTCCCAGTTTTGAAGTATCTAGTTGTGGAGTTTCCAGTTGTGGAGTATATAGTTGTGGAGTTTCAAGTTGTGGACTTTCTAGTTGCGGAGTTCTAGTTGCGGAGTTTTTAACAGCGGAGTTTCTAGTTGTGGAGTTTCAAGTTGCGGAGTCTCAAGTTGTGGAGTTTCCAGTTGTGGAGTTTTTAGTTGTGGAGTTTCTAGTTGTTGAGTTTCTAGTTGTGGAGTTTCAAGTTGTGGAGTTTCTAGTTGCGGAGTCTCAAGTTGTGGAGTTTCTAGCTTTGGAATTCAAGTTGTGGAGTTTTGAGTTGTGGAGTTTTTACCTGCGGAGTTTCTAGGTGCAGAGTCTCAAGTTGTGGAGTTTCAAGTTGTGGAGTTTTGAGTTGTGGAGTTTCAAGTGTTGGAGTTTCTAGTTGTGGAGTCTCTAGTTGCGGAGTTTCTAGTTGTGAAGTTTCTAGTTGTGGAGTTTCTAGTTGTGGAGTTTCTGGTTGTGGAGTTTCTAGTTGTTGAGTTTCTAGTTGTGAAGTCTCTAGTTTTGCAGTTTCTAGTTGTGGAGTTTGTAGTTGTGGAGTTTCTAGTGGCGGAGTCTCAAGTTGTGGAGTTTCTAGTTGTGGAGTTTCAAGTTGTGGAGTTTTGAGCTGTGGAGTTTCAAGTGTTGGAGTTTCTAGTTGTTGAGTCTCTAGTTGTGGAGTTTCTAGTTGTGGAGTTTCCAGATATGGATTATCTAGTTGTGGAGTTTCCAATTGTGGAGTATCTAGTTGTGGAGTTTCAAGTTGTGGAGTTTCTAGTTGCGGAGTTTCTAGTTGCGGAGTTTTTAATAGCGGAGTTTTTAGTTGTGGAGTTTCAAGTTGCGGAGTCTCAAGTTGTGGAGTTTCCAGTTGTGGAGTTTTTAGTTGTGGAGTTTCTAGATATGGAATTTCTAGTTGCCGAGTCTCTATTTGTGGAGTTTGTAGTTGTGGAGTTTCTAGTTGTGGAATTTCTAATTGTGGAGTCTCTAGTTGCGGAGTTTCTAGTTGTGGAGTTTCTAGTTGTGGAGTTTCTAGTTGTGGAGTTTGTAGTTGTGGAGTTTCTAGTTGTGGAGTTTAAAGTTGTGGAGTTTCTAGTTGTGGAGTCTCTAGTTGCGGAGTTTCTAGTTGTGAATTTCTAGTTGTGGAGTTTCTAGTTGTGGAGTTTCTGGATGTGGAGTTTCTAGTTGTGGAGTTTCAAGTTGTGGAGTTTCTAGTTGCGAAGTCACAAGTTGTGGAGTTTCTAGTTGTGTTGTTTCAAGTTGTGGAGTTTTGAGTTGTAGAGTCTCTAGTTGTGGAGTTTCTAGTTGCGGAGTATCTTGTTGTGGAGTTTCCAGTTGTGGAGTTTCCAGTTGTGGAATTGCGGAGTGTCTGGTTGTGGAGTTTCTAATTGTTGAGTTTCTAGTTGTGGAGTTTCGAGTTGTTGAGTCTCTAGTTGTGGAGTTTCTAGTTGTGGAGTTTCCAGATATGGAGTATCTTGTTGTGGAGTTCCCAGTTTTGAAGTATCTAGTTGTGGAGTTTCAAGTTGTGGAGTTTCTAGTTGCGGAGTTTCTAGTTGCGGAGTTTTTAATAGCGGAGTTTTTAGTTGTGGAGTTTCAAGTTGCGGAGTTTTTAGTTGTGGAGTTTCTAGATATGGAATTTCTAGTTGCCGAGTCTCTATTTGTGGAGTTTGTAGTTGTGGAGTTTCTAGTTGGGGAATTTCTAATTGTGGAGTCTCTAGTTGCGGAGTTTCTAGTTGTGGAGTTTCTAGTTGTGGAGTTTCTAGTTGTGGAGTTTGTAGTTGTGGAGTTTCTAGTTGTGGAGTTTAAAGTTGTGGAGTTTCTTGTTGTGGAGTCTCTAGTTGCGGAGTTTCTAGTTGTGAGTTTCTAGTTGTAGAGTTTCTAGTTGTGGAGTTTCTGGATGTGGAGTTTCTAGTTGTGGAGTTTCAAGTTGTGGAGTTTCTAGTTGCGAAGTCACAAGTTGTGGAGTTTCTAGTTGTGTTGTTTCAAGTTGTGGAGTTTTGAGTTGTGGAGTTTCAATTTGTGGAGTTTCTAGTTGTGGAGTTTCGAGTTGTGGAGTTTCTAGTTGTGGAGTTTCTAGCTGCGGAGTTTCTAGGTGCAGAGTCTCTAGTTTTGGAGTTTCTAGTTGCGAATTCTCTAGTTGAGGAGCCTCTAGTTGTAGAGTTTTTAGTTGTGGAGTTTCTAGTTGTGGAGTTTCAAGTTGTGGAGTTTTTAAATGCGGAGTTTCTAGCTGTGGAGTTTCTAGTTGCAGAGTCTCTGGTTGTGGAGGTTCTAGTTGCGGAATCTCTAGTTGTGGAGTTTTGAGTTGTGGAGTTTCAAGTTGTGGAGTTTCGAGTTGTGGAGTTTCTAGTTGTGAAGTTTCTAGCTGCGGAGTCTCAAGTTGTGGAGTTTCTAGTTGTGGAGTTTCAAGTTGTGGAGTTTTGAGTTGTGGAGTTTCAAGTGTTGGAGTTTCTAGTTGTTGAGTCTCTAGTTGTGGATTTTCCAGATATGGATTATCTAGTTGTGGAGTTTCCAATTGTGGAGTATCTAGTTGTGGAGTATCAAGTTGTGGAGTTTCTAGTTGCGGAGTTTCTAGTTGCGGAGTTTTTAATAGCGGAGTTTTTAGTTGTGGAGTTTCAAGTTGCGGAGTCTCAAGTTGTGGAGTTTCCAGATGTGGAGTTTTTAGTTGTGGAGTTTCTAGTTGTTGAGTTTCTAGTTGTGAAGTCTCTAGTTTTGCAGTTTCTAGTTGTGGAGTTTCTAGATATGGAATTTCTAGTTGCCGAGTCTCTATTTGTGGAGTTTGTAGTTGTGGAGTTTCTAGTTGTGGAATTTTCAATTGTGGAGTCTCTAGTTGCGGAGTTTCTAGTTGTGGAGTTTCTAGTTGTGAAGTTTCTAGTTGTAGAGTTTGTAGTTGTGGAGTTTCTAGTTGTGGAGTTTAAAGTTGTGGAGTTTCTAGTTGTGGAGTCTCTAGTTGCGGAGTTTCTAGTTGTGGAGTTTCTAGTTGTGGAGTTTCTAGTTGTGGAGTTTCTGGATGTGGAGTTTCTAGTTGCGGAGTTTCAAGTTGTGGAGCCTCTAGTTGTAGAGTTTTTAGTTGTGGAGTTTCTAATGTGGAGTTTCAAGTTGTGGAGTTTCTAGTTGCGGCGTCTCAAGTTGTGGAGTTTTTAAATGCGGAGTTTCTAGCTGCGGAGTTTCTAGTTGCAGAGTCTCCGGTTGTGGAGTTTCTAGTTGCGGAGTTTCTAGTTGTGGAGTTTCAAGTTGTGGAGTTTCTAGTTGTGGAGTCTCTAGTTGCGGAGTTTCTAGTTGTGAAGTTTCTAGTTGTGGAGTTTCTAGTTTTGAAGTTTCTAGTTGTGGAGTTTCTAGTTATAGAGTCTCCTGTTGCGGAGTTTCTAGTTGCGGAGTTTCTAGTTGGGGAGTTTCCAGTTGCGGAGTTTCTAGTTGTGGAGTTTCTACTTGTGGAGTCTCAAGTTGTGGAGTTTAAACTTGTGGAGTTTCAAGTTGTGGAGTCTATAGTTGTGGAGTTTCTAGTTGTAGATTTTCTAGTTGTGGAGTATCTAGTTGTGGATTTTCCAGTTGTGGAGTTTCTAGTAGTTCCGTTGCGGAGTATCTAGTTGTTGAGTTTCTAGTTGCAGAGTCTCTAGTTGTGGAGTTTCAAATTGTGGAGTCTCTAGATGTGGAGTTTCTAGTTGTCGAGTTTCCAGTTATGGAGTATCTAGTAGTGGAGTTTCGAGTTGTGGAGTTTCTAGTTGTGGAGTTTCTAGTTGTGGAGTCCCTAGTTGCGGAGTTTCTAGTTGCGAAGTTTCAAGTTGTGGAGTTTCAAGTTGCGGAGTCTCAAGCTGTGGAGTTTCTAGTTGTGGAGTTTCCAGTTGTGGAGTTTTGAGTTGTGGAGTTTCTAGTTGCAGAGTCTCTAGTTGTGGAGTTTCTAGTTGCAGAGTCTCTAGTTGTGGAGTTTCAAGTTGTGGAGTCTCTAGTTGTGGAGTTTCTAGTTGCCGAGTTTTCAGTTGTGGAGTATCTAGTAGTGGAGTTTCCAGTTGTGGAGTCCCTAGTTGTGGAGTTTCTAGTTGCGGAGTCTCAAGCTGTGGAGTTTCAAGTTGTGGAGTTTCTAGGTGTGGAGTCTCAAGTTATGGAGTTTAAAGTTGTGGAGTTTCAAGTTGTGGAGTCTCTAGTTGTGGAGTTTCTAGTTGCAGAGTATCTATTTGTGGAGTTTCCAGTTGTGGAGTTTCTAATTGTGAAGTCGCGGAGTCTCTTTTGTGGAGTTTCTAGTTGTGGAGTTTCTAGTTGAGGAGTTTCAAGTTGAAGAGTTTTTAGTTGTGGAGTGTCTAGTTGTGGAGTTTCCAGTTGTGGAGTTTCGAGTTGTGGAGTTTC
The DNA here is from genome assembly GCF_043290135.1 of Rhipicephalus microplus. Classification (NCBI taxonomy): domain Eukaryota; kingdom Metazoa; phylum Arthropoda; class Arachnida; order Ixodida; family Ixodidae; genus Rhipicephalus; species Rhipicephalus microplus. The sequence goes on from NW_027464714.1 coordinate 230,280, forward strand.
TAGTTTTGGAGTTTCTAGTTGTAGAGTCTCCTGTTGCGGAGTTTCTAGTTGCGGAGTTTCTAGTTGGAGAGTTTCCAGTTGTGGAGTTTCTAGTTGTGGAGTTTCTATTTGTGGAGTCTCTAGTTGTGTAGTTTCTAGCTGCGGAGTTTCTAGTTGTGGAGTTTCTGGATGTGGAGTTTCTAGTTGCGGAGTTTCAAGTTGTGGAGTTTCTAGTTGCGGAGTCACAAGTTGTGGAGTTTCTAGTTGTGTTGTTTCAAGTTGTGGAGTTTTGAGTTGTGGAGTTTCAAGTTGTGGAGTTTCTAGTTGTGGAGTTTCGAGTTGTGGAGTTTCTAGTTGTGGAGTTTCTAGCTGCGGAGTTTCTAGGTGCAGAGTCTCTAGTTTTGGAGTTTCTAGTTGCGAATTCTCTAGTTGAGGAGCCTCTAGTTGTAGAGTTTTTAGTTGTGGAGTTTCTAGTTGTGGAGTTTCAAGTTGTTGAGTTTCTAGTTGCAGAGTCTCTGGTTGTGGAGTTTCTAGTTGCGGAATCTCTAGTTGTGGAGTTTCTAGTTGTGGAGTTTCTAGTTGTGGAGTTTCCAGTTGTGGAGTTTTTAGCTCTGGACTTCCTAGACATGAAATTTCTTGTAGCCGGGTCTCTATATGTGGAGTTCGTAGTTGTGGAGTTTCTAGTTGTGGAGTTTCTAGTTGTGGAGTCTCTTGTTGCAGAGTTTCTAGTTGTGGAGTTTCTAGTTGTGGAGTTTCAAGTTGTAGAGTCTCTAGTTGTGGAGTTTCTAGTTGCGGAGTATCTAGTTGTGGAGTTTCCAGTTGTGGAGTTTCCAGTTGTGGAATTGCGGAGTGTCTGGTTGTGGAGTTTCTAATTGTTGAGTTTCTAGTTGTGGAGTTTCGATTTGTTGAGTCTCTAGTTGTGGAGTTTCTAGTTGTGGAGTTTCCAGATATGGAGTATCTTGTTGTGGAGTTCCCAGTTTTGAAGTATCTAGTTGTGGAGTTTCCAGTTGTGGATTATCTAGTTGTGGAGTTTCCAATTGTGGAGTATCTAGTTGTAGAGTTTCTAGTTGTGGAATTTCTAATTGTGGAGTCTCTAGTTGCGGAATTTCTAGTTGTGGAGTTTCTAGTTGTGGAGTTTGTAGTTGTGGAGTTTCTAGTTGTGGAGTTTAAAGTTGTGGAGTTTCTAGTTGTGGAGTCTCTAGTTGCGGAGTTTCTAGTTGTGAGTTTCTAGTTGTGGAGTTTCTAGTTGTGGAGTTTCTGGATGTGGAGTTTCTAGTTGTGGAGTTTCAAGTTGTGGAGTTTCTAGTTGCGGAGTCACAAGTTGTGGAGTTTCTAGTTGTGTTGTTTCAAGTTGTGGAGTTTTGAGTTGTGGAGTTTCAAGTTGTGGAGTTTCTAGTTGTGGAGTTTCGAGTTGTGGAGTTTCTAGTTGTGGAGTTTGTAGCTGCGGAGTTTCTAGGTGCAGAGTCTCTAGTTTTGGAGTTTCTAGTTGCGAATTCTCTAGTTGAGGAGCCTCTAGTTGTAGAGTTTTTAGTTGTGGAGTTTCTAATGTGGAGTTTCAAGTTGTGGAGTTTCTAGTTGCGGCGTCTCAAGTTGTGGAGTTTTTAAATGCGGAGTTTCTAGCTGCGGAGTTTCTAGTTGCAGAGTCTCCGGTTGTGGAGTTTCTAGTTGCGGAGTTTCTAGTTGTGGAGTTTCAAGTTGTGGAGTTTCTAGTTGTGGAGTCTCTAGTTGCGGAGTTTCTAGTTGTGAAGTTTCTAGTTGTGGAGTTTCTAGTTTTGAAGTTTCTAGTTGTGGAGTTTCTAGTTATAGAGTCTCCTGTTGCGGAGTTTCTAGTTGCGGAGTTTCTAGTTGGGGAGTTTCCAGTTGCGGAGTTTCTAGTTGTGGAGTTTCTACTTGTGGAGTCTCAAGTTGTGGAGTTTAAACTTGTGGAGTTTCAAGTTGTGGAGTCTATAGTTGTGGAGTTTCTAGTTGTAGATTTTCTAGTTGTGGAGTATCTAGTTGTGGATTTTCCAGTTGTGGAGTTTCTAGTAGTTCCGTTGCGGAGTATCTAGTTGTTGAGTTTCTAGTTGCAGAGTCTCTAGTTGTGGAGTTTCAAATTGTGGAGTCTCTAGATGTGGAGTTTCTAGTTGTCGAGTTTCCAGTTATGGAGTATCTAGTAGTGGAGTTTCGAGTTGTGGAGTTTCTAGTTGTGGAGTTTCTAGTTGTGGAGTCCCTAGTTGCGGAGTTTCTAGTTGCGAAGTTTCAAGTTGTGGAGTTTCAAGTTGCGGAGTCTCAAGCTGTGGAGTTTCTAGTTGTGGAGTTTCCAGTTGTGGAGTTTTGAGTTGTGGAGTTTCTAGTTGCAGAGTCTCTAGTTGTGGAGTTTCTAGTTGCAGAGTCTCTAGTTGTGGAGTTTCAAGTTGTGGAGTCTCTAGTTGTGGAGTTTCTAGTTGCCGAGTTTTCAGTTGTGGAGTATCTAGTAGTGGAGTTTCCAGTTGTGGAGTCCCTAGTTGTGGAGTTTCTAGTTGCGGAGTCTCAAGCTGTGGAGTTTCAAGTTGTGGAGTTTCTAGGTGTGGAGTCTCAAGTTATGGAGTTTAAAGTTGTGGAGTTTCAAGTTGTGGAGTCTCTAGTTGTGGAGTTTCTAGTTGCAGAGTATCTATTTGTGGAGTTTCCAGTTGTGGAGTTTCTAATTGTGAAGTCGCGGAGTCTCTTTTGTGGAGTTTCTAGTTGTGGAGTTTCTAGTTGAGGAGTTTCAAGTTGAAGAGTTTTTAGTTGTGGAGTGTCTAGTTGTGGAGTTTCCAGTTGTGGAGTTTCGAGTTGTGGAGTTTCTAGTTTTGGAGTTTCTAGTTGTAGAGTCTCCTGTTGCGGAGTTTCTAGTTGCGGAGTTTCTAGTTGGAGAGTTTCCAGTTGTGGAGTTTCTAGTTGTGGAGTTTCTATTTGTGGAGTCTCTAGTTGTGTAGTTTCTAGCTGCGGAGTTTCTAGTTGCGGAGTTTCTATTTGTGGAGTTTCTAGCTGCGGAGTTTCTAGTTGCGGAGTCTCTGGTTGTGGAGTTTCTAGTTGCGGAATCTCTAGTTGTGGAGTTTCTAGTTGTGGAGTTTCTAGTTGTGGAGTTTCTAGTTGTGGAGTTTCTAGTTGTAGAGTTTCTAGTTGTGGAGTTTCTAGTTGTGGAGTCTCTAGTTGCAGAGTTTCTAGTTGTGGAGTTTCTAGTTGTGGAGTTTCAAGTTGTGGAGTCTCTAGTTGTGGAGTATCTAGTTGCGGAGTATCTAGTTGCGGAGTTTCTAGTTGCGGAGTTTTTAATAGCGGAGTTTATTGTTGTGGAGTTTCAAGTTGCGGAGTCTCAAGTTGTGGAGTTTCCAGTTGTGGAGTTTTTAGTTGTGGAGTTTCTAGTTGTTGAGTTTCTAGTTGTGGAGTTTCCAGTTGTGGAGGTTTTAGCTCTGGACTTTCTAGACATGAAATTTCTTGTAGCCGAGTCTCTATTTGTGGAGTTCGTAGTTGTGGAGTTTCTAGTTGTGGAGTTTCTAGTTGTGGAGTTTCTAGTTGTGGAGTTTCAAGTTGTGGAGTCTCTAGTTGTGGAGTTTCTAGTTGCGGAGTATCTAGTTGTGGAGTTTCCAGTTGTGGAGTTTCCAGTTGTGGAATTGCGGAGTGTCTGGTTGTGGAGTTTCTAATTGTTGAGTCTCTAGTTGTGGAGTTTCTAGTTGTGGAGTTTCCAGATATTGAGTATCTAGTTGTGGAGTTCCCAGTTTTGAAGTATCTAGTTGTGGAGTTTCCAGTTGTGGAGTATATAGTTGTGGAGTTTCAAGTTGTGGACTTTCTAGTTGCGGAGTTCTAGTTGCGGAGTTTTTAACAGCGGAGTTTCTAGTTGTGGAGTTTCAAGTTGCGGAGTCTCAAGTTGTGGAGTTTCCAGTTGTGGAGTTTTTAGTTGTGGAGTTTCTAGTTGTTGAGTTTCTAGTTGTGGAGTTTCAAGTTGTGGAGTTTCTAGTTGCGGAGTCTCAAGTTGTGGAGTTTCTAGCTTTGGAATTCAAGTTGTGGAGTTTTGAGTTGTGGAGTTTTTACCTGCGGAGTTTCTAGGTGCAGAGTCTCAAGTTGTGGAGTTTCAAGTTGTGGAGTTTTGAGTTGTGGAGTTTCAAGTGTTGGAGTTTCTAGTTGTGGAGTCTCTAGTTGCGGAGTTTCTAGTTGTGAAGTTTCTAGTTGTGGAGTTTCTAGTTGTGGAGTTTCTGGTTGTGGAGTTTCTAGTTGTTGAGTTTCTAGTTGTGAAGTCTCTAGTTTTGCAGTTTCTAGTTGTGGAGTTTGTAGTTGTGGAGTTTCTAGTGGCGGAGTCTCAAGTTGTGGAGTTTCTAGTTGTGGAGTTTCAAGTTGTGGAGTTTTGAGCTGTGGAGTTTCAAGTGTTGGAGTTTCTAGTTGTTGAGTCTCTAGTTGTGGAGTTTCTAGTTGTGGAGTTTCCAGATATGGATTATCTAGTTGTGGAGTTTCCAATTGTGGAGTATCTAGTTGTGGAGTTTCAAGTTGTGGAGTTTCTAGTTGCGGAGTTTCTAGTTGCGGAGTTTTTAATAGCGGAGTTTTTAGTTGTGGAGTTTCAAGTTGCGGAGTCTCAAGTTGTGGAGTTTCCAGTTGTGGAGTTTTTAGTTGTGGAGTTTCTAGATATGGAATTTCTAGTTGCCGAGTCTCTATTTGTGGAGTTTGTAGTTGTGGAGTTTCTAGTTGTGGAATTTCTAATTGTGGAGTCTCTAGTTGCGGAGTTTCTAGTTGTGGAGTTTCTAGTTGTGGAGTTTCTAGTTGTGGAGTTTGTAGTTGTGGAGTTTCTAGTTGTGGAGTTTAAAGTTGTGGAGTTTCTAGTTGTGGAGTCTCTAGTTGCGGAGTTTCTAGTTGTGAATTTCTAGTTGTGGAGTTTCTAGTTGTGGAGTTTCTGGATGTGGAGTTTCTAGTTGTGGAGTTTCAAGTTGTGGAGTTTCTAGTTGCGAAGTCACAAGTTGTGGAGTTTCTAGTTGTGTTGTTTCAAGTTGTGGAGTTTTGAGTTGTAGAGTCTCTAGTTGTGGAGTTTCTAGTTGCGGAGTATCTTGTTGTGGAGTTTCCAGTTGTGGAGTTTCCAGTTGTGGAATTGCGGAGTGTCTGGTTGTGGAGTTTCTAATTGTTGAGTTTCTAGTTGTGGAGTTTCGAGTTGTTGAGTCTCTAGTTGTGGAGTTTCTAGTTGTGGAGTTTCCAGATATGGAGTATCTTGTTGTGGAGTTCCCAGTTTTGAAGTATCTAGTTGTGGAGTTTCAAGTTGTGGAGTTTCTAGTTGCGGAGTTTCTAGTTGCGGAGTTTTTAATAGCGGAGTTTTTAGTTGTGGAGTTTCAAGTTGCGGAGTTTTTAGTTGTGGAGTTTCTAGATATGGAATTTCTAGTTGCCGAGTCTCTATTTGTGGAGTTTGTAGTTGTGGAGTTTCTAGTTGGGGAATTTCTAATTGTGGAGTCTCTAGTTGCGGAGTTTCTAGTTGTGGAGTTTCTAGTTGTGGAGTTTCTAGTTGTGGAGTTTGTAGTTGTGGAGTTTCTAGTTGTGGAGTTTAAAGTTGTGGAGTTTCTTGTTGTGGAGTCTCTAGTTGCGGAGTTTCTAGTTGTGAGTTTCTAGTTGTAGAGTTTCTAGTTGTGGAGTTTCTGGATGTGGAGTTTCTAGTTGTGGAGTTTCAAGTTGTGGAGTTTCTAGTTGCGAAGTCACAAGTTGTGGAGTTTCTAGTTGTGTTGTTTCAAGTTGTGGAGTTTTGAGTTGTGGAGTTTCAATTTGTGGAGTTTCTAGTTGTGGAGTTTCGAGTTGTGGAGTTTCTAGTTGTGGAGTTTCTAGCTGCGGAGTTTCTAGGTGCAGAGTCTCTAGTTTTGGAGTTTCTAGTTGCGAATTCTCTAGTTGAGGAGCCTCTAGTTGTAGAGTTTTTAGTTGTGGAGTTTCTAGTTGTGGAGTTTCAAGTTGTGGAGTTTTTAAATGCGGAGTTTCTAGCTGTGGAGTTTCTAGTTGCAGAGTCTCTGGTTGTGGAGGTTCTAGTTGCGGAATCTCTAGTTGTGGAGTTTTGAGTTGTGGAGTTTCAAGTTGTGGAGTTTCGAGTTGTGGAGTTTCTAGTTGTGAAGTTTCTAGCTGCGGAGTTTCTAGGTGCAGAGTCTCAAGTTGTGGAGTTTCAAGTTGTGGAGTTTTGAGTTGTGGAGTTTCAAGTTGTGGAGTTTCTAGTTGTGAAGTTTCTAGTTGTGGAGTTTCTAGTTGTGGAGTTTCAAGTTGTGGAGTTTCTAGTGGCGGAGTCTCAAGTTGTGGAGTTTCTAGTTGTGGAGTTTCAAGTTGTGGAGTTTTGAGTTGTGGAGTTTCAAGTGTTGGAGTTTCTAGTTGTTGAGTCTCTAGTTGTGGATTTTCCAGATATGGATTATCTAGTTGTGGAGTTTCCAATTGTGGAGTATCTAGTTGTGGAGTATCAAGTTGTGGAGTTTCTAGTTGCGGAGTTTCTAGTTGCGGAGTTTTTAATAGCGGAGTTTTTAGTTGTGGAGTTTGAAGTTGCGGAGTCTCAAGTTGTGGAGTTTCCAGATGTGGAGTTTTTAGTTGTGGAGTTTCTAGTTGTTGAGTTTCTAGTTGTGAAGTCTCTAGTTTTGCAGTTTCTAGTTGTGGAGTTTCTAGATATGGAATTTCTAGTTGCCGAGTCTCTATTTGTGGAGTTTGTAGTTGTGGAGTTTCTAGTTGTGGAATTTTCAATTGTGGAGTCTCTAGTTGCGGAGTTTCTAGTTGTGGAGTTTCTAGTTGTGAAGTTTCTAGTTGTAGAGTTTGTAGTTGTGGAGTTTCTAGTTGTGGAGTTTAAAGTTGTGGAGTTTCTAGTTGTGGAGTCTCTAGTTGCGGAGTTTCTAGTTGTGGAGTTTCTAGTTGTGGAGTTTCTAGTTGTGGAGTTTCTGGATGTGGAGTTTCTAGTTGTGGAGTTTCAAGTTGTGGAGTTTCTAGTTGCGGAGTCACAAGTTGTGGAGTTTCTAGTTGTGTTGTTTCAAGTTGTGGAGTTTTGAGTTGTGGAGTTTCAAGTTGTGGAGTTTCTAGTTGTGGAGTTTCGAGTTGTGGAGTTTCTAGTTGTGGAGTTTCAAGTTGTGGAGTCTCTAGTTGTGGAGTATCTAGTTGCGGAGTATCTAGTTGCGGAGTTTCTAGTTGCGGAGTTTTTAATAGCGGAGTTTATTGTTGTGGAGTTTCAAGTTGCGGAGTCTCAAGTTGTGGAGTTTCCAGTTGTGGAGTTTTTAGTTGTGGAGTTTCTAGTTGTTGAGTTTCTAGTTGTGGAGTTTCCAGTTGTGGAGGTTTTAGCTCTGGACTTTCTAGACATGAAATTTCTTGTAGCCGAGTCTCTATTTGTGGAGTTCGTAGTTGTGGAGTTTCTAGTTGTGGAGTTTCTAGTTGTGGAGTTTCTAGTTGTGGAGTTTCAAGTTGTGGAGTCTCTAGTTGTGGAGTTTCTAGTTGCGGAGTATCTAGTTGTGGAGTTTCCAGTTGTGGAGTTTCCAGTTGTGGAATTGCGGAGTGTCTGGTTGTGGAGTTTCGAGTTGTTGAGTCTCTAGTTGTGGAGTTTCTAGTTGTGTAGTTTCCAGATATTGAGTATCTAGTTGTGGAGTTCCCAGTTTTGAAGTATCTAGTTCTGGAGTTTCCAGTTGTGGAGTATATAGTTGTGGAGTTTCAAGTTGTGGAGTTTCTAGTTGCGGAGTTTCTAGTTGCGGAGTTTTTAACAGCGGAGTTTCTAGTTGTGGAGTTTCAAGTTGCGGAGTCTCAAGTTGTGGAGTTTCCAGTTGTGGAGTTTTTAGTTGTGGAGTTTCTAGTTGTTGAGTTTCTAGTTGTGGAGTTTCAAGTTGTGGAGTTTCTAGTTGCGGAGTCTCAAGTTGTGGAGTTTCTAGCTTTGGAATTCAAGTTGTGGAGTTTTGAGTTGTGGAGTTTCAAGTTGTGGAGTTTCTAGTTGTGGAGTTTTGAGTTGTGGAGTTTCTAGTTGTGGAGTTTCTACCTGCGGAGCTTCTAGGTGCAGAGTCTCAAGTTGTGGAGTTTCAAGTTGTGGAGTTTTGAGTTGTGGAGTTTCAAGTTGTGGAGTTTCTAGTTGTGGAGTCTCTAGTTGCGGAGTTTCTAGTTGTGAAGTTTCTAGTTGTGGAGTTTCTAGTTGTGGAGTTTCTGGTTGTGGAGTTTCTAGTTGCGGAGTTTCTAGTTGTGGAGTTTCTAGTTGTGGAGTTTCTAGTTGTGGAGTTTCAAGTTGTGGAGTCTCTAGTTGTGGAGTTTCTAGTTGCGGAGTATCTAGTTGTGGAGTTTCCAGTTGTGGAGTTTCCAGTTGTGGAATTGCGGAGTGTCTGGTTGTGGAGTTTCTAATTGTTGAGTTTCTAGTTGTGGAGTTTCGAGTTGTTGAGTCTCTAGTTGTGGAGTTTCTAGTTGTGGAGTTTCCAGATATTGAGTATCTAGTTGTGGAGTTCCCAGTTTTGAAGTATCTAGTTGTGGAGTTTCCAGTTGTGGAGTATATAGTTGTGGAGTTTCAAGTTGTGGAGTTTCTAGTTGCGGAGTTTCTAGTTGCGGAGTTTTTAACAGCGGAGTTTCTAGTTGTGGAGTTTCAAGTTGCGGAGTCTCAAGTTGTGGAGTTTCCAGTTGTGGAGTTTTTAGTTGTGGAGTTTCTAGTTGTTGAGTTTCTAGTTGTGGAGTTTCAAGTTGTGGAGTTTCTAGTTGCAGAGTCTCAAGTTGTGGAGTTTCTAGCTTTGGAATTCAAGTTGTGGAGTTTTGAGTTGTGGAGTTTCAAGTCGTGGAGTTTCTAGTTGTGGAGTTTTGAGTTGTGGAGTTTCTAGTTGTGGAGTTTCTACCTGCGGAGTTTCTAGGTGCAGAGTCTCAAGTTGTGGAGTTTCAAGTTGTGGAGTTTTGAGTTGTGGAGTTTCAAGTTGTGGAGTTTCTAGTTGTGGAGTCTCTAGTTGCGGAGTTTCTAGTTGTGAAGTTTCTAGTGGTGGAGTTTCTAGTTGTGGAGTTTCTGGTTGTGGAGTTTCTAGTTGTTGAGTTTCTAGTTGTGAAGTCTCTAGTTTTGCAGTTTCTAGTTGTGGAGTTTCTAGTTGTGGAGTTTCAAGTTGTGGAGTTTCTAGTGGCGGAGTCTCAAGTTGTGGAGTTTCTAGTTGTGGAGTTTCAAGTTGTGGAGTTTTGAGCTGTGGAGTTTCAAGTGTTGGAGTTTCTAGTTTTTGAGTCTCTAGTTGTGGAGTTTCTAGTTGTGGAGTTTCCAGATATGGATTATCTAGTTGTGGAGTTTCCAATTGTGGAACATCTAGTTGTGGAGTTTCAAGTTGTGGAGTTTCTAGTTGCGGAGTTTCTAGTAGCGGAGTTTTTAATAGCGGAGTTTTTAGTTGTGGAGTTTCAAGTTGCGGAGTCTCAAGTTGTGGAGTTTCCAGTTGTGGAGTTTTTAGTTGTGGAGTTTCTAGATATGGAATTTCTAGTTGCCGAGTCTCTATTTGTGGAGTTTGTAGTTGTGGAGTTTCTAGTTGTGGAATTTCTAATTGTGGAGTCTCTAGTTGCGGAGTTTCTAGTTGTGGAGTTTCTAGTTGTGGAGTTTCTAGTTGTGGAGTTTGTAGTTGTGGAGTTTCTAGTTGTGGAGTTTAAAGTTGTGGAGTTTCTAGTTGTGGAGTTTCTAGTTGTGGAGTTTCTAGTTGTGGAGTTTCAAGTTGTGGAGTCTCTAGTTGTGGAGTTTCTAGTTGCGGAGTATCTAGTTGTGGAGTTTCCAGTTGTGGAGTTTCCAGTTGTGGAATTGCGGAGTGTCTGGTTGTGGAGTTTCTAATTGTTGAGTTTCTAGTTGCGGAGTTTCTAGTTGTGAGTTTCTAGTTGTGGAGTTTCTAGTTGTGGAGTTTCTGGATGTGGAGTTTCTAGTTGTGGAGTTTCAAGTTGTGGAGTTTCTAGTTGCGAAGTCACAAGTTGTGGAGTTTCTAGTTGTGTTGTTTCAAGTTGTGGAGTTTTGAGTTGTGGAGTTTCAAGTTGTGGAGTTTCTAGTAGTGGAGTTTTGAGTTGTGGAGTTTCTAGTTGTGGAGTTTCTAGCTGCGGAGTTTCTAGGTGCAGAGTCTCTAGTTTTGGAGTTTCTAGTTGCGAATTCTCTAGTTGAGGAGCCTCTAGTTGTAGAGTTTTTAGTTGTGGAGTTTCTAGTTGTGGAGTTTCAAGTTGTGGACTTTTTAAATGCGGAGTTTCTAGCTGTGGAGTTTCTAGTTGCAGAGTCTCTGGTTGTGGAGTTTCTAGTTGCGGAATCTCTAGTTGTGGAGTCTCTATTTGTGGAGTTTGTAGTTGTGGAGTTTCTAGTTGTGGAATTTCTAATTGTGGAGTCTCTAGTTGCGGAGTTTCTAGTTGTGGAGTTTCTAGTTGTGGAGTTTCTAGTTGTGGAGTTTGTAGTTGTGGAGTTTCTAGTTGTGGAGTTTAAAGTTGTGGAGTTTCTAGTTGTGGAGTCTCTAGTTGCGGAGTTTCTAGTTGTGAGTTTCTAGTTGTGGAGTTTCTAGTTGTGGAGTTTCTGGATGTGGAGTTTCTAGTTGTGGAGTTTCAAGTTGTGGAGTTTCTAGTTGCGAAGTCACAAGTTGTGGAGTTTCTAGTTGTGTTGTTTCAAGTTGTGGAGTTTTGAGTTGTGGAGTTTCAAGTTGTGGAGTTTCTAGTTGTGGAGTTTCGAGTTGTGGAGTTTCTAGTTGTGGAGTTTCTAGCTGCGGAGTTTCTAGGTGCAGAGTCTCTAGTTTTGGAGTTTCTAGTTGCGAATTCTCTAGTTGAGGAGCCTCTAGTTGTAGAGTTTTTAGTTGTGGAGTTTCTAGTTGTGGAGTTTCAAGTTGTGGAGTTTTTAAATGCGGAGTTTCTAGCTGTGGAGTTTCTAGTTGCAGAGTCTCTGGTTGTGGAGTTTCTAGTTGCGGAATCTCTAGTTGTGGAGTTTCTAGTTGCGGAGTTTCTAGTTGTGGAGTTTCAAGTTGTGGAGTTGCTAGTTGTGGAGTCTCTGGTTGCGGAGTTTCTAGTTGTGAAGTTTCTAGTTGTGGAGTTTCTAGTTTTGAAGTTTCTAGTTGTGGAGTTTCTAGTTGTAGAGTCTCCTGTTGCGGAGTTTCTAGTTGCGGAGTTTCTAGTTGGGGAGTTTCCAGTTGTGGAGTTTCTAGTTGTGGAGTTTCTACTTGTGGAGTCTCAAGTTGTGGAGTTTAAACTTGTGGAGTTTCAAGTTGTGGAGTCTATAGTTGTGGAGTTTCTAGTTGTAGATTTTCTAGTTGTGGAGTATCTAGTTGTGGATTTTCCAGTTGTGGAGTTTCTAGTAGTTCCGTTGCGGAGTATCTAGTTGTTGAGTTTCTAGTTGCAGAGTCTCTAGTTGTGGAGTTTCAAATTGTGGAGTCTCTAGATGTGGAGTTTCTAGTTGTCGAGTTTCCAGTTATGGAGTATCTAGTAGTGGAGTTTCGAGTTGTGGAGTTTCTAGTTGTGGAGTTTCTAGTTGTGGAGTCCCTAGTTGCGGAGTTTCTAGTTGCGAAGTTTCAAGTTGTGGAGTTTCAAGTTGCGGAGTCTCAAGCTGTGGAGTTTCTAGTTGTGGAGTTTCCAGTTGTGGAGTTTTGAGTTGTGGAGTTTCTAGTTGCAGAGTCTCTAGTTGTGGAGTTTCAAGTTGTGGAGTATCTAGTTGTGGAGTTTCTAGTTGCCGAGTTTCCAGTTGTGGAGTATCTAGTAGTGGAGTTTCCAGTTGTGGAGTTTCTAGTTGTGGAGTTTCTAGTTGCGGAGTCCCTAGTTGTGGAGTTTCTAGTTGCGGAGTCTCAAACTGCGGAGTTTCAAGTTGTGGAGTTTCTAGTTGTGGAGTCTCAAGTTGTGGAGTTTCAAGTTGTGGAGTTTCAAGTTGTGGAGTCTCTAGTTGTGGAGTTTCTAGTTGTTGAGTTTCTAGTTTGAAGTCTCTAGTTGTAGATTCTCTAGTTGTGGAGTCTCTAGTTTAGGAGTTTCTAGTTGAAGAGTTTTTTGTTGTGGAGTGTCTCGTTGTGGAGTTTCCAGTTGTGGAGTTTCGAGTTGTGGAGTTTCTAGTTGCAGAGTCTCTAGTTGTGGAGTTTCAAGTTGTGGAGTCTCTAGTTGTGGAGTTTCTAGTTGCCGAGTTTTCAGTTGTGGAGTTTCTAGTTGTGGAGTCTCTAGTTGCGGAGTTTCTAGTTGTGAGTTTCTAGTTGTAGAGTTTCTAGTTGTGGAGTTTCTGGATGTGGAGTTTCTAGTTGTGGAGTTTCAAGTTGTGGAGTTTCTAGTTGCGAAGTCACAAGTTGTGGAGTTTCTAGTTGTGTTGTTTCAAGGTGAGGAGTTTGGAGTTGTGGAGTTTCAATTTGTGGAGCTTCTAGTTGTGGAGTTTCGAGTTGTGGAGTTTCTAGTTGTGGAGTTTCTAGCTGCGGAGTTTCTAGGTGCAGAGTCTCTAGTTTTGGAGTTTTTAGTTGCGAATTCTCTAGTTGAGGAGCCTCTAGTTGTAGAGTTTTTAGTTGTGGAGTTTCTAGTTGTAGAGTTTCAAGTTGTGGAGTTTTTAAATGCGGAGTTTCTAGCTGTGGAGTTTCTAGTTGCAGAGTCTCTGGTTGTGGAGTTTCTAGTTGCGGAATCTCTAGTTGTGGAGTTTTGAGTTGTGGAATTTCAAGTTGTGGAGTTTCGAGTTGTGGAGTTTCTAGTTGTGGAGTTTCTAGCTGCGGAGTTTCTAGGTGCAGAGTCTCAAGTTGTGGAGTTTCAAGTTGTGGAGTTTTGAGTTGTGGAGTTTCAAGTTGTGGAGTTTCTAGTTGTGAAGTTTCTAGTTGTGGAGTTTCTAGTTGTGGAGTTTCAAGTTGTGGAGTTTCTAGTGGCGGAGTCTCAAGTTGTGGAGTTTCTAGTTGTGGAGTTTCAAGTTGTGGAGTTTTGAGTTGTGGAGTTTCAAGTGTTGGAGTTTCTAGTTGTTGAGTCTCTAGTTGTGGAGTTTCCAGATATGGATTATCTAGTTGTGGAGTTTCCAATTGTGGAGTATCTAGTTGTGGAGTTTGAAGTTGTGGAGTTTGAAGTTGTGGAGTTTCTAGTTGCGGAGTTTCTAGTTGCGGAGTTTTTATTAGCGGAGTTTCAAGTTGCGGAGTCTCAAGTTGTGGAGTTTCCAGATGTGGAGTTTTTAGTTGTGGAGTTTCTAGTTGTTGAGTTTCTAGTTGTGAAGTCTCTAGTTTTGCAGTTTCTAGTTGTGGAGTTTCTAGATATGGAATTTCTAGTTGCCGAGTCTCTATTTGTGGAGTTTGTAGTTGTGGAGTTTCTAGTTGTGGAATTTTCAATTGTGGAGTCTCTAGTTGCGGAGTTTCTAGTTGTGGAGTTTCTAGTTGTGGAGTTTCTAGTTGTAGAGTTTGTAGTTGTGGAGTTTCTAGTTGTGGAGTTTAAAGTTGTGGAGTTTCTAGTGGTGGAGTCTCTAGTTGCGGAGTTTCTAGTTGTGGAGTTTCTAGTTGTGGAGTTTCTAGTTGTGGAGTTTCTGGATGTGGAGTTTCTAGTTGTGGAGTTTCAAGTTGTGGAGTTTCTAGTTGCGGAGTCACAAGTTGTGGAGTTTCTAGTTGTGTTGTTTCAAGTTGTGGAGTTTTGAGTTGTGGAGTTTCAAGTTGTGGAGTTTCTAGTTGTGGAGTTTCGAGTTGTGGAGTTTCTAGTTGTGGAGTTTCTAGCTGCGGAGTTTCTAGGTGCAGAGTCTCTAGTTTTGGAGTTTCTAGTTGCGAATTCTCTAGTTGAGGAGCCTCTAGTTGTAGAGTTTTTAGTTGTGGAGTTTCTAGTTGTGGAGTTTCAAGTTGTTGAGTTTCTAGTTGCAGAGTCTCTGGTTGTGGAGTTTCTAGTTGTGGAGTTTCTAGTTGTGGAGTCTCTTGTTGCAGAGTTTCTAGTTGTGGAGTTTCTAGTTGTGGAGTTTCAAGTTGTAGAGTCTCTAGTTGTGGAGTTTCTAGTTGCGGAGTATCTAGTTGTGGAGTTTCCAGTTGTGGAGTTTCCAGTTGTGGAATTGCGGAGTGTCTGGTTGTGGAGTTTCTAATTGTTGAGTTTCTAGTTGTGGAGTTTCGAGTTGTTGAGTCTCTAGTTGTGGAGTTTCTAGTTGTGGAGTTTCCAGATATGGAGTATCTTGTTGTGGAGTTCCCAGTTTTGAAGTATCTAGTTGTGGAGTTTCAAGTTGTGGAGTTTCTAGTTGCGGAGTTTCTAGTTGCGGAGTTTTTAACAGCGGAGTTTCTAGTTGTGGAGTTTCAAGTTGCGGAGTCTCAAGTTGTGGAGTTTCCAGTTGTGGAGTTTTTAGTTGTGGAGTTTCTAGTTGTTGAGTTTCTAGTTGTGGAGTTTCAAGTTGTGGAGTTTCTAGTTGCGGAGTCTCAAGTTGTGGAGTTTCTAGCTTTGGAGTTCAAGTTGTGGAGTTTTGAGTTGTGGAGTTTCAAGTTGTGGAGTTTCAAGTTGTGGAGTTTCTAGTTGTGGAATCTCTAGTTGCGGAGTTTCTAGTTGTGAAGTTTCTAGTTGTGGAGTTTCTAGTTGTGGAGTTTCTGCTTGTGGAGTTTATAGTTGTTGAGTTTATAGTTGTGAAGTCTCTAGTTTTGCAGTTTCTAGTTGTGGAGTTTCTAGTTGTGGAGTTTCTAGTGGCGGAGTCTCAAGTTGTGGAGTTTCTAGTTGTGGAGTTTCAAGTTGTGGAGTTTTGAGCTGTGGAGTTTCAAGTGTTGGAGTTTCTAGTTGCTGAGTCTCTAGTTGTGGAGTTTCTAGTTGTGGAGTTTCCAGATATGGATTATCTAGTCGTGGAGTTTCCAATTGTGGAGTATCTAGTTGTGGAGTTTCAAGTTGTGGAGTTTCTAGTTGCGGAGTTTCTAGTTGCGGAGTTTTTAATAGCGGAGTTTTTAGTTGTGGAGTTTCAAGTTGCGGAGTCTCAAGTTGTGGAGTTTCCAGTTGTGGAGGTTTTAGTTGCGGAGTTTCTACATATAAAATTTCCAGTTGCCGAGTCTCTATTTGTGGAGTTTGTAGTTGTAGAGTTTCTAGTTGTGGAATTTCTAATTGTGGAGTCTCTAGTTGCGGAATTTCTAGTTGTGGAGTTTCTAGTTGTGGAGTTTGTAGTTGTGGAGTTTCTAGTTGTGGAGTTTAAAGTTGTGGAGTTTCTAGTTGTGGAGTCTCTAGTTGCGGAGTTTCTAGTTGTGAGTTTCTAGTTGTGGAGTTTCTAGTTGTGGAGTTTCTGGATGTGGAGTCTCTAGTTGTGGAGTTTCAAGTTGTGGAGTTTCTAGTTGCGGAGTCACAAGTTGTGGAGTTTCTAGTTGTGTTGTTTCAAGTTGTGGAGTTTTGAGTTGTGGAGTTTCAAGTTGTGGAGTTTCTAGTTGTGGAGTTTCGAGTTGTGGAGTTTCTAGTTGTGGAGTTTGTAGCTGCGGAGTTTCTAGGTGCAGAGTCTCTAGTTTTGGAGTTTCTAGTTGCGAATTCTCTAGTTGAGGAGCCTCTAGTTGTAGAGTTTTTAGTTGTGGAGTTTCTAGTTGTGGAGTTTCAAGTTGTGGAGTTTCTAGTTGTGGAGTTTCCAGATATTGAGTATCTAGTTGTGGAGTTCCCAGTTTTGAAGTATCTAGTTGTGGAGTTTCCAGTTGTGGAGTATATAGTTGTGGAGTTTCAAGTTGTGGAGTTTCTAGTTGCGGAGTTTCTAGTTGCGGAGTTTTTAACAGCGGAGTTTCTAGTTGTGGAGTTTCAAGTTGCGGAGTCTCAAGTTGTGGAGTTTCCAGTTGTGGAGTTTTTAGTTGTGGAGTTTCTAGTTGTTGAGTTTCTAGTTGTGGAGTTTCAAGTTGTGGAGTTTCTAGTTGCGGAGTCTCAAGTTGTGGAGTTTCTAGCTTTGGAATTCAAGTTGTGGAGTTTTGAGTTGTGGAGTTTCAAGTTGTGGAGTTTCTAGTTGTGGAGTTTTGAGTTGTGGAGTTTCTAGTTGTGGAGTTTCTACCTGCGGAGTTTCTAGGTGCAGAGTCTCAAGTTGTGGAGTTTCAAGTTGTGGAGTTTTGAGTTGTGGAGTTTCAAGTTGTGGAGTTTCTAGTTGTGGAGTCTCTAGTTGCGGAGTTTCTAGTTGTGAAGTTTCTAGTTGTGGAGTTTCTAGTTGTGGAGTTTCTGGTTGTGGAGTTTCTAGTTGTGGAGTTTCTAGTTGTGGAGTTTCTAGTTGTGGAGTTTCTAGTTGTGGAGTTTCAAGTTGTGGAGTCTCTAGTTGTGGAGTTTCTAGTTGCGGAGTATCTAGTTGTGGAGTTTCCAGTTGTGGAGTTTCCAGTTGTGGAATTGCGGAGTGTCTGGTTGTGGAGTTTCTAATTGTTGAGTTTCTAGTTTTGGAGTTTCGAGTTGTTGAGTCTCTAGTTGTGGAGTTTCTAGTTGTGGAGTTTCCAGATATTGAGTACCTAGTTGTGGAGTTCCCAGTTTTGAAGTATCTAGTTGTGGAGTTTCCAGTTGTGGAGTATATAGTTGTGGAGTTTCAAGTTGTGGAGTTTCTAGTTGCGGAGTTTCTAGTTGCGGAGTTTTTAACAGCGGAGTTTCTAGTTGTGGAGTTTCAAGTTGCGGAGTCTCAAGTTGTGGAGTTTCCAGTTGTGGAGTTTTTAGTTGTGGAGTTTCTAGTTGTTGAGTTTCTAGTTGTGGAGTTTCAAGTTGTGGAGTTTCTAGTTGCGGAGTCTCAAGTTGTGGAGTTTCTAGCTTTGGAATTCAAGTTGTGGAGTTTTGAGTTGTGGAGTTTCAAGTCGTGGAGTTTCTAGTTGTGGAGTTTTGAGTTGTGGAGTTTCTAGTTGTGGAGTTTCTACCTGCGGAGTTTCTAGGTGCAGATTCTCAAGTTGTGGAGTTTCAAGTTGTGGAGTTTTGAGTTGTGGAGTTTCAAGTTGTGGAGTTTCTAGTTGTGGAGTCTCTAGTTGCGGAGTTTCTAGTTGCGGAGTTTCTAGTTGTGGAGTTTCAAGTTGTGGAGTTTCTAGTTGTGGAGTCTCTAGTTGCGGAGTTTCTAGTTGTGAAGTTTCTAGTTGTGGAGTTTCTAGTTTTGAAGTTTCTAGTTGTGGAGTTTCTAGTTGTAGAGTCTCCTGTTGCGGAGTTTCTAGTTGCGGAGTTTCTAGTTGGGGAGTTTCCAGTTGTGGAGTTTCTAGTTGTGGAGTTTCTACTTGTGGAGTCTCAAGTTGTGGAGTTTAAACTTGTGGAGTTTCAAGTTGTGGAGTCTATAGTTGTGGAGTTTCTAGTTGTAGATTTTCTAGTTGTGGAGTATCTAGTTGTGGATTTTCCAGTTGTGGAGTTTCTAGTAGTTCCGTTGCGGAGTATCTAGTTGTTGAGTTTCTAGTTGCAGAGTCTCTAGTTGTGGAGTTTCAAATTGTGGAGTCTCTAGATGTGGAGTTTCTAGTTGTCGAGTTTCCAGTTATGGAGTATCTAGTAGTGGAGTTTCGAGTTGTGGAGTTTCTAGTTGTGGAGTTTCTAGTTGTGGAGTCCCTAGTTGCGGAGTTTCTAGTTGCGAAGTTTCAAGTTGTGGAGTTTCAAGTTGCGGAGTCTCAAGCTGTGGAGTTTCTAGTTGTGGAGTTTCCAGTTGTGGAGTTTTGAGTTGTGGAGTTTCTAGTTGCAGAGTCTCTAGTTGTGGAGTTTCAAGTTGTGGAGTCTCTAGTTGTGGAGTTTCTAGTTGCCGAGTTTCCAGTTGTGGAGTATCTAGTAGTGGAGTTTCCAGTTGTGGAGTTTCGAGTTGTGGAGTTTCTAGTTGCAGAGTCTCTAGTTGTGGAGTTTCAAGTTGTGGAGTCTCTAGTTGTGGAGTTTCTAGTTGCCGAGTTTTCAGTTGTGGAGTATCTAGTAGTGGAGTTTCCAGTTGTGGAGTCCCTAGTTGTGGAGTTTCTAGTTGCGGAGTCTCAACCTGTGGAGTTTCAAGTTGTGGAGTTTCTAGGTGTGGAGTCTCAAGTTATGGAGTTTAAAGTTGTGGAGTTTCAAGTGGTGGAGTCTCTAGTTGTGGAGTTTCTAGTTGCAGAGTATCTATTTGTGGAGTTTCCAGTTGTGGAGTTTCTAATTGTGAAGTCGCGGAGTCTCTTTTGTGGAGTTTCTAGTTGTGGAGTTTCTAGTTGAGGAGTTTCAAGTTGAAGAGTTTTTAGTTGTGGAGTGTCTAGTTGTGGAGTTTCCAGTTGTGGAGTTTCGAGTTGTGGAGTTTCTAGTTTTGGAGTTTCTAGTTGTGGAGTTTCTAGTTGTAGAGTCTCCTGTTGCGGAGTTTCCAGTTGCGGAGTTTCTAGTTGGAGAGTTTCCAGTTGTGGAGTTTCTAGTTGTGGAGTTTCTATTTGTGGAGTCTCTAGTTGTGTAGTTTCTAGCTTCGGAGTTTCTAGTTGCCGAGTTTTCAGTTGTGGAGTATCTAGTAGTGGAGTTTCCAGTTGTGGAGTCCCTAGTTGTGGAGTTTCTAGTTGCGGAGTCTCAACCTGTGGAGTTTCAAGTTGTGGAGTTTCTAGGTGTGGAGTCTCAAGTTATGGAGTTTAAAGTTGTGGAGTTTCAAGTTGTGGAGTCTCTAGTTGTGGAGTTTCTAGTTGCAGAGTATCTATTTGTGGAGTTTCCAGTTGTGGAGTTTCTAATTGTGAAGTCGCGGAGTCTCTTTTGTGGAGTTTCTAGTTGTGGAGTTTCTAGTTGAGGAGTTTCAAGTTGAAGAGTTTTTAGTTGTGGAGTGTCTAGTTGTGGAGTTTCCAGTTGTGGAGTTTCGAGTTGTGGAGTTTCTAGTTTTGGAGTTTCTAGTTGTGGAGTTTCTAGTTGTAGAGTCTCCTGTTGCGGAGTTTCTAGTTGCGGAGTTTCTAGTTGGAGAGTTTCCAGTTGTGGAGTTTCTAGTTGTGGAGTTTCTATTTGTGGAGTCTCTAGTTGTGTAGTTTCTAGCTTCGGAGTTTCTAGTTGCGGAGTTTCTATTTGTGGAGTTTCTAGCTGCGGAGTTTCTAGTTGCGGAGTCTCTGGTTGTGGAGTTTCTAGTTGCGGAATCTCTAGTTGTGGAGTTTCTAGTTGTGGAGTTTCTAGTTGTGGAGTTTCTAGTTGTGGAGTTTCTAGTTGTAGAGTTTCTAGTTGTGGAGTTTCTAGTTGTGGAGTCTCTAGTTGCAGAGTTTCTAGTTGTGGAGTTTCTAGTTGTGGAGTTTCAAGTTGTGGAGTCTCTAGTTGTGGAGTTTCTAGTTGCGGAGTATCTAGTTGTGGAGTTTCCAGTTGTGGAGTTTCTAGTTGTGGAGTTTCTAGTTGTGGAGTTTCGAGTTGTGGAGTCTCTAGTTGTGGAGTTTCTAGTTGTGGAGTTTCCAGTTGTGGAGTATCTAGTTGTGGAGTTTCCATTTGTGAAGTATCTAGTTGTGGAGTTTCCAGTTGTGGAGTATCTAGTTGTGGAGTTTCAAGTTGTGGAGTTTCTAGTTGCGGAGTTTCTAGTTGCGGAGTTTTTAATAGCGGAGTTTATTGTTGTGGAGTTTCAAGTTGCGGAGTCTCAAGTTGTGGAGTTTCCAGTTGTGGAGTTTTTAGTTGTGGAGTTTCTAGTTGTTGAGTTTCTAGTTGTGAAGTCTAGTTTTACAGTTTCTTGTTGTGGAGTTTCTAGATATGAAATTTCTAGTTGCCGAGTCTCTATTTGTGGAGTTTCTAGTTGCGGAGTTTCTAGTTGTGGAGTTTCAAGTTGTGGAGTTTCTAGTTGTGGAGTCTCTAGTTGCGGAGTTTCTAGTTGTGAAGTTTCTAGTTGTGGAGTTTCTAGTTTTGAAGTTTCTAGTTGTGGAGTTTCTAGTTGTAGAGTCTCCTGTTGCGGAGTTTCTAGTTGCGGAGTTTGTAGTTGGGGAGTTTCCAGTTGTGGAGTTTCTAGTTGTGGAGTTTCTACTTGTGGAGTCTCAAGTTGTGGAGTTTAAACTTGTGGAGTTTCAAGTTGTGGAGTCTATAGTTTTGGAGTTTCTAGTTGTAGATTTTCTAGTTGTGGAGTTTCTAGTTGTGAGTTTCTAGTTGTGGAGTTTCTAGTTGTGGAGTTTCTGGATGTGGAGTCTCTAGTTGTGGAGTTTCAAGTTGTGGAGTTTCTAGTTGCGGAGTCACAAGTTGTGGAGTTTCTAGTTGTGTTGTTTCAAGTTGTGGAGTTTTGAGTTGTGGAGTTTCAAGTTGTGGAGTTTCTAGTTGTGGAGTTTCGAGTTGTGGAGTTTCTAGTTGTGGAGTTTGTAGCTGCGGAGTTTCTAGGTGCAGAGTCTCTAGTTTTGGAGTTTCTAGTTGCGAATTCTCTAGTTGAGGAGCCTCTAGTTGTAGAGTTTTTAGTTGTGGAGTTTCTAGTTGTGGAGTTTCAAGTTGTGGAGTTTCTAGTTGCGGCGTCTCAAGTTGTGGAGTTTTTAAATGCGGAGTTTCTAGCTGCGGAGTTTCTAGTTGCAGAGTCTCTGGTTGTGGAGTTTCTAGTTGCGGAATCTCTAGTTGTGGAGTTTCTAGTTGTGGAGTTTCTAGTTGTGGAGTTTCCAGTTGTGGAGTTTTTAGCTCTGGACTTTCTAGACATGAAATTTCTTGTAGCCGAGTCTCTATTTGTGGAGTTCGTAGTTGTGGAGTTTCTAGTTGTGGAGTTTGTAGTTGTGGAGTTTCTAGTTGTGGAGTTTCAAGTTGTGGAGTTTCTAGTTGTGGAGTTTATAGTTGCGGAGTATCTAGTTGTGGAGTTTCCAGTTGTGGAGTTCCCAGTTGTGGAATTGCGGAGTGTCTGGTTGTGGAGTTTGTAATTGTTGAGTTTCTAGTTGTGGAGTTTCGAGTTGTTGAGTCTCTAGTTGTGGAGTTTCTAGTTGTGGAGTTTCCAGATATTGAGTATCTAGTTGTGGAGTTCCCAGTTTTGAAGTATCTGGTTGTGGAGTTTCCAGTTGTGGAGTATATAGTTGTGGAGTTTCAAGTTGTGGAGTTTCTAGTTGCGGAGTTTCTAGTTGCGGAGTTTTTAACAGCGGAGTTTCTAGTTGTGGAGTTTCAAGTTGCGGAGTCTCAAGTTGTGGAGTTTCCAGTTGTGGAGTTTTTAGTTGTGGAGTTTCTAGTTGTTGAGTTTCTAGTTGTGGAGTTTCAAGTTGTGGAGTTTCTAGTTGCGGAGTCTCAAGTTGTGGAGTTTCTAGCTTTGGAATTCAAGTTGTGGAGTTTTGAGTTGTGGAGTTTCAAGTCGTGGAGTTTCTAGTTGTGGAGTTTTGAGTTGTGGAGTTTCTAGTTGTGGAGTTTCTACCTGCGGAGTTTCTAGGTGCAGATTCTCAAGTTGTGGAGTTTCAAGTTGTGGAGTTTTGAGTTGTGGAGTTTCAAGTTGTGGAGTTTCTAGTTGTGGAGTCTCTAGTTGCGGAGTTTCTAGTTGTGAAGTTTCTAGTTGTGGAGTTTCTAGTTGTGGAGTTTCTGGTTGTGGAGTTTCTAGTTGTTGAGTTTCTAGTTGTGAAGTCTCTAGTTTTGCAGTTTCTAGTTGTGGAGTTTCTAGTTGTGGAGTTTCAAGTTGTGGAGTTTCTAGTGGCGGAGTCTCAAGTTGTGGAGTTTCTAGTTGTGGAGTTTCAAGTTGTGGAGTTTTGAGCTGTGGAGTTTCAAGTGTTGGAGTTTCTAGT
Organism: Rhipicephalus microplus; assembly: GCF_043290135.1. NCBI lineage: Eukaryota > Metazoa > Arthropoda > Arachnida > Ixodida > Ixodidae > Rhipicephalus > Rhipicephalus microplus. The sequence continues at coordinate 251,621 of NW_027464714.1, forward strand.
TGTTGAGTCTCTAGTTGTGGAGTTTCTAGTTGTGGAGTTTCCAGATATGGATTATCTAGTTGTGGAGTTTCCAATTGTGGAACATCTAGTTGTGGAGTTTCAAGTTGTGGAGTTTCTAGTTGCGGAGTTTCTAGTTGCGGAGTTTTTAATAGCGGAGTTTTTAGTTGTGGAGTTTCAAGTTGCGGAGTCTCAAGTTGTGGAGTTTCCAGTTGTGGAGTTTTCAGTTGTGGAGTTTCTAGTTATGGAATTTCTAGTTGCCGAGTCTCTATTTGTGGAGTTTGTAGTTGTGGAGTTTCTAGTTGTGGAATTTCTAATTGTGGAGTCTCTAGTTGCGGAGTTTCTAGTTGTGGAGTTTCTAGTTGCGGAGTTTCTAGTTGTGGAGTTTGTAGTTGTGGAGTTTGTAGTTGTGGAGTTTAAAGTTGTGGAGTTTCTAGTTGTGGAGTCTCTAGTTGCGGAGTTTCTAGTTGTGAGTTTCTAGTTGTGGAGTTTCTAGTTGTGGAGTTTCTGGATGTGGAGTTTCTAGTTGTGGAGTTTCAAGTTGTGGAGTTTCTAGTTGCGAAGTCACAAGTTATGGAGTTTCTAGTTGTGTTGTTTCAAGTTGTGGAGTTTTGAGTTGTGGAGTTTCAAGTTGTGGAGTTTCTAGTTGTGGAGTCTCTAGTTGCGGAGTTTCTAGTTGTGAAGTTTCTAGTGGTGGAGTTTCTAGTTGTGGAGTTTCTGGTTGTGGAGTTTCTAGTTGTTGAGTTTCTAGTTGTGAAGTCTCTAGTTTTGCAGTTTCTAGTTGTGGAGTTTCTAGTTGTGGAGTTTCAAGTTGTGGAGTTTCTAGTGGCGGAGTCTCAAGTTGTGGAGTTTCTAGTTGTGGAGTTTCAAGTTGTGGAGTTTTGAGCTGTGGAGTTTCAAGTGTTGGAGTTTCTAGTTTTTGAGTCTCTAGTTGTGGAGTTTCTAGTTGTGGAGTTTCCAGATATGGATTATCTAGTTGTGGAGTTTCCAATTGTGGAACATCTAGTTGTGGAGTTTCAAGTTGTGGAGTTTCTAGTTGCGGAGTTTCTAGTAGCGGAGTTTTTAATAGCGGAGTTTTTAGTTGTGGAGTTTCAAGTTGCGGAGTCTCAAGTTGTGGAGTTTCCAGTTGTGGAGTTTTTAGTTGTGGAGTTTCTAGATATGGAATTTCTAGTTGCCGAGTCTCTATTTGTGGAGTTTGTAGTTGTGGAGTTTCTAGTTGTGGAATTTCTAATTGTGGAGTCTCTAGTTGCGGAGTTTCTAGTTGTGGAGTTTCTGGATGTGGAGTTTCTAGTTGTGGAGTTTCAAGTTGTGGAGTTTCTAGTTGCGAAGTCACAAGTTGTGGAGTTTCTAGTTGTGTTGTTTCAAGTTGTGGAGTTTTGAGTTGTGGAGTTTCAAGTTGTGGAGTTTCTAGTAGTGGAGTTTTGAGTTGTGGAGTTTCTAGTTGTGGAGTTTCTAGCTGCGGAGTTTCTAGGTGCAGAGTCTCTAGTTTTGGAGTTTCTAGTTGCGAATTCTCTAGTTGAGGAGCCTCTAGTTGTAGAGTTTTTAGTTGTGGAGTTTCTAGTTGTGGAGTTTCAAGTTGTGGACTTTTTAAATGCGGAGTTTCTAGCTGTGGAGTTTCTAGTTGCAGAGTCTCTGGTTGTGGAGTTTCTAGTTGCGGAATCTCTAGTTGTGGAGTCTCTATTTGTGGAGTTTGTAGTTGTGGAGTTTCTAGTTGTGGAATTTCTAATTGTGGAGTCTCTAGTTGCGGAGTTTCTAGTTGTGGAGTTTCTAGTTGTGGAGTTTCTAGTTGTGGAGTTTGTAGTTGTGGAGTTTCTAGTTGTGGAGTTTAAAGTTGTGGAGTTTCTAGTTGTGGAGTCTCTAGTTGCGGAGTTTCTAGTTGTGAGTTTCTAGTTGTGGAGTTTCTAGTTGTGGAGTTTCTGGATGTGGAGTTTCTAGTTGTGGAGTTTCAAGTTGTGGAGTTTCTAGTTGCGAAGTCACAAGTTGTGGAGTTTCTAGTTGTGTTGTTTCAAGTTGTGGAGTTTTGAGTTGTGGAGTTTCAAGTTGTGGAGTTTCTAGTTGTGGAGTTTCGAGTTGTGGAGTTTCTAGTTGTGGAGTTTCTAGCTGCGGAGTTTCTAGGTGCAGAGTCTCTAGTTTTGGAGTTTCTAGTTGCGAATTCTCTAGTTGAGGAGCCTCTAGTTGTAGAGTTTTTAGTTGTGGAGTTTCTAGTTGTGGAGTTTCAAGTTGTGGAGTTTTTAAATGCGGAGTTTCTAGCTGTGGAGTTTCTAGTTGCAGAGTCTCTGGTTGTGGAGTTTCTAGTTGCGGAATCTCTAGTTGTGGAGTTTCTAGTTGCGGAGTTTCTAGTTGTGGAGTTTCAAGTTGTGGAGTTGCTAGTTGTGGAGTCTCTGGTTGCGGAGTTTCTAGTTGTGAAGTTTCTAGTTGTGGAGTTTCTAGTTTTGAAGTTTCTAGTTGTGGAGTTTCTAGTTGTAGAGTCTCCTGTTGCGGAGTTTCTAGTTGCGGAGTTTCTAGTTGGGGAGTTTCCAGTTGTGGAGTTTCTAGTTGTGGAGTTTCTACTTGTGGAGTCTCAAGTTGTGGAGTTTAAACTTGTGGAGTTTCAAGTTGTGGAGTCTATAGTTGTGGAGTTTCTAGTTGTAGATTTTCTAGTTGTGGAGTATCTAGTTGTGGATTTTCCAGTTGTGGAGTTTCTAGTAGTTCCGTTGCGGAGTATCTAGTTGTTGAGTTTCTAGTTGCAGAGTCTCTAGTTGTGGAGTTTCAAATTGTGGAGTCTCTAGATGTGGAGTTTCTAGTTGTCGAGTTTCCAGTTATGGAGTATCTAGTAGTGGAGTTTCGAGTTGTGGAGTTTCTAGTTGTGGAGTTTCTAGTTGTGGAGTCCCTAGTTGCGGAGTTTCTAGTTGCGAAGTTTCAAGTTGTGGAGTTTCAAGTTGCGGAGTCTCAAGCTGTGGAGTTTCTAGTTGTGGAGTTTCCAGTTGTGGAGTTTTGAGTTGTGGAGTTTCTAGTTGCAGAGTCTCTAGTTGTGGAGTTTCAAGTTGTGGAGTCTCTAGTTGTGGAGTTTCTAGTTGCCGAGTTTCCAGTTGTGGAGTATCTAGTAGTGGAGTTTCCAGTTGTGGAGTTTCTAGTTGTGGAGTTTCTAGTTGCGGAGTCCCTAGTTGTGGAGTTTCTAGTTGCGGAGTCTCAAACTGCGGAGTTTCAAGTTGTGGAGTTTCTAGTTGTGGAGTCTCAAGTTGTGGAGTTTCAAGTTGCGGAGTTTCAAGTTGTGGAGTCTCTAGTTGTGGAGTTTCTAGTTGTTGAGTTTCTAGTTTGAAGTCTCTAGTTGTAGATTCTCTAGTTGTGGAGTCTCTAGTTTAGGAGTTTCTAGTTGAAGAGTTTTTTGTTGTGGAGTGTCTCGTTGTGGAGTTTCCAGTTGTGGAGTTTCGAGTTGTGGAGTTTCTAGTTGCAGAGTCTCTAGTTGTGGAGTTTCAAGTTGTGGAGTCTCTAGTTGTGGAGTTTCTAGTTGCCGAGTTTTCAGTTGTGGAGTTTCTAGTTGTGGAGTCTCTAGTTGCGGAGTTTCTAGTTGTGAGTTTCTAGTTGTAGAGTTTCTAGTTGTGGAGTTTCTGGATGTGGAGTTTCTAGTTGTGGAGTTTCAAGTTGTGGAGTTTCTAGTTGCGAAGTCACAAGTTGTGGAGTTTCTAGTTGTGTTGTTTCAAGGTGAGGAGTTTGGAGTTGTGGAGTTTCAATTTGTGGAGCTTCTAGTTGTGGAGTTTCGAGTTGTGGAGTTTCTAGTTGTGGAGTTTCTAGCTGCGGAGTTTCTAGGTGCAGAGTCTCTAGTTTTGGAGTTTTTAGTTGCGAATTCTCTAGTTGAGGAGCCTCTAGTTGTAGAGTTTTTAGTTGTGGAGTTTCTAGTTGTAGAGTTTCAAGTTGTGGAGTTTTTAAATGCGGAGTTTCTAGCTGTGGAGTTTCTAGTTGCAGAGTCTCTGGTTGTGGAGTTTCTAGTTGCGGAATCTCTAGTTGTGGAGTTTTGAGTTGTGGAATTTCAAGTTGTGGAGTTTCGAGTTGTGGAGTTTCTAGTTGTGGAGTTTCTAGCTGCGGAGTTTCTAGGTGCAGAGTCTCAAGTTGTGGAGTTTCAAGTTGTGGAGTTTTGAGTTGTGGAGTTTCAAGTTGTGGAGTTTCTAGTTGTGAAGTTTCTAGTTGTGGAGTTTCTAGTTGTGGAGTTTCAAGTTGTGGAGTTTCTAGTGGCGGAGTCTCAAGTTGTGGAGTTTCTAGTTGTGGAGTTTCAAGTTGTGGAGTTTTGAGTTGTGGAGTTTCAAGTGTTGGAGTTTCTAGTTGTTGAGTCTCTAGTTGTGGAGTTTCCAGATATGGATTATCTAGTTGTGGAGTTTCCAATTGTGGAGTATCTAGTTGTGGAGTTTGAAGTTGTGGAGTTTGAAGTTGTGGAGTTTCTAGTTGCGGAGTTTCTAGTTGCGGAGTTTTTAATAGCGGAGTTTCAAGTTGCGGAGTCTCAAGTTGTGGAGTTTCCAGATGTGGAGTTTTTAGTTGTGGAGTTTCTAGTTGTTGAGTTTCTAGTTGTGAAGTCTCTAGTTTTGCAGTTTCTAGTTGTGGAGTTTCTAGATATGGAATTTCTAGTTGCCGAGTCTCTATTTGTGGAGTTTGTAGTTGTGGAGTTTCTAGTTGTGGAATTTTCAATTGTGGAGTCTCTAGTTGCGGAGTTTCTAGTTGTGGAGTTTCTAGTTGTGGAGTTTCTAGTTGTAGAGTTTGTAGTTGTGGAGTTTCTAGTTGTGGAGTTTAAAGTTGTGGAGTTTCTAGTGGTGGAGTCTCTAGTTGCGGAGTTTCTAGTTGTGGAGTTTCTAGTTGTGGAGTTTCTAGTTGTGGAGTTTCTGGATGTGGAGTTTCTAGTTGTGGAGTTTCAAGTTGTGGAGTTTCTAGTTGCGGAGTCACAAGTTGTGGAGTTTCTAGTTGTGTTGTTTCAAGTTGTGGAGTTTTGAGTTGTGGAGTTTCAAGTTGTGGAGTTTCTAGTTGTGGAGTTTCGAGTTGTGGAGTTTCTAGTTGTGGAGTTTCTAGCTGCGGAGTTTCTAGGTGCAGAGTCTCTAGTTTTGGAGTTTCTAGTTGCGAATTCTCTAGTTGAGGAGCCTCTAGTTGTAGAGTTTTTAGTTGTGGAGTTTCTAGTTGTGGAGTTTCAAGTTGTTGAGTTTCTAGTTGCAGAGTCTCTGGTTGTGGAGTTTCTAGTTGTGGAGTTTCTAGTTGTGGAGTCTCTTGTTGCAGAGTTTCTAGTTGTGGAGTTTCTAGTTGTGGAGTTTCAAGTTGTAGAGTCTCTAGTTGTGGAGTTTCTAGTTGCGGAGTATCTAGTTGTGGAGTTTCCAGTTGTGGAGTTTCCAGTTGTGGAATTGCGGAGTGTCTGGTTGTGGAGTTTCTAATTGTTGAGTTTCTAGTTGTGGAGTTTCGAGTTGTTGAGTCTCTAGTTGTGGAGTTTCTAGTTGTGGAGTTTCCAGATATGGAGTATCTTGTTGTGGAGTTCCCAGTTTTGAAGTATCTAGTTGTGGAGTTTCAAGTTGTGGAGTTTCTAGTTGCGGAGTTTCTAGTTGCGGAGTTTTTAACAGCGGAGTTTCTAGTTGTGGAGTTTCAAGTTGCGGAGTCTCAAGTTGTGGAGTTTCCAGTTGTGGAGTTTTTAGTTGTGGAGTTTCTAGTTGTTGAGTTTCTAGTTGTGGAGTTTCAAGTTGTGGAGTTTCTAGTTGCGGAGTCTCAAGTTGTGGGGTTTCTAGCTTTGGAGTTCAAGTTGTGGAGTTTTGAGTTGTGGAGTTTCAAGTTGTGGAGTTTCAAGTTGTGGAGTTTCTAGTTGTGGAATCTCTAGTTGCGGAGTTTCTAGTTGTGAAGTTTCTAGTTGTGGAGTTTCTAGTTGTGGAGTTTCTGCTTGTGGAGTTTATAGTTGTTGAGTTTATAGTTGTGAAGTCTCTAGTTTTGCAGTTTCTAGTTGTGGAGTTTCTAGTTGTGGAGTTTCAAGTTGTGGAGTTTTGAGCTGTGGAGTTTCAAGTGTTGGAGTTTCTAGTTGCTGAGTCTCTAGTTGTGGAGTTTCTAGTTGTGGAGTTTCCAGATATGGATTATCTAGTCGTGGAGTTTCCAATTGTGGAGTATCTAGTTGTGGAGTTTCAAGTTGTGGAGTTTCTAGTTGCGGAGTTTCTAGTTGCGGAGTTTTTAATAGCGGAGTTTTTAGTTGTGGAGTTTCAAGTTGCGGAGTCTCAAGTTGTGGAGTTTCCAGTTGTGGAGGTTTTAGTTGCGGAGTTTCTACATATAAAATTTCCAGTTGCCGAGTCTCTATTTGTGGAGTTTGTAGTTGTAGAGTTTCTAGTTGTGGAATTTCTAATTGTGGAGTCTCTAGTTGCGGAATTTCTAGTTGTGGAGTTTCTAGTTGTGGAGTTTGTAGTTGTGGAGTTTCTAGTTGTGGAGTTTAAAGTTGTGGAGTTTCTAGTTGTGGAGTCTCTAGTTGCGGAGTTTCTAGTTGTGAGTTTCTAGTTGTGGAGTTGCTAGTTGTGGAGTTTCTGGATGTGGAGTCTCTAGTTGTGGAGTTTCAAGTTGTGGAGTTTCTAGTTGCGGAGTCACAAGTTGTGGAGTTTCTAGTTGTGTTGTTTCAAGTTGTGGAGTTTTGAGTTGTGGAGTTTCAAGTTGTGGAGTTTCTAGTTGTGGAGTTTCGAGTTGTGGAGTTTCTAGTTGTGGAGTTTGTAGCTGCGGAGTTTCTAGGTGCAGAGTCTCTAGTTTTGGAGTTTCTAGTTGCGAATTCTCTAGTTGAGGAGCCTCTAGTTGTAGAGTTTTTAGTTGTGGAGTTTCTAGTTGTGGAGTTTCAAGTTGTGGAGTTTCTAGTTGTGGAGTTTCCAGATATTGAGTATCTAGTTGTGGAGTTCCCAGTTTTGAAGTATCTAGTTGTGGAGTTTCCAGTTGTGGAGTATATAGTTGTGGAGTTTCAAGTTGTGGAGTTTCTAGTTGCGGAGTTTCTAGTTGCGGAGTTTTTAACAGCGGAGTTTCTAGTTGTGGAGTTTCAAGTTGCGGAGTCTCAAGTTGTGGAGTTTCCAGTTGTGGAGTTTTTAGTTGTGGAGTTTCTAGTTGTTGAGTTTCTAGTTGTGGAGTTTCAAGTTGTGGAGTTTCTAGTTGCGGAGTCTCAAGTTGTGGAGTTTCTAGCTTTGGAATTCAAGTTGTGGAGTTTTGAGTTGTGGAGTTTCAAGTTGTGGAGTTTCTAGTTGTGGAGTTTTGAGTTGTGGAGTTTCTAGTTGTGGAGTTTCTACCTGCGGAGTTTCTAGGTGCAGAGTCTCAAGTTGTGGAGTTTCAAGTTGTGGAGTTTTGAGTTGTGGAGTTTCAAGTTGTGGAGTTTCTAGTTGTGGAGTCTCTAGTTGCGGAGTTTCTAGTTGTGAAGTTTCTAGTTGTGGAGTTTCTAGTTGTGGAGTTTCTGGTTGTGGAGTTTCTAGTTGTGGAGTTTCTAGTTGTGGAGTTTCTAGTTGTGGAGTTTCTAGTTGTGGAGTTTCAAGTTGTGGAGTCTCTAGTTGTGGAGTTTCTAGTTGCGGAGTATCTAGTTGTGGAGTTTCCAGTTGTGGAGTTTCCAGTTGTGGAATTGCGGAGTGTCTGGTTGTGGAGTTTCTAATTGTTGAGTTTCTAGTTTTGGAGTTTCGAGTTGTTGAGTCTCTAGTTGTGGAGTTTCTAGTTGTGGAGTTTCCAGATATTGAGTACCTAGTTGTGGAGTTCCCAGTTTTGAAGTATCTAGTTGTGGAGTTTCCAGTTGTGGAGTATATAGTTGTGGAGTTTCAAGTTGTGGAGTTTCTAGTTGCGGAGTTTCTAGTTGCGGAGTTTTTAACAGCGGAGTTTCTAGTTGTGGAGTTTCAAGTTGCGGAGTCTCAAGTTGTGGAGTTTCCAGTTGTGGAGTTTTTAGTTGTGGAGTTTCTAGTTGTTGAGTTTCTAGTTGTGGAGTTTCAAGTTGTGGAGTTTCTAGTTGCGGAGTCTCAAGTTGTGGAGTTTCTAGCTTTGGAATTCAAGTTGTGGAGTTTTGAGTTGTGGAGTTTCAAGTCGTGGAGTTTCTAGTTGTGGAGTTTTGAGTTGTGGAGTTTCTAGTTGTGGAGTTTCTACCTGCGGAGTTTCTAGGTGCAGATTCTCAAGTTGTGGAGTTTCAAGTTGTGGAGTTTTAAGTTGTGGAGTTTCAAGTTGTGGAGTTTCTAGTTGTGGAGTCTCTAGTTGCGGAGTTTCTAGTTGCGGAGTTTCTAGTTGTGGAGTTTCAAGTTGTGGAGTTTCTAGTTGTGGAGTCTCTAGTTGCGGAGTTTCTAGTTGTGAAGTTTCTAGTTGTGGAGTTTCTAGTTTTGAAGTTTCTAGTTGTGGAGTTTCTAGTTGTAGAGTCTCCTGTTGCGGAGTTTCTAGTTGCGGAGTTTCTAGTTGGGGAGTTTCCAGTTGTGGAGTTTCTAGTTGTGGAGTTTCTACTTGTGGAGTCTCAAGTTGTGGAGTTTAAACTTGTGGAGTTTCAAGTTGTGGAGTCTATAGTTGTGGAGTTTCTAGTTGTAGATTTTCTAGTTGTGGAGTATCTAGTTGTGGGTTTTCCAGTTGTGGAGTTTCTAGTAGTTCCGTTGCGGAGTATCTAGTTGTTGAGTTTCTATTTGCAGAGTCTCTAGTTGTGGAGTTTCAAATTGTGGAGTCTCTAGATGTGGAGTTTCTAGTTGTCGAGTTTCCAGTTATGGAGTATCTAGTAGTGGAGTTTCGAGTTGTGGAGTTTCTAGTTGTGGAGTTTCTAGTTGTGGAGTTTCCAGTTGTGGAGTTTTGAGTTGTGGAGTTTCTAGTTGCAGAGTCTCTAGTTGTGGAGTTTCAAGTTGTGGAGTCTCTAGTTGTGGAGTTTCTAGTTGCCGAGTTTCCAGTTGTGGAGTATCTAGTAGTGGAGTTTCCAGTTGTGGAGTTTCGAGTTGTGGAGTTTCTAGTTGCAGAGTCTCTAGTTGTGGAGTTTCAAGTTGTGGAGTCTCTAGTTGTGGAGTTTCTAGTTGCCGAGTTTTCAGTTGTGGAGTATCTAGTAGTGGAGTTTCCAGTTGTGGAGTCCCTAGTTGTGGAGTTTCTAGTTGCGGAGTCTCAACCTGTGGAGTTTCAAGTTGTGGAGTTTCTAGGTGTGGAGTCTCAAGTTATGGAGTTTAAAGTTGTGGAGTTTCAAGTGGTGGAGTCTCTAGTTGTGGAGTTTCTAGTTGCAGAGTATCTATTTGTGGAGTTTCCAGTTGTGGAGTTTCTAATTGTGAAGTCGCGGAGTCTCTTTTGTGGAGTTTCTAGTTGTGGAGTTTCTAGTTGAGGAGTTTCAAGTTGAAGAGTTTTTAGTTGTGGAGTGTCTAGTTGTGGAGTTTCCAGTTGTGGAGTTTCGAGTTGTGGAGTTTCTAGTTTTGGAGTTTCTAGTTGTGGAGTTTCTAGTTGTAGAGTCTCCTGTTGCGGAGTTTCCAGTTGCGGAGTTTCTAGTTGGAGAGTTTCCAGTTGTGGAGTTTCTAGTTGTGGAGTTTCTATTTGTGGAGTCTCTAGTTGTGTAGTTTCTAGCTTCGGAGTTTCTAGTTGCCGAGTTTTCAGTTGTGGAGTATCTAGTAGTGGAGTTTCCAGTTGTGGAGTCCCTAGTTGTGGAGTTTCTAGTTGCGGAGTCTCAACCTGTGGAGTTTCAAGTTGTGGAGTTTCTAGGTGTGGAGTCTCAAGTTATGGAGTTTAAAGTTGTGGAGTTTCAAGTTGTGGAGTCTCTAGTTGTGGAGTTTCTAGTTGCAGAGTATCTATTTGTGGAGTTTCCAGTTGTGGAGTTTCTAATTGTGAAGTCGCGGAGTCTCTTTTGTGGAGTTTCTAGTTGTGGAGTTTCTAGTTGAGGAGTTTCAAGTTGAAGAGTTTTTAGTTGTGGAGTGTCTAGTTGTGGAGTTTCCAGTTGTGGAGTTTCGAGTTGTGGAGTTTCTAGTTTTGGAGTTTCTAGTTGTGGAGTTTCTAGTTGTAGAGTCTCCTGTTGCGGAGTTTCTAGTTGCGGAGTTTCTAGTTGGAGAGTTTCCAGTTGTGGAGTTTCTAGTTGTGGAGTTTCTATTTGTGGAGTCTCTAGTTGTGTAGTTTCTAGCTTCGGAGTTTCTAGTTGCGGAGTTTCTATTTGTGGAGTTTCTAGCTGCGGAGTTTCTAGTTGCGGAGTCTCTGGTTGTGGAGTTTCTAGTTGCGGAATCTCTAGTTGTGGAGTTTCTAGTTGTGGAGTTTCTAGTTGTGGAGTTTCTAGTTGTGGAGTTTCTAGTTGTAGAGTTTCTAGTTGTGGAGTTTCTAGTTGTGGAGTCTCTAGTTGCAGAGTTTCTAGTTGTGGAGTTTCTAGTTGTGGAGTTTCAAGTTGTGGAGTCTCTAGTTGTGGAGTTTCTAGTTGCGGAGTATCTAGTTGTGGAGTTTCCAGTTGTGGAGTTTCTAGTTGTGGAGTTTCTAGTTGTGGAGTTTCGAGTTGTGGAGTCTCTAGTTGTGGAGTTTCTAGTTGTGGAGTTTCCAGTTGTGGAGTATCTAGTTGTGGAGTTTCCATTTGTGAAGTATCTAGTTGTGGAGTTTCCAGTTGTGGAGTATCTAGTTGTGGAGTTTCAAGTTGTGGAGTTTCTAGTTGCGGAGTTTCTAGTTGCGGAGTTTTTAATAGCGGAGTTTATTGTTGTGGAGTTTCAAGTTGCGGAGTCTCAAGTTGTGGAGTTTCCAGTTGTGGAGTTTTTAGTTGTGGAGTTTCTAGTTGTTGAGTTTCTAGTTGTGAAGTCTAGTTTTACAGTTTCTTGTTGTGGAGTTTCTAGATATGAAATTTCTAGTTGCCGAGTCTCTATTTGTGGAGTTTCTAGTTGCGGAGTTTCTAGTTGTGGAGTTTCAAGTTGTGGAGTTTCTAGTTGTGGAGTCTCTAGTTGCGGAGTTTCTAGTTGTGAAGTTTCTAGTTGTGGAGTTTCTAGTTTTGAAGTTTCTAGTTGTGGAGTTTCTAGTTGTAGAGTCTCCTGTTGCGGAGTTTCTAGTTGCGGAGTTTGTAGTTGGGGAGTTTCCAGTTGTGGAGTTTCTAGTTGTGGAGTTTCTACTTGTGGAGTCTCAAGTTGTGGAGTTTAAACTTGTGGAGTTTCAAGTTGTGGAGTCTATAGTTTTGGAGTTTCTAGTTGTAGATTTTCTAGTTGTGGAGTTTCTAGTTGTGAGTTTCTAGTTGTGGAGTTTCTAGTTGTGGAGTTTCTGGATGTGGAGTCTCTAGTTGTGGAGTTTCAAGTTGTGGAGTTTCTAGTTGCGGAGTCACAAGTTGTGGAGTTTCTAGTTGTGTTGTTTCAAGTTGTGGAGTTTTGAGTTGTGGAGTTTCAAGTTGTGGAGTTTCTAGTTGTGGAGTTTCGAGTTGTGGAGTTTCTAGTTGTGGAGTTTGTAGCTGCGGAGTTTCTAGGTGCAGAGTCTCTAGTTTTGGAGTTTCTAGTTGCGAATTCTCTAGTTGAGGAGCCTCTAGTTGTAGAGTTTTTAGTTGTGGAGTTTCTAGTTGTGGAGTTTCAAGTTGTGGAGTTTCTAGTTGCGGCGTCTCAAGTTGTGGAGTTTTTAAATGCGGAGTTTCTAGCTGCGGAGTTTCTAGTTGCAGAGTCTCTGGTTGTGGAGTTTCTAGTTGCGGAATCTCTAGTTGTGGAGTTTCTAGTTGTGGAGTTTCTAGTTGTGGAGTTTCCAGTTGTGGAGTTTTTAGCTCTGGACTTTCTAGACATGAAATTTCTTGTAGCCGAGTCTCTATTTGTGGAGTTCGTAGTTGTGGAGTTTCTAGTTGTGGAGTTTGTAGTTGTGGAGTTTCTAGTTGTGGAGTTTCAAGTTGTGGAGTCTCTAGTTGTGGAGTTTATAGTTGCGGAGTATCTAGTTGTGGAGTTTCCAGTTGTGGAGTTCCCAGTTGTGGAATTGCGGAGTGTCTGGTTGTGGAGTTTGTAATTGTTGAGTTTCTAGTTGTGGAGTTTCGAGTTGTTGAGTCTCTAGTTGTGGAGTTTCTAGTTGTGGAGTTTCCAGATATTGAGTATCTAGTTGTGGAGTTCCCAGTTTTGAAGTATCTAGTTGTGGAGTTTCCAGTTGTGGAGTATATAGTTGTGGAGTTTCAAGTTGTGGAGTTTCTAGTTGCAGAGTTTCTAGTTGCGGAGTTTTTAACAGCGGAGTTTCTAGTTGTGGAGTTTCAAGTTGCGGAGTCTCAAGTTGTGGAGTTTCCAGTTGTGGAGTTTTTAGTTGTGGAGTTTCTAGTTGTTGAGTTTCTAGTTGTGGAGTTTCAAGTTGTGGAGTTTCTAGTTGCGGAGTCTCAAGTTGTGGAGTTTCTAGCTTTGGAATTCAAGTTGTGGAGTTTTGAGTTGTGGAGTTTCAAGTCGTGGAGTTTCTAGTTGTGGAGTTTTGAGTTGTGGAGTTTCTAGTTGTGGAGTTTCTACCTGCGGAGTTTCTAGGTGCAGATTCTCAAGTTGTGGAGTTTCAAGTTGTGGAGTTTTGAGTTGTGGAGTTTCAAGTTGTGGAGTTTCTAGTTGTGGAGTCTCTAGTTGCGGAGTTTCTAGTTGTGAAGTTTCTAGTTGTGGAGTTTCTAGTTGTGGAGTTTCTGGTTGTGGAGTTTCTAGTTGTTGAGTTTCTAGTTGTGAAGTCTCTAGTTTTGCAGTTTCTAGTTGTGGAGTTTCTAGTTGTGGAGTTTCAAGTTGTGGAGTTTCTAGTGGCGGAGTCTCAAGTTGTGGAGTTTCTAGTTGTGGAGTTTCAAGTTGTGGAGTTTTGAGCTGTGGAGTTTCAAGTGTTGGAGTTTCTAGTTGTTGAGTCTCTAGTTGTGGAGTTTCTAGTTGTGGAGTTTCCAGATATGGATTATCTAGTTGTGGAGTTTCCAATTGTGGAACATCTAGTTGTGGAGTTTCAAGTTGTGGAGTTTCTAGTTGCGGAGTTTCTAGTTGCGGAGTTTTTAATAGCGGAGTTTTTAGTTGTGGAGTTTCAAGTTGCGGAGTCTCAAGTTGTGGAGTTTCCAGTTGTGGAGTTTTCAGTTGTGGAGTTTCTAGTTATGGAATTTCTAGTTGCCGAGTCTCTATTTGTGGAGTTTGTAGTTGTGGAGTTTCTAGTTGTGGAATTTCTAATTGTGGAGTCTCTAGTTGCGGAGTTTCTAGTTGTGGAGTTTCTAGTTGCGGAGTTTCTAGTTGTGGAGTTTGTAGTTGTGGAGTTTGTAGTTGTGGAGTTTAAAGTTGTGGAGTTTCTAGTTGTGGAGTCTCTAGTTGCGGAGTTTCTAGTTGTGAGTTTCTAGTTGTGGAGTTTCTAGTTGTGGAGTTTCTGGATGTGGAGTTTCTAGTTGTGGAGTTTCAAGTTGTGGAGTTTCTAGTTGCGAAGTCACAAGTTATGGAGTTTCTAGTTGTGTTGTTTCAAGTTGTGGAGTTTTGAGTTGTGGAGTTTCAAGTTGTGGAGTTTCTAGTTGTGGAGTTTCGAGTTGTGGAGTTTCTAGTTGTGGAGTTTCTAGCTGCGGAGTTTCTAGGTGCAGAGTCTCTAGTTTTGGAGTTTCTAGTTGCGAATTCTCTAGTTGAGGAGCCTCTAGTTGTAGAGTTTTTAGTTGTGGAGTTTCTAGTTGTGGAGTTTCAAGTTGTGGAGTTTTTAAATGCGGAGTTTCTAGCTGTGGAGTTTCTAGTTGCAGAGTCTCTGGTTGTGGAGTTTCTAGTTGCGGAATCTCTAGGTGCAGAGTCTCAAGTTGTGGAGTTTCATGTTGTGGAGTTTTGAGTTGTGGAGTTTCAAGTTGTGGAGTTTCTAGTTGTGGAGTCTCTAGTTGCGGAGTTTCTAGTTGTGAAGTTTCTAGTTGTGGAGTTTCTAGTTGTGGAGTTTCTGGTTGTGGAGTTTCTAGTTGTGGAGTTTCTAGTTGTGGAGTTTCTAGTTGTGGAGTTTCTAGTTGTGGAGTTTCAAGTTGTGGAGTCTCTAGTTGTGGAGTTTCTAGTTGCGGAGTATCTAGTTGTGGAGTTTCCAGTTGTGGAGTTTCCAGTTGTGGAATTGCGGAGTGTCTGGTTGTGGAGTTTCTAATTGTTGAGTTTCTAGTTTTGGAGTTTCGAGTTGTTGAGTCTCTAGTTGTGGAGTTTCTAGTTGTGTAGTTTCCAGATATTGAGTACCTAGTTGTGGAGTTCCCAGTTTTGAAGTATCTAGTTGTGGAGTTTCCAGTTGTGGAGTATATAGTTGTGGAGTTTCAAGTTGTGGAGTTTCTAGTTGCGGAGTTTCTAGTTGCGGAGTTTTTAACAGCGGAGTTTCTAGTTGTGGAGTTTCAAGTTGCGGAGTCTCAAGTTGTGGAGTTTCCAGTTGTGGAGTTTTTAGTTGTGGAGTTTCTAGTTGTTGAGTTTCTAGTTGTGGAGTTTCAAGTTGTGGAGTTTCTAGTTGCGGAGTCTCAAGTTGTGGAGTTTCTAGCTTTGGAATTCAAGTTGTGGAGTTTTGAGTTGTGGAGTTTCAAGTCGTGGAGTTTCTAGTTGTGGAGTTTTGAGTTGTGGAGTTTCTAGTTTTGGAGTTTCTACCTGCGGAGTTTCTAGGTGCAGATTCTCAAGTTGTGGAGTTTCAAGTTGTGGAGTTTTGAGTTGTGGAGTTTCAAGTTGTGGAGTTTCTAGTTGTGGAGTCTCTAGTTGCGGAGTTTCTAGTTGTGAAGTTTCTAGTTGTGGAGTTTCTAGTTGTGGAGTTTCTGGTTGTGGAGTTTCTAGTTGTTGAGTTTCTAGTTGTGAAGTCTCTAGTTTTGCAGTTTCTAGTTGTGGAGTTTCAAGTTGTGGAGTTTCTAGTGGCGGAGTCTCAAGTTGTGGAGTTTCTAGTTGTGGAGTTTCAAGTTGTGGAGTTTTGAGCTGTGGAGTTTCAAGTGTTGGAGTTTCTAGTTGTTGAGTCTCTAGTTGTGGAGTTTCTAGTTGTGGAGTTTCCAGATATGGATTATCTAGTTGTGGAGTTTCCAATTGTGGAACATCTAGTTGTGGAGTTTCAAGTTGTGGAGTTTCTAGTTGCGGAGTTTCTAGTTGCGGAGTTTTTAATAGCGGAGTTTTTAGTTGTGGAGTTTCTAGTTGTTGAGTTTCTAGTTGTGAAGTCTCTAGTTTTGCAGTTTCTAGTTGTGGAGTTTCTAGATATGGAATTTCTAGTTGCCGAGTCTCTATTTGTGGAGTTTGTAGTTGTGGAGTTTCTAGATATGGAATTTCTAGTTGCCGAGTCTCTATTTGTGGAGTTTGTAGTTGTGGAGTTTCTAATTGTGGAGTCTCTAGTTGCGGAGTTTCTAGTTGTGGAGTTTCTAGTTGTGGAGTTTCTAGTTGTGGAGTCTCAACTTGTGGAGTTTCTAGCTTTGGAGTTCAAGTTGTGGAGTTTTGAGTTGTGGAGTTTCAAGTTGTGGAGTTTTGAGTTGTGGAGTTTCTAGTTGTGGAGTTTCTAGCTGCGGAGTTTCTAGGTGCAGAGTCTCAAGTTGTGGAGTTTCAAGTTGTGGAGTTTTGAGTTGTGGAGTTTCAAGTTGTGGAGTTTCTAGTTGTGAAGTTTCTAGTTGTGGAGTTTCTAGTTGTGGAGTTTCTAGTTGTGGAATTTTCAATTGTGGAGTCTCTAGTTGCGGAGTTTCTAGTTGTGGAGTTTCTAGTTGTGGAGTTTCTAGTTGTAGAGTTTGTAGTTGTGGAGTTTCTAGTTGTGGAGTTTAAAGTTGTGGAGTTTCTAGTTGTGGAGTCTCTAGTTGCGGAGTTTCTAGTTGTGGAGTTTCTAGTTGTGGAGTTTCTAGTTGTGGAGTTTCTGGATGTGGAGTTTCTAGTTGTGGAGTTTCAAGTTGTGGAGTTTCTAGTTGCGGAGTCACAAGTTGTGGAGTTTCTAGTTGTGTTGTTTCAAGTTGTGGAGTTTAAAGTTGTGGAGTTTCTAGTTGTGGAGTCTCTAGTTGCGGAGTTTCTAGTTGTGGAGTTTCTAGTTGTGGAGTTTCTAGTTGTGGAGTTTCTGGATGTGGAGTTTCTAGTTGTGGAGTTTCAAGTTGTGGAGTTTCTAGTTGCGGAGTCACAAGTTGTGGAGTTTCTAGTTGTGTTGTTTCAAGTTGTGGAGTTTTGAGTTGTGGAGTTTCTAGTTGCGGAGTCTCAAGTTGTGGAGTTTCTAGCTTTGGAATTCAAGTTGTGGAGTTTTGAGTTGTGGAGTTTCAAGTCGTGGAGTTTCTAGTTGTGGAGTTTTGAGTTGTGGAGTTTCTAGTTGTGGAGTTTCTACCTGCGGAGTTTCTAGGTGCAGATTCTCAAGTTGTGGAGTTTCAAGTTGTGGAGTTTTGAGTTGTGGAGTTTCAAGTTGTGGAGTTTCTAGTTGTGGAGTCTCTAGTTGCGGAGTTTCTAGTTGTGAAGTTTCTAGTTGTGGAGTTTCTAGTTGTGGAGTTTCTGGTTGTGGAGTTTCTAGTTGTTGAGTTTCTAGTTGTGAAGTCTCTAGTTTTGCAGTTTCTAGTTGTGGAGTTTCAAGTTGTGGAGTTTCTAGTGGCGGAGTCTCAAGTTGTGGAGTTTCTAGTTGTGGAGTTTCAAGTTGTGGAGTTTTGAGCTGTGGAGTTTCAAGTGTTGGAGTTTCTAGTTGTTGAGTCTCTAGTTGTGGAGTTTCTAGTTGTGGAGTTTCCAGATATGGATTATCTAGTTGTGGAGTTTCCAATTGTGGAACATCTAGTTGTGGAGTTTCAAGTTGTGGAGTTTCTAGTTGCGGAGTTTCTAGTTGCGGAGTTTTTAATAGCGGAGTTTTTAGTTGTGGAGTTTCAAGTTGCGGAGTCTCAAGTTGTGGAGTTTCCAGTTGTGGAGTTTTTAGTTGTGGAGTTTCTAGTTATGGAATTTCTAGTTGCCGAGTCTCTATTTGTGGAGTTTGTAGTTGTGGAGTTTCTAGTTGTGGAATTTCTAATTGTGGAGTCTCTAGTTGCGGAGTTTCTAGTTGTGGAGTTTCTAGTTGCGGAGTTTCTAGTTGTGGAGTTTGTAGTTGTGGAGTTTGTAGTTGTGGAGTTTAAAGTTGTGGAGTTTCTAGTTGTGGAGTCTCTAGTTGCGGAGTTTCTAGTTGTGAGTTTCTAGTTGTGGAGTTTCTAGTTGTGGAGTTTCTGGATGTGGAGTTTCTAGTTGTGGAGTTTCAAGTTGTGGAGTTTCTAGTTGCGAAGTCACAAGTTATGGAGTTTCTAGTTGTGTTGTTTCAAGTTGTGGAGTTTTGAGTTGTGGAGTTTCAAGTTGTGGAGTTTCTAGTTGTGGAGTTTCGAGTTGTGGAGTTTCTAGTTGTGGAGTTTCTAGCTGCGGAGTTTCTAGGTGCAGAGTCTCTAGTTTTGGAGTTTCTAGTTGCGAATTCTCTAGTTGAGGAGCCTCTAGTTGTAGAGTTTTTAGTTGTGGAGTTTCTAGTTGTGGAGTTTCAAGTTGTGGAGTTTTTAAATGCGGAGTTTCTAGCTGTGGAGTTTCTAGTTGCAGAGTCTCTGGTTGTGGAGTTTCTAGTTGCGGAATCTCTAGGTGCAGAGTCTCAAGTTGTGGAGTTTCAAGTTGTGGAGTTTTGAGTTGTGGAGTTTCAAGTTGTGGAGTTTCTAGTTGTGGAGTCTCTAGTTGCGGAGTTTCTAGTTGTGAAGTTTCTAGTTGTGGAGTTTCTAGTTGTGGAGTTTCTGGTTGTGGAGTTTCTAGTTGTGGAGTTTCTAGTTGTGGAGTTTCTAGTTGTGGAGTTTCTAGTTGTGGAGTTTCAAGTTGTGGAGTTTCCAGTTGTGGAGTTTCCAGTTGTGGAATTGCGGAGTGTCTGGTTGTGGAGTTTCTAATTGTTGAGTTTCTAGTTTTGGAGTTTCGAGTTGTTGAGTCTCTAGTTGTGGAGTTTCTAGTTGTGTAGTTTCCAGATATTGAGTACCTAGTTGTGGAGTTCCCAGTTTTGAAGTATCTAGTTGTGGAGTTTCCAGTTGTGGAGTATATAGTTGTGGAGTTTCAAGTTGTGGAGTTTCTAGTTGCGGAGTTTCTAGTTGCGGAGTTTTTAACAGCGGAGTTTCTAGTTGTGGAGTTTCAAGTTGCGGAGTCTCAAGTTGTGGAGTTTCCAGTTGTGGAGTTTTTAGTTGTGGAGTTTCTAGTTGTTGAGTTTCTAGTTGTGGAGTTTCAAGTTGTGGAGTTTCTAGTTGCGGAGTCTCAAGTTGTGGAGTTTCTAGCTTTGGAATTCAAGTTGTGGAGTTTTGAGTTGTGGAGTTTCAAGTCGTGGAGTTTCTAGTTGTGGAGTTTTGAGTTGTGGAGTTTCTAGTTGTGGAGTTTCTACCTGCGGAGTTTCTAGGTGCAGATTCTCAAGTTGTGGAGTTTCAAGTTGTGGAGTTTTGAGTTGTGGAGTTTCAAGTTGTGGAGTTTCTAGTTGTGGAGTCTCTAGTTGCGGAGTTTCTAGTTGTGAAGTTTCTAGTTGTGGAGTTTCTAGTTGTGGAGTTTCTGGTTGTGGAGTTTCTAGTTGTTGAGTTTCTAGTTGTGAAGTCTCTAGTTTTGCAGTTTCTAGTTGTGGAGTTTCAAGTTGTGGAGTTTCTAGTGGCGGAGTCTCAAGTTGTGGAGTTTCTAGTTGTGGAGTTTCAAGTTGTGGAGTTTTGAGCTGTGGAGTTTCAAGTGTTGGAGTTTCTAGTTGTTGAGTGTCTAGTTGTGGAGTTTCTAGTTGTGGAGTTTCCAGATATGGATTATCTAGTTGTGGAGTTTCCAATTGTGGAACATCTAGTTGTGGAGTTTCAAGTTGTGGAGTTTCTAGTTGCGGAGTTTCTAGTTGCGGAGTTTTTAATAGCGGAGTTTTTAGTTGTGGAGTTTCTAGTTGTTGAGTTTCTAGTTGTGAAGTCTCTAGTTTTGCAGTTTCTAGTTGTGGAGTTTCTAGATATGGAATTTCTAGTTGCCGAGTCTCTATTTGTGGAGTTTGTAGTTGTGGAGTTTCTAGATATGGAATTTCTAGTTGCCGAGTCTCTATTTGTGGAGTTTGTAGTTGTGGAGTTTCTAATTGTGGAGTCTCTAGTTGCGGAGTTTCTAGTTGTGGAGTTTCTAGTTGTGGAGTTTCTAGTTGTGGAGTCTCAACTTGTGGAGTTTCTAGTTGCGGAGTTTCTAGTTGTGAGTTTCTAGTTGTGGAGTTTCTAGTTGTGGAGTTTCTGGATGTGGAGTTTCTAGTTGTGGAGTTTCAAGTTGTGGAGTTTCTAGTTGCGAAGTCACAAGTTGTGGAGTTTCTAGTTGTGTTGTTTCAAGTTGTGGAGTTTTGAGTTGTGGAGTTTCAAGTTGTGGAGTTTCTAGTAGTGGAGTTTTGAGTTGTGGAGTTTCTAGTTGTGGAGTTTCTAGCTGCGGAGTTTCTAGGTGCAGAGTCTCTAGTTTTGGAGTTTCTAGTTGCGAATTCTCTAGTTGAGGAGCCTCTAGTTGTAGAGTTTTTAGTTGTGGAGTTTCTAGTTGTGGAGTTTCAAGTTGTGGACTTTTTAAATGCGGAGTTTCTAGCTGTGGAGTTTCTAGTTGCAGAGTCTCTGGTTGTGGAGTTTCTAGTTGCGGAATCTCTAGTTGTGGAGTCTCTATTTGTGGAGTTTGTAGTTGTGGAGTTTCTAGTTGTGGAATTTCTAATTGTGGAGTCTCTAGTTGCGGAGTTTCTAGTTGTGGAGTTTCTAGTTGTGGAGTTTCTAGTTGTGGAGTTTGTAGTTGTGGAGTTTCTAGTTGTGGAGTTTAAAGTTGTGGAGTTTCTAGTTGTGGAGTCTCTAGTTGCGGAGTTTCTAGTTGTGAGTTTCTAGTTGTGGAGTTTCTAGTTGTGGAGTTTCTGGATGTGGAGTTTCTAGTTGTGGAGTTTCAAGTTGTGGAGTTTCTAGTTGCGAAGTCACAAGTTGTGGAGTTTCTAGTTGTGTTGTTTCAAGTTGTGGAGTTTTGAGTTGTGGAGTTTCAAGTTGTCGAGTTTTCTAATTGTGGAGTTTCGAGTTGTGGAGTTTCTAGTTGTGGAGTTTCTAGCTGCGGAGTTTCTAGGTGCAGAGTCTCTAGTTTTGGAGTTTCTAGTGGCGAATTCTCTAGTTGAGGAGCCTCTAGTTGTAGAGTTTTTAGTTGTGGAGTTTCTAGTTGTGGAGTTTCAAGTTGTGGAGTTTTTAAATGCGGAGTTTCTAGCTGTGGAGTTTCTAGTTGCAGAGTCTCTGGTTGTGGAGTTTCTAGTTGCGGAATCTCTAGTTGTGGAGTTTCTAGTTGCGGAGTTTCTAGTTGTGGAGTTTCAAGTTGTGGAGTTGCTAGTTGTGGAGTCTCTGGTTGCGGAGTTTCTAGTTGTGAAGTTTCTAGTTGTGGAGTTTCTAGTTTTGAAGTTTCTAGTTGTGGAGTTTCTAGTTGTAGAGTCTCCTGTTGCGGAGTTTCTAGTTGCGGAGTTTCTAGTTGGGGAGTTTCCAGTTGTGGAGTTTCTAGTTGTGGAGTTTCTACTTGTGGAGTCTCAAGTTGTGGAGTTTAAACTTGTGGAGTTTCAAGTTGTGGAGTCTATAGTTGTGGAGTTTCTAGTTGTAGATTTTCTAGTTGTGGAGTATCTAGTTGTGGATTTTCCAGTTGTGGAGTTTCTAGTAGTTCCGTTGCGGAGTATCTAGTTGTTGAGTTTCTAGTTGCAGAGTCTCTAGTTGTGGAGTTTCAAATTGTGGAGTCTCTAGATGTGGAGTTTCTAGTTGTCGAGTTTCCAGTTATGGAGTATCTAGTAGTGGAGTTTCGAGTTGTGGAGTTTCTAGTTGTGGAGTTTCTAGTTGTGGAGTCCCTAGTTGCGGAGTTTCTAGTTGCGAAGTTTCAAGTTGTGGAGTTTCAAGTTGCGGAGTCTCAAGCTGTGGAGTTTCTAGTTGTGGAGTTTCCAGTTGTGGAGTTTTGAGTTGTGGAGTTTCTAGTTGCAGAGTCTCTAGTTGTGGAGTTTCAAGTTGTGGAGTCTCTAGTTGTGGAGTTTCTAGTTGCCGAGTTTCCAGTTGTGGAGTATCTAGTAGTGGAGTTTCCAGTTGTGGAGTTTCTAGTTGTGGAGTTTCTAGTTGCGGAGTCCCTAGTTGTGGAGTTTCTAGTTGCGGAGTCTCAAACTGCGGAGTTTCAAGTTGTGGAGTTTCTAGTTGTGGAGTCTCAAGTTGTGGAGTTTCAAGTTGTGGAGTTTCAAGTTGTGGAGTCTCTAGTTGTGGAGTTTCTAGTTGTTGAGTTTCTAGTTTGAAGTCTCTAGTTGTAGATTCTCTAGTTGTGGAGTCTCTAGTTTAGGAGTTTCTAGTTGAAGAGTTTTTTGTTGTGGAGTGTCTCGTTGTGGAGTTTCCAGTTGTGGAGTTTCGAGTTGTGGAGTTTCTAGTTGCAGAGTCTCTAGTTGTGGAGTTTCAAGTTGTGGAGTCTCTAGTTGTGGAGTTTCTAGTTGCCGAGTTTTCAGTTGTGGAGTTTCTAGTTGTGGAGTCTCTAGTTGCGGAGTTTCTAGTTGTGAGTTTCTAGTTGTAGAGTTTCTAGTTGTGGAGTTTCTGGATGTGGAGTTTCTAGTTGTGGAGTTTCAAGTTGTGGAGTTTCTAGTTGCGAAGTCACAAGTTGTGGAGTTTCTAGTTGTGTTGTTTCAAGGTGAGGAGTTTGGAGTTGTGGAGTTTCAATTTGTGGAGCTTCTAGTTGTGGAGTTTCGAGTTGTGGAGTTTCTAGTTGTGGAGTTTCTAGCTGCAGAGTTTCTAGGTGCAGAGTCTCTAGTTTTGGAGTTTTTAGTTGCGAATTCTCTAGTTGAGGAGCCTCTAGTTGTAGAGTTTTTAGTTGTGGAGTTTCTAGTTGTAGAGTTTCAAGTTGTGGAGTTTTTAAATGCGGAGTTTCTAGCTGTGGAGTTTCTAGTTGCAGAGTCTCTGGTTGTGGAGTTTCTAGTTGCGGAATCTCTAGTTGTGGAGTTTTGAGTTGTGGAATTTCAAGTTGTGGAGTTTCGAGTTGTGGAGTTTCTAGTTGTGGAGTTTCTAGCTGCGGAGTTTCTAGGTGCAGAGTCTCAAGTTGTGGAGTTTCAAGTTGTGGAGTTTTGAGTTGTGGAGTTTCAAGTTGTGGAGTTTCTAGTTGTGAAGTTTCTAGTTGTGGAGTTTCTAGTTGTGGAGTTTCAAGTTGTGGAGTTTCTAGTGGCGGAGTCTCAAGTTGTGGAGTTTCTAGTTGTGGAGTTTCAAGTTGTGGAGTTTTGAGTTGTGGAGTTTCAAGTGTTGGAGTTTCTAGTTGTTGAGTCTCTAGTTGTGGAGTTTCCAGATATGGATTATCTAGTTGTGGAGTTTCCAATTGTGGAGTATCTAGTTGTGGAGTTTGAAGTTGTGGAGTTTGAAGTTGTGGAGTTTCTAGTTGCGGAGTTTCTAGTTGCGGAGTTTTTAATAGCGGAGCTTCAAGTTGCGGAGTCTCAAGTTGTGGAGTTTCCAGATGTGGAGTTTTTAGTTGTGGAGTTTCTAGTTGTTGAGTTTCTAGTTGTGAAGTCTCTAGTTTTGCAGTTTCTAGTTGTGGAGTTTCTAGATATGGAATTTCTAGTTGCCGAGTCTCTATTTGTGGAGTTTGTAGTTGTGGAGTTTCTAGTTGTGGAATTTTCAATTGTGGAGTCTCTAGTTGCGGAGTTTCTAGTTGTGGAGTTTCTAGTTGTGGAGTTTCTAGTTGTAGAGTTTGTAGTTGTGGAGTTTCTAGTTGTGGAGTTTAAAGTTGTGGAGTTTCTAGTGGTGGAGTCTCTAGTTGCGGAGTTTCTAGTTGTGGAGTTTCTAGTTGTGGAGTTTCTAGTTGTGGAGTTTCTGGATGTGGAGTTTCTAGTTGTGGAGTTTCAAGTTGTGGAGTTTCTAGTTGCGGAGTCACAAGTTGTGGAGTTTCTAGTTGTGTTGTTTCAAGTTGTGGAGTTTTGAGTTGTGGAGTTTCAAGTTGTGGAGTTTCTAGTTGTGGAGTTTCGAGTTGTGGAGTTTCTAGTTGTGGAGTTTCTAGCTGCGGAGTTTCTAGGTGCAGAGTCTCTAGTTTTGGAGTTTCTAGTTGCGAATTCTCTAGTTGAGGAGCCTCTAGTTGTAGAGTTTTTAGTTGTGGAGTTTCTAGTTGTGGAGTTTCAAGTTGTTGAGTTTCTAGTTGCAGAGTCTCTGGTTGTGGAGTTTCTAGTTGTGGAGTTTCTAGTTGTGGAGTCTCTTGTTGCAGAGTTTCTAGTTGTGGAGTTTCTAGTTGTGGAGTTTCAAGTTGTAGAGTCTCTAGTTGTGGAGTTTCTAGTTGCGGAGTATCTAGTTGTGGAGTTTCCAGTTGTGGAGTTTCCAGTTGTGGAATTGCGGAGTGTCTGGTTGTGGAGTTTCTAATTGTTGAGTTTCTAGTTGTGGAGTTTCGAGTTGTTGAGTCTCTAGTTGTGGAGTTTCTAGTTGTGGAGTTTCCAGATATGGAGTATCTTGTTGTGGAGTTCCCAGTTTTGAAGTATCTAGTTGTGGAGTTTCAAGTTGTGGAGTTTCTAGTTGCGGAGTTTCTAGTTGCGGAGTTTTTAACAGCGGAGTTTCTAGTTGTGGAGTTTCAAGTTGCGGAGTCTCAAGTTGTGGAGTTTCCAGTTGTGGAGTTTTTAGTTGTGGAGTTTCTAGTTGTTGAGTTTCTAGTTGTGGAGTTTCAAGTTGTGGAGTTTCTAGTTGCGGAGTCTCAAGTTGTGGAGTTTCTAGCTTTGGAGTTCAAGTTGTGGAGTTTTGAGTTGTGGAGTTTCAAGTTGTGGAGTTTCAAGTTGTGGAGTTTCTAGTTGTGGAATCTCTAGTTGCGGAGTTTCTAGTTGTGAAGTTTCTAGTTGTGGAGTTTCTAGTTGTGGAGTTTCTGCTTGTGGAGTTTATAGTTGTTGAGTTTATAGTTGTGAAGTCTCTAGTTTTGCAGTTTCTAGTTGTGGAGTTTCTAGTTGTGGAGTTTCTAGTGGCGGAGTCTCAAGTTGTGGAGTTTCTAGTTGTGGAGTTTCAAGTTGTGGAGTTTTGAGCTGTGGAGTTTCAAGTGTTGGAGTTTCTAGTTGCTGAGTCTCTAGTTGTGGAGTTTCTAGTTGTGGAGTTTCCAGATATGGATTATCTAGTCGTGGAGTTTCCAATTGTGGAGTATCTAGTTGTGGAGTTTCAAGTTGTGGAGTTTCTAGTTGCGGAGTTTCTAGTTGCGGAGTTTTTAATAGCGGAGTTTTTAGTTGTGGAGTTTCAAGTTGCGGAGTCTCAAGTTGTGGAGTTTCCAGTTGTGGAGGTTTTAGTTGCGGAGTTTCTACATATAAAATTTCCAGTTGCCGAGTCTCTATTTGTGGAGTTTGTAGTTGTAGAGTTTCTAGTTGTGGAATTTCTAATTGTGGAGTCTCTAGTTGCGGAATTTCTAGTTGTGAAGTCTCTAGTTTTGCAGTTTCTAGTTGTGGAGTTTCTAGTTGTGGAGTTTCTAGTGGCGGAGTCTCAAGTTGTGGAGTTTCTAGTTGTGGAGTTTCAAGTTGTGGAGTTTTGAGCTGTGGAGTTTCAAGTGTTGGAGTTTCTAGTTGCTGAGTCTCTAGTTGTGGAGTTTCTAGTTGTGGAGTTTCCAGATATGGATTATCTAGTCGTGGAGTTTCCAATTGTGGAGTATCTAGTTGTGGAGTTTAAAGTTGTGGAGTTTCTAGTTGCGGAGTTTCTAGTTGCGGAGTTTTTAATAGCGGAGTTTTTAGTTGTGGAGTTTCAAGTTGCGGAGTCTCAAGTTGTGGAGTTTCCAGTTGTGGAGTTTTTAGTTGTGGAGTTTCTAGTTATGGAATTTCTAGTTGCCGAGTCTCTATTTGTGGAGTTTGTAGTTGTGGAGTTTCTAGTTGTGGAATTTCTAATTGTGGAGTCTCTAGTTGCGGAGTTTCTAGTTGTGGAGTTTCTAGTTGCGGAGTTTCTAGTTGTGGAGTTTGTAGTTGTGGAGTTTGTAGTTGTGGAGTTTAAAGTTGTGGAGTTTCTAGTTGTGGAGTCTCTAGTTGCGGAGTTTCTAGTTGTGAGTTTCTAGTTGTGGAGTTTCTAGTTGTGGAGTTTCTGGATGTGGAGTTTCTAGTTGTGGAGTTTCAAGTTGTGGAGTTTCTAGTTGCGAAGTCACAAGTTATGGAGTTTCTAGTTGTGTTGTTTCAAGTTGTGGAGTTTTGAGTTGTGGAGTTTCAAGTTGTGGAGTTTCTAGTTGTGGAGTTTCGAGTTGTGGAGTTTCTAGTTGTGGAGTTTCTAGCTGCGGAGTTTCTAGGTGCAGAGTCTCTAGTTTTGGAGTTTCTAGTTGCGAATTCTCTAGTTGAGGAGCCTCTAGTTGTAGAGTTTTTAGTTGTGGAGTTTCTAGTTGTGGAGTTTCAAGTTGTGGAGTTTTTAAATGCGGAGTTTCTAGCTGTGGAGTTTCTAGTTGCAGAGTCTCTGGTTGTGGAGTTTCTAGTTGCGGAATCTCTAGGTGCAGAGTCTCAAGTTGTGGAGTTTCAAGTTGTGGAGTTTTGAGTTGTGGAGTTTCAAGTTGTGGAGTTTCTAGTTGTGGAGTCTCTAGTTGCGGAGTTTCTAGTTGTGAAGTTTCTAGTTGTGGAGTTTCTAGTTGTGGAGTTTCTGGTTGTGGAGTTTCTAGTTGTGGAGTTTCTAGTTGTGGAGTTTCTAGTTGTGGAGTTTCTAGTTGTGGAGTTTCAAGTTGTGGAGTCTCTAGTTGTGGAGTTTCTAGTTGCGGAGTATCTAGTTGTGGAGTTTCCAGTTGTGGAGTTTCCAGTTGTGGAATTGCGGAGTGTCTGGTTGTGGAGTTTCTAATTGTTGAGTTTCTAGTTTTGGAGTTTCGAGTTGTTGAGTCTCTAGTTGTGGAGTTTCTAGTTGTGTAGTTTCCAGATATTGAGTACCTAGTTGTGGAGTTCCCAGTTTTGAAGTATCTAGTTGTGGAGTTTCCAGTTGTGGAGTATATAGTTGTGGAGTTTCAAGTTGTGGAGTTTCTAGTTGCGGAGTTTCTAGTTGCGGAGTTTTTAACAGCGGAGTTTCTAGTTGTGGAGTTTCAAGTTGCGGAGTCTCAAGTTGTGGAGTTTCCAGTTGTGGAGTTTTTAGTTGTGGAGTTTCTAGTTGTTGAGTTTCTAGTTGTGGAGTTTCAAGTTGTGGAGTTTCTAGTTGCGGAGTCTCAAGTTGTGTAGTTTCTAGCTTTGGAATTCAAGTTGTGGAGTTTTGAGTTGTGGAGTTTCAAGTCGTGGAGTTTCTAGTTGTGGAGTTTTGAGTTGTGGAGTTTCTAGTTGTGGAGTTTCTACCTGCGGAGTTTCTAGGTGCAGATTCTCAAGTTGTGGAGTTTCAAGTTGTGGAGTTTTGAGTTGTGGAGTTTCAAGTTTTGGAGTTTCTAGTTGTGGAGTCTCTAGTTGCGGAGTTTCTAGTTGTGAAGTTTCTAGTTGTGGAGTTTCTAGTTGTGGAGTTTCTGGTTGTGGAGTTTCTAGTTGTTGAGTTTCTAGTTGTGAAGTCTCTAGTTTTGCAGTTTCTAGTTGTGGAGTTTCAAGTTGTGGAGTTTCTAGTGGCGGAGTCTCAAGTTGTGGAGTTTCTAGTTGTGGAGTTTCAAGTTGTGGAGTTTTGAGCTGTGGAGTTTCAAGTGTTGGAGTTTCTAGTTGTTGAGTCTCTAGTTGTGGAGTTTCTAGTTGTGGAGTTTCCAGATATGGATTATCTAGTTGTGGAGTTTCCAATTGTGGAACATCTAGTTGTGGAGTTTCAAGTTGTGGAGTTTCTAGTTGCGGAGTTTCTAGTTGCGGAGTTTTTAATAGCGGAGTTTTTAGTTGTGGAGTTTCTAGTTGTTGAGTTTCTAGTTGTGAAGTCTCTAGTTTTGCAGTTTCTAGTTGTGGAGTTTCTAGATATGGAATTTCTAGTTGCCGAGTCTCTATTTGTGGAGTTTGTAGTTGTGGAGTTTCTAGATATGGAATTTCTAGTTGCCGAGTCTCTATTTGTGGAGTTTGTAGTTGTGGAGTTTCTAATTGTGGAGTCTCTAGTTGCGGAGTTTCTAGTTGTGGAGTTTCTAGTTGTGGAGTTTCTAGTTGTGGAGTCTCAACTTGTGGAGTTTCTAGTTGCGGAGTTTCTAGTTGTGAGTTTCTAGTTGTGGAGTTTCTAGTTGTGGAGTTTCTGGATGTGGAGTTTCTAGTTGTGGAGTTTCAAGTTGTGGAGTTTCTAGTTGCGAAGTCACAAGTTGTGGAGTTTCTAGTTGTGTTGTTTCAAGTTGTGGAGTTTTGAGTTGTGGAGTTTCAAGTTGTGGAGTTTCTAGTAGTGGAGTTTTGAGTTGTGGAGTTTCTAGTTGTGGAGTTTCTAGCTGCGGAGTTTCTAGGTGCAGAGTCTCTAGTTTTGGAGTTTCTAGTTGCGAATTCTCTAGTTGAGGAGCCTCTAGTTGTAGAGTTTTTAGTTGTGGAGTTTCTAGTTGTGGAGTTTCAAGTTGTGGACTTTTTAAATGCGGAGTTTCTAGCTGTGGAGTTTCTAGTTGCAGAGTCTCTGGTTGTGGAGTTTCTAGTTGCGGAATCTCTAGTTGTGGAGTCTCTATTTGTGGAGTTTGTAGTTGTGGAGTTTCTAGTTGTGGAATTTCTAATTGTGGAGTCTCTAGTTGCGGAGTTTCTAGTTGTGGAGTTTCTAGTTGTGGAGTTTCTAGTTGTGGAGTTTGTAGTTGTGGAGTTTCTAGTTGTGGAGTTTAAAGTTGTGGAGTTTCTAGTTGTGGAGTCTCTAGTTGCGGAGTTTCTAGTTGTGAGTTTCTAGTTGTGGAGTTTCTAGTTGTGGAGTTTCTGGATGTGGAGTTTCTAGTTGTGGAGTTTCTAGTTGCGAAGTCACAAGTTGTGGAGTTTCTAGTTGTGTTGTTTCAAGTTGTGGAGTTTTGAGTTGTGGAGTTTCAAGTTGTGGAGTTTCTAGTTGTGGAGTTTCGAGTTGTGGAGTTTCTAGTTGTGGAGTTTCTAGCTGCGGAGTTTCTAGGTGCAGAGTCTCTAGTTTTGGAGTTTCTAGTTGCGAATTCTCTAGTTGAGGAGCCTCTAGTTGTAGAGTTTCTAGCTGTGGAGTTTCTAGTTGCAGAGTCTCTGGTTGTGGAGTTTCTAGTTGCGGAATCTCTAGTTGTGGAGTTTCTAGTTGCGGAGTTTCTAGTTGTGGAGTTTCAAGTTGTGGAGTTGCTAGTTGTGGAGTCTCTGGTTGCGGAGTTTCTAGTTGTGAAGTTTCTAGTTGTGGAGTTTCTAGTTTTGAAGTTTCTAGTTGTGGAGTTTCTAGTTGTAGAGTCTCCTGTTGCGGAGTTTCTAGTTGCGGAGTTTCTAGTTGGGGAGTTTCCAGTTGTGGAGTTTCTAGTTGTGGAGTTTCTACTTGTGGAGTCTCAAGTTGTGGAGTTTAAACTTGTGGAGTTTCAAGTTGTGGAGTCTATAGTTGTGGAGTTTCTAGTTGTAGATTTTCTAGTTGTGGAGTATCTAGTTGTGGATTTTCCAGTTGTGGAGTTTCTAGTAGTTCCGTTGCGGAGTATCTAGTTGTTGAGTTTCTAGTTGCAGAGTCTCTAGTTGTGGAGTTTCAAATTGTGGAGTCTCTAGATGTGGAGTTTCTAGTTGTCGAGTTTCCAGTTATGGAGTATCTAGTAGTGGAGTTTCGAGTTGTGGAGTTTCTAGTTGTGGAGTTTCTAGTTGTGGAGTCCCTAGTTGCGGAGTTTCTAGTTGCGAAGTTTCAAGTTGTGGAGTTTCAAGTTGCGGAGTCTCAAGCTGTGGAGTTTCTAGTTGTGGAGTTTCCAGTTGTGGAGTTTTGAGTTGTGGAGTTTCTAGTTGCAGAGTCTCTAGTTGTGGAGTTTCAAGTTGTGGAGTCTCTAGTTGTGGAGTTTCTAGTTGCCGAGTTTCCAGTTGTGGAGTATCTAGTAGTGGAGTTTCCAGTTGTGGAGTTTCTAGTTGTGGAGTTTCTAGTTGCGGAGTCCCTAGTTGTGGAGTTTCTAGTTGCGGAGTCTCAAACTGCGGAGTTTCAAGTTGTGGAGTTTCTAGTTGTGGAGTCTCAAGTTGTGGAGTTTCAAGTTGTGGAGTTTCAAGTTGTGGAGTCTCTAGTTGTGGAGTTTCTAGTTGTTGAGTTTCTAGTTTGAAGTCTCTAGTTGTAGATTCTCTAGTTGTGGAGTCTCTAGTTTAGGAGTTTCTAGTTGAAGAGTTTTTTGTTGTGGAGTGTCTCGTTGTGGAGTTTCCAGTTGTGGAGTTTCGAGTTGTGGAGTTTCTAGTTGCAGAGTCTCTAGTTGTGGAGTTTCAAGTTGTGGAGTCTCTAGTTGTGGAGTTTCTAGTTGCCGAGTTTTCAGTTGTGGAGTTTCTAGTTGTGGAGTCTCTAGTTGCGGAGTTTCTAGTTGTGAGTTTCTAGTTGTAGAGTTTCTAGTTGTGGAGTTTCTGGATGTGGAGTTTCTAGTTGTGGAGTTTCAAGTTGTGGAGTTTCTAGTTGCGAAGTCACAAGTTGTGGAGTTTCTAGTTGTGTTGTTTCAAGGTGAGGAGTTTGGAGTTGTGGAGTTTCAATTTGTGGAGCTTCTAGTTGTGGAGTTTCGAGTTGTGGAGTTTCTAGTTGTGGAGTTTCTAGCTGCGGAGTTTCTAGGTGCAGAGTCTCTAGTTTTGGAGTTTTTAGTTGCGAATTCTCTAGTTGAGGAGCCTCTAGTTGTAGAGTTTTTAGTTGTGGAGTTTCTAGTTGTAGAGTTTCAAGTTGTGGAGTTTTTAAATGCGGAGTTTCTAGCTGTGGAGTTTCTAGTTGCAGAGTCTCTGGTTGTGGAGTTTCTAGTTGCGGAATCTCTAGTTGTGGAGTTTTGAGTTGTGGAATTTCAAGTTGTGGAGTTTCGAGTTGTGGAGTTTCTAGTTGTGGAGTTTCTAGCTGCGGAGTTTCTAGGTGCAGAGTCTCAAGTTGTGGAGTTTCAAGTTGTGGAGTTTTGAGTTGTGGAGTTTCAAGTTGTGGAGTTTCTAGTTGTGAAGTTTCTAGTTGTGGAGTTTCTAGTTGTGGAGTTTCAAGTTGTGGAGTTTCTAGTGGCGGAGTCTCAAGTTGTGGAGTTTCTAGTTGTGGAGTTTCAAGTTGTGGAGTTTTGAGTTGTGGAGTTTCAAGTGTTGGAGTTTCTAGTTGTTGAGTCTCTAGTTGTGGAGTTTCCAGATATGGATTATCTAGTTGTGGAGTTTCCAATTGTGGAGTATCTAGTTGTGGAGTTTGAAGTTGTGGAGTTTGAAGTTGTGGAGTTTCTAGTTGCGGAGTTTCTAGTTGCGGAGTTTTTAATAGCGGAGCTTCAAGTTGCGGAGTCTCAAGTTGTGGAGTTTCCAGATGTGGAGTTTTTAGTTGTGGAGTTTCTAGTTGTTGAGTTTCTAGTTGTGAAGTCTCTAGTTTTGCAGTTTCTAGTTGTGGAGTTTCTAGATATGGAATTTCTAGTTGCCGAGTCTCTATTTGTGGAGTTTGTAGTTGTGGAGTTTCTAGTTGTGGAATTTTCAATTGTGGAGTCTCTAGTTGCGGAGTTTCTAGTTGTGGAGTTTCTAGTTGTGGAGTTTCTAGTTGTAGAGTTTGTAGTTGTGGAGTTTCTAGTTGTGGAGTTTAAAGTTGTGGAGTTTCTAGTGGTGGAGTCTCTAGTTGCGGAGTTTCTAGTTGTGGAGTTTCTAGTTGTGGAGTTTCTAGTTGTGGAGTTTCTGGATGTGGAGTTTCTAGTTGTGGAGTTTCAAGTTGTGGAGTTTCTAGTTGCGGAGTCACAAGTTGTGGAGTTTCTAGTTGTGTTGTTTCAAGTTGTGGAGTTTTGAGTTGTGGAGTTTCAAGTTGTGGAGTTTCTAGTTGTGGAGTTTCGAGTTGTGGAGTTTCTAGTTGTGGAGTTTCTAGCTGCGGAGTTTCTAGGTGCAGAGTCTCTAGTTTTGGAGTTTCTAGTTGCGAATTCTCTAGTTGAGGAGCCTCTAGTTGTAGAGTTTTTAGTTGTGGAGTTTCTAGTTGTGGAGTTTCAAGTTGTTGAGTTTCTAGTTGCAGAGTCTCTGGTTGTGGAGTTTCTAGTTGTG
The DNA here is from genome assembly GCF_043290135.1 of Rhipicephalus microplus. Classification (NCBI taxonomy): domain Eukaryota; kingdom Metazoa; phylum Arthropoda; class Arachnida; order Ixodida; family Ixodidae; genus Rhipicephalus; species Rhipicephalus microplus. The sequence continues at coordinate 282,284 of NW_027464714.1, forward strand.
GAGTTTCTAGTTGTGGAGTCTCTTGTTGCAGAGTTTCTAGTTGTGGAGTTTCTAGTTGTGGAGTTTCAAGTTGTAGAGTCTCTAGTTGTGGAGTTTCTAGTTGCGGAGTATCTAGTTGTGGAGTTTCCAGTTGTGGAGTTTCCAGTTGTGGAATTGCGGAGTGTCTGGTTGTGGAGTTTCTAATTGTTGAGTTTCTAGTTGTGGAGTTTCGAGTTGTTGAGTCTCTAGTTGTGGAGTTTCTAGTTGTGGAGTTTCCAGATATGGAGTATCTTGTTGTGGAGTTCCCAGTTTTGAAGTATCTAGTTGTGGAGTTTCAAGTTGTGGAGTTTCTAGTTGCGGAGTTTCTAGTTGCGGAGTTTTTAACAGCGGAGTTTCTAGTTGTGGAGTTTCAAGTTGCGGAGTCTCAAGTTGTGGAGTTTCCAGTTGTGGAGTTTTTAGTTGTGGAGTTTCTAGTTGTTGAGTTTCTAGTTGTGGAGTTTCAAGTTGTGGAGTTTCTAGTTGCGGAGTCTCAAGTTGTGGAGTTTCTAGCTTTGGAGTTCAAGTTGTGGAGTTTTGAGTTGTGGAGTTTCAAGTTGTGGAGTTTCAAGTTGTGGAGTTTCTAGTTGTGGAATCTCTAGTTGCGGAGTTTCTAGTTGTGAAGTTTCTAGTTGTGGAGTTTCTAGTTGTGGAGTTTCTGCTTGTGGAGTTTATAGTTGTTGAGTTTATAGTTGTGAAGTCTCTAGTTTTGCAGTTTCTAGTTGTGGAGTTTCTAGTTGTGGAGTTTCTAGTGGCGGAGTCTCAAGTTGTGGAGTTTCTAGTTGTGGAGTTTCAAGTTGTGGAGTTTTGAGCTGTGGAGTTTCAAGTGTTGGAGTTTCTAGTTGCTGAGTCTCTAGTTGTGGAGTTTCTAGTTGTGGAGTTTCCAGATATGGATTATCTAGTCGTGGAGTTTCCAATTGTGGAGTATCTAGTTGTGGAGTTTCAAGTTGTGGAGTTTCTAGTTGCGGAGTTTCTAGTTGCGGAGTTTTTAATAGCGGAGTTTTTAGTTGTGGAGTTTCAAGTTGCGGAGTCTCAAGTTGTGGAGTTTCCAGTTGTGGAGGTTTTAGTTGCGGAGTTTCTACATATAAAATTTCCAGTTGCCGAGTCTCTATTTGTGGAGTTTGTAGTTGTAGAGTTTCTAGTTGTGGAATTTCTAATTGTGGAGTCTCTAGTTGCGGAATTTCTAGTTGTGAAGTCTCTAGTTTTGCAGTTTCTAGTTGTGGAGTTTCTAGTTGTGGAGTTTCTAGTGGCGGAGTCTCAAGTTGTGGAGTTTCTAGTTGTGGAGTTTCAAGTTGTGGAGTTTTGAGCTGTGGAGTTTCAAGTGTTGGAGTTTCTAGTTGCTGAGTCTCTAGTTGTGGAGTTTCTAGTTGTGGAGTTTCCAGATATGGATTATCTAGTCGTGGAGTTTCCAATTGTGGAGTATCTAGTTGTGGAGTTTAAAGTTGTGGAGTTTCTAGTTGCGGAGTTTCTAGTTGCGGAGTTTTTAATAGCGGAGTTTTTAGTTGTGGAGTTTCAAGTTGCGGAGTCTCAAGTTGTGGAGTTTCCAGTTGTGGAGTTTTTAGTTGTGGAGTTTCTAGTTATGGAATTTCTAGTTGCCGAGTCTCTATTTGTGGAGTTTGTAGTTGTGGAGTTTCTAGTTGTGGAATTTCTAATTGTGGAGTCTCTAGTTGCGGAGTTTCTAGTTGTGGAGTTTCTAGTTGCGGAGTTTCTAGTTGTGGAGTTTGTAGTTGTGGAGTTTGTAGTTGTGGAGTTTAAAGTTGTGGAGTTTCTAGTTGTGGAGTCTCTAGTTGCGGAGTTTCTAGTTGTGAGTTTCTAGTTGTGGAGTTTCTAGTTGTGGAGTTTCTGGATGTGGAGTTTCTAGTTGTGGAGTTTCAAGTTGTGGAGTTTCTAGTTGCGAAGTCACAAGTTATGGAGTTTCTAGTTGTGTTGTTTCAAGTTGTGGAGTTTTGAGTTGTGGAGTTTCAAGTTGTGGAGTTTCTAGTTGTGGAGTTTCGAGTTGTGGAGTTTCTAGTTGTGGAGTTTCTAGCTGCGGAGTTTCTAGGTGCAGAGTCTCTAGTTTTGGAGTTTCTAGTTGCGAATTCTCTAGTTGAGGAGCCTCTAGTTGTAGAGTTTTTAGTTGTGGAGTTTCTAGTTGTGGAGTTTCAAGTTGTGGAGTTTTTAAATGCGGAGTTTCTAGCTGTGGAGTTTCTAGTTGCAGAGTCTCTGGTTGTGGAGTTTCTAGTTGCGGAATCTCTAGGTGCAGAGTCTCAAGTTGTGGAGTTTCAAGTTGTGGAGTTTTGAGTTGTGGAGTTTCAAGTTGTGGAGTTTCTAGTTGTGGAGTCTCTAGTTGCGGAGTTTCTAGTTGTGAAGTTTCTAGTTGTGGAGTTTCTAGTTGTGGAGTTTCTGGTTGTGGAGTTTCTAGTTGTGGAGTTTCTAGTTGTGGAGTTTCTAGTTGTGGAGTTTCTAGTTGTGGAGTTTCAAGTTGTGGAGTCTCTAGTTGTGGAGTTTCTAGTTGCGGAGTATCTAGTTGTGGAGTTTCCAGTTGTGGAGTTTCCAGTTGTGGAATTGCGGAGTGTCTGGTTGTGGAGTTTCTAATTGTTGAGTTTCTAGTTTTGGAGTTTCGAGTTGTTGAGTCTCTAGTTGTGGAGTTTCTAGTTGTGTAGTTTCCAGATATTGAGTACCTAGTTGTGGAGTTCCCAGTTTTGAAGTATCTAGTTGTGGAGTTTCCAGTTGTGGAGTATATAGTTGTGGAGTTTCAAGTTGTGGAGTTTCTAGTTGCGGAGTTTCTAGTTGCGGAGTTTTTAACAGCGGAGTTTCTAGTTGTGGAGTTTCAAGTTGCGGAGTCTCAAGTTGTGGAGTTTCCAGTTGTGGAGTTTTTAGTTGTGGAGTTTCTAGTTGTTGAGTTTCTAGTTGTGGAGTTTCAAGTTGTGGAGTTTCTAGTTGCGGAGTCTCAAGTTGTGTAGTTTCTAGCTTTGGAATTCAAGTTGTGGAGTTTTGAGTTGTGGAGTTTCAAGTCGTGGAGTTTCTAGTTGTGGAGTTTTGAGTTGTGGAGTTTCTAGTTGTGGAGTTTCTACCTGCGGAGTTTCTAGGTGCAGATTCTCAAGTTGTGGAGTTTCAAGTTGTGGAGTTTTGAGTTGTGGAGTTTCAAGTTTTGGAGTTTCTAGTTGTGGAGTCTCTAGTTGCGGAGTTTCTAGTTGTGAAGTTTCTAGTTGTGGAGTTTCTAGTTGTGGAGTTTCTGGTTGTGGAGTTTCTAGTTGTTGAGTTTCTAGTTGTGAAGTCTCTAGTTTTGCAGTTTCTAGTTGTGGAGTTTCAAGTTGTGGAGTTTCTAGTGGCGGAGTCTCAAGTTGTGGAGTTTCTAGTTGTGGAGTTTCAAGTTGTGGAGTTTTGAGCTGTGGAGTTTCAAGTGTTGGAGTTTCTAGTTGTTGAGTCTCTAGTTGTGGAGTTTCTAGTTGTGGAGTTTCCAGATATGGATTATCTAGTTGTGGAGTTTCCAATTGTGGAACATCTAGTTGTGGAGTTTCAAGTTGTGGAGTTTCTAGTTGCGGAGTTTCTAGTTGCGGAGTTTTTAATAGCGGAGTTTTTAGTTGTGGAGTTTCTAGTTGTTGAGTTTCTAGTTGTGAAGTCTCTAGTTTTGCAGTTTCTAGTTGTGGAGTTTCTAGATATGGAATTTCTAGTTGCCGAGTCTCTATTTGTGGAGTTTGTAGTTGTGGAGTTTCTAGATATGGAATTTCTAGTTGCCGAGTCTCTATTTGTGGAGTTTGTAGTTGTGGAGTTTCTAATTGTGGAGTCTCTAGTTGCGGAGTTTCTAGTTGTGGAGTTTCTAGTTGTGGAGTTTCTAGTTGTGGAGTCTCAACTTGTGGAGTTTCTAGTTGCGGAGTTTCTAGTTGTGAGTTTCTAGTTGTGGAGTTTCTAGTTGTGGAGTTTCTGGATGTGGAGTTTCTAGTTGTGGAGTTTCAAGTTGTGGAGTTTCTAGTTGCGAAGTCACAAGTTGTGGAGTTTCTAGTTGTGTTGTTTCAAGTTGTGGAGTTTTGAGTTGTGGAGTTTCAAGTTGTGGAGTTTCTAGTAGTGGAGTTTTGAGTTGTGGAGTTTCTAGTTGTGGAGTTTCTAGCTGCGGAGTTTCTAGGTGCAGAGTCTCTAGTTTTGGAGTTTCTAGTTGCGAATTCTCTAGTTGAGGAGCCTCTAGTTGTAGAGTTTTTAGTTGTGGAGTTTCTAGTTGTGGAGTTTCAAGTTGTGGACTTTTTAAATGCGGAGTTTCTAGCTGTGGAGTTTCTAGTTGCAGAGTCTCTGGTTGTGGAGTTTCTAGTTGCGGAATCTCTAGTTGTGGAGTCTCTATTTGTGGAGTTTGTAGTTGTGGAGTTTCTAGTTGTGGAATTTCTAATTGTGGAGTCTCTAGTTGCGGAGTTTCTAGTTGTGGAGTTTCTAGTTGTGGAGTTTCTAGTTGTGGAGTTTGTAGTTGTGGAGTTTCTAGTTGTGGAGTTTAAAGTTGTGGAGTTTCTAGTTGTGGAGTCTCTAGTTGCGGAGTTTCTAGTTGTGAGTTTCTAGTTGTGGAGTTTCTAGTTGTGGAGTTTCTGGATGTGGAGTTTCTAGTTGTGGAGTTTCTAGTTGCGAAGTCACAAGTTGTGGAGTTTCTAGTTGTGTTGTTTCAAGTTGTGGAGTTTTGAGTTGTGGAGTTTCAAGTTGTGGAGTTTCTAGTTGTGGAGTTTCGAGTTGTGGAGTTTCTAGTTGTGGAGTTTCTAGCTGCGGAGTTTCTAGGTGCAGAGTCTCTAGTTTTGGAGTTTCTAGTTGCGAATTCTCTAGTTGAGGAGCCTCTAGTTGTAGAGTTTCTAGCTGTGGAGTTTCTAGTTGCAGAGTCTCTGGTTGTGGAGTTTCTAGTTGCGGAATCTCTAGTTGTGGAGTTTCTAGTTGCGGAGTTTCTAGTTGTGGAGTTTCAAGTTGTGGAGTTGCTAGTTGTGGAGTCTCTGGTTGCGGAGTTTCTAGTTGTGAAGTTTCTAGTTGTGGAGTTTCTAGTTTTGAAGTTTCTAGTTGTGGAGTTTCTAGTTGTAGAGTCTCCTGTTGCGGAGTTTCTAGTTGCGGAGTTTCTAGTTGGGGAGTTTCCAGTTGTGGAGTTTCTAGTTGTGGAGTTTCTACTTGTGGAGTCTCAAGTTGTGGAGTTTAAACTTGTGGAGTTTCAAGTTGTGGAGTCTATAGTTGTGGAGTTTCTAGTTGTAGATTTTCTAGTTGTGGAGTATCTAGTTGTGGATTTTCCAGTTGTGGAGTTTCTAGTAGTTCCGTTGCGGAGTATCTAGTTGTTGAGTTTCTAGTTGCAGAGTCTCTAGTTGTGGAGTTTCAAATTGTGGAGTCTCTAGATGTGGAGTTTCTAGTTGTCGAGTTTCCAGTTATGGAGTATCTAGTAGTGGAGTTTCGAGTTGTGGAGTTTCTAGTTGTGGAGTTTCTAGTTGTGGAGTCCCTAGTTGCGGAGTTTCTAGTTGCGAAGTTTCAAGTTGTGGAGTTTCAAGTTGCGGAGTCTCAAGCTGTGGAGTTTCTAGTTGTGGAGTTTCCAGTTGTGGAGTTTTGAGTTGTGGAGTTTCTAGTTGCAGAGTCTCTAGTTGTGGAGTTTCAAGTTGTGGAGTCTCTAGTTGTGGAGTTTCTAGTTGCCGAGTTTCCAGTTGTGGAGTATCTAGTAGTGGAGTTTCCAGTTGTGGAGTTTCTAGTTGTGGAGTTTCTAGTTGCGGAGTCCCTAGTTGTGGAGTTTCTAGTTGCGGAGTCTCAAACTGCGGAGTTTCAAGTTGTGGAGTTTCTAGTTGTGGAGTCTCAAGTTGTGGAGTTTCAAGTTGTGGAGTTTCAAGTTGTGGAGTCTCTAGTTGTGGAGTTTCTAGTTGTTGAGTTTCTAGTTTGAAGTCTCTAGTTGTAGATTCTCTAGTTGTGGAGTCTCTAGTTTAGGAGTTTCTAGTTGAAGAGTTTTTTGTTGTGGAGTGTCTCGTTGTGGAGTTTCCAGTTGTGGAGTTTCGAGTTGTGGAGTTTCTAGTTGCAGAGTCTCTAGTTGTGGAGTTTCAAGTTGTGGAGTCTCTAGTTGTGGAGTTTCTAGTTGCCGAGTTTTCAGTTGTGGAGTTTCTAGTTGTGGAGTCTCTAGTTGCGGAGTTTCTAGTTGTGAGTTTCTAGTTGTAGAGTTTCTAGTTGTGGAGTTTCTGGATGTGGAGTTTCTAGTTGTGGAGTTTCAAGTTGTGGAGTTTCTAGTTGCGAAGTCACAAGTTGTGGAGTTTCTAGTTGTGTTGTTTCAAGGTGAGGAGTTTGGAGTTGTGGAGTTTCAATTTGTGGAGCTTCTAGTTGTGGAGTTTCGAGTTGTGGAGTTTCTAGTTGTGGAGTTTCTAGCTGCGGAGTTTCTAGGTGCAGAGTCTCTAGTTTTGGAGTTTTTAGTTGCGAATTCTCTAGTTGAGGAGCCTCTAGTTGTAGAGTTTTTAGTTGTGGAGTTTCTAGTTGTAGAGTTTCAAGTTGTGGAGTTTTTAAATGCGGAGTTTCTAGCTGTGGAGTTTCTAGTTGCAGAGTCTCTGGTTGTGGAGTTTCTAGTTGCGGAATCTCTAGTTGTGGAGTTTTGAGTTGTGGAATTTCAAGTTGTGGAGTTTCGAGTTGTGGAGTTTCTAGTTGTGGAGTTTCTAGCTGCGGAGTTTCTAGGTGCAGAGTCTCAAGTTGTGGAGTTTCAAGTTGTGGAGTTTTGAGTTGTGGAGTTTCAAGTTGTGGAGTTTCTAGTTGTGAAGTTTCTAGTTGTGGAGTTTCTAGTTGTGGAGTTTCAAGTTGTGGAGTTTCTAGTGGCGGAGTCTCAAGTTGTGGAGTTTCTAGTTGTGGAGTTTCAAGTTGTGGAGTTTTGAGTTGTGGAGTTTCAAGTGTTGGAGTTTCTAGTTGTTGAGTCTCTAGTTGTGGAGTTTCCAGATATGGATTATCTAGTTGTGGAGTTTCCAATTGTGGAGTATCTAGTTGTGGAGTTTGAAGTTGTGGAGTTTGAAGTTGTGGAGTTTCTAGTTGCGGAGTTTCTAGTTGCGGAGTTTTTAATAGCGGAGTTTCAAGTTGCGGAGTCTCAAGTTGTGGAGTTTCCAGATGTGGAGTTTTTAGTTGTGGAGTTTCTAGTTGTTGAGTTTCTAGTTGTGAAGTCTCTAGTTTTGCAGTTTCTAGTTGTGGAGTTTCTAGATATGGAATTTCTAGTTGCCGAGTCTCTATTTGTGGAGTTTGTAGTTGTGGAGTTTCTAGTTGTGGAATTTTCAATTGTGGAGTCTCTAGTTGCGGAGTTTCTAGTTGTGGAGTTTCTAGTTGTGGAGTTTCTAGTTGTAGAGTTTGTAGTTGTGGAGTTTCTAGTTGTGGAGTTTAAAGTTGTGGAGTTTCTAGTGGTGGAGTCTCTAGTTGCGGAGTTTCTAGTTGTGGAGTTTCTAGTTGTGGAGTTTCTAGTTGTGGAGTTTCTGGATGTGGAGTTTCTAGTTGTGGAGTTTCAAGTTTTGGAGTTTCTAGTTGCGGAGTCACAAGTTGTGGAGTTTCTAGTTGTGTTGTTTCAAGTTGTGGAGTTTTGAGTTGTGGAGTTTCAAGTTGTGGAGTTTCTAGTTGTGGAGTTTCGAGTTGTGGAGTTTCTAGTTGTGGAGTTTCTAGCTGCGGAGTTTCTAGGTGCAGAGTCTCTAGTTTTGGAGTTTCTAGTTGCGAATTCTCTAGTTGAGGAGCCTCTAGTTGTAGAGTTTTTAGTTGTGGAGTTTCTAGTTGTGGAGTTTCAAGTTGTTGAGTTTCTAGTTGCAGAGTCTCTGGTTGTGGAGTTTCTAGTTGTGGAGTTTCTAGTTGTGGAGTCTCTTGTTGCAGAGTTTCTAGTTGTGGAGTTTCTAGTTGTGGAGTTTCAAGTTGTAGAGTCTCTAGTTGTGGAGTTTCTAGTTGCGGAGTATCTAGTTGTGGAGTTTCCAGTTGTGGAGTTTCCAGTTGTGGAATTGCGGAGTGTCTGGTTGTGGAGTTTCTAATTGTTGAGTTTCTAGTTGTGGAGTTTCGAGTTGTTGAGTCTCTAGTTGTGGAGTTTCTAGTTGTGGAGTTTCCAGATATGGAGTATCTTGTTGTGGAGTTCCCAGTTTTGAAGTATCTAGTTGTGGAGTTTCAAGTTGTGGAGTTTCTAGTTGCGGAGTTTCTAGTTGCGGAGTTTTTAACAGCGGAGTTTCTAGTTGTGGAGTTTCAAGTTGCGGAGTCTCAAGTTGTGGAGTTTCCAGTTGTGGAGTTTTTAGTTGTGGAGTTTCTAGTTGTTGAGTTTCTAGTTGTGGAGTTTCAAGTTGTGGAGTTTCTAGTTGCGGAGTCTCAAGTTGTGGAGTTTCTAGCTTTGGAGTTCAAGTTGTGGAGTTTTGAGTTGTGGAGTTTCAAGTTGTGGAGTTTCAAGTTGTGGAGTTTCTAGTTGTGGAATCTCTAGTTGCGGAGTTTCTAGTTGTGAAGTTTCTAGTTGTGGAGTTTCTAGTTGTGGAGTTTCTGCTTGTGGAGTTTATAGTTGTTGAGTTTATAGTTGTGAAGTCTCTAGTTTTGCAGTTTCTAGTTGTGGAGTTTCTAGTGGCGGAGTCTCAAGTTGTGGAGTTTCTAGTTGTGGAGTTTCAAGTTGTGGAGTTTTGAGCTGTGGAGTTTCAAGTGTTGGAGTTTCTAGTTGCTGAGTCTCTAGTTGTGGAGTTTCTAGTTGTGGAGTTTCCAGATATGGATTATCTAGTCGTGGAGTTTCCAATTGTGGAGTATCTAGTTGTGGAGTTTCAAGTTGTGGAGTTTCTAGTTGCGGAGTTTCTAGTTGCGGAGTTTTTAATAGCGGAGTTTTTAGTTGTGGAGTTTCAAGTTGCGGAGTCTCAAGTTGTGGAGTTTCCAGTTGTGGAGGTTTTAGTTGCGGAGTTTCTACATATAAAATTTCCAGTTGCCGAGTCTCTATTTGTGGAGTTTGTAGTTGTAGAGTTTCTAGTTGTGGAATTTCTAATTGTGGAGTCTCTAGTTGCGGAATTTCTAGTTGTGGAGTTTCTAGTTGTGGAGTTTGTAGTTGTGGAGTTTCTAGTTGTGGAGTTTAAAGTTGTGGAGTTTCTAGTTGTGGAGTCTCTAGTTGCGGAGTTTCTAGTTGTGAGTTTCTAGTTGTGGAGTTTCTAGTTGTGGAGTTTCTGGATGTGGAGTCTCTAGTTGTGGAGTTTCAAGTTGTGGAGTTTCTAGTTGCGGAGTCACAAGTTGTGGAGTTTCTAGTTGTGTTGTTTCAAGTTGTGGAGTTTTGAGTTGTGGAGTTTCAAGTTGTGGAGTTTCTAGTTGTGGAGTTTCGAGTTGTGGAGTTTCTAGTTGTGGAGTTTGTAGCTGCGGAGTTTCTAGGTGCAGAGTCTCTAGTTTTGGAGTTTCTAGTTGCGAATTCTCTAGTTGAGGAGCCTCTAGTTGTAGAGTTTTTAGTTGTGGAGTTTCTAGTTGTGGAGTTTCAAGTTGTGGAGTTTCTAGTTGTGGAGTTTCCAGATATTGAGTATCTAGTTGTGGAGTTCCCAGTTTTGAAGTATCTAGTTGTGGAGTTTCCAGTTGTGGAGTATATAGTTGTGGAGTTTCAAGTTGTGGAGTTTCTAGTTGCGGAGTTTCTAGTTGCGGAGTTTTTAACAGCGGAGTTTCTAGTTGTGGAGTTTCAAGTTGCGGAGTCTCAAGTTGTGGAGTTTCCAGTTGTGGAGTTTTTAGTTGTGGAGTTTCTAGTTGTTGAGTTTCTAGTTGTGGAGTTTCAAGTTGTGGAGTTTCTAGTTGCGGAGTCTCAAGTTGTGGAGTTTCTAGCTTTGGAATTCAAGTTGTGGAGTTTTGAGTTGTGGAGTTTCAAGTTGTGGAGTTTCTAGTTGTGGAGTTTTGAGTTGTGGAGTTTCTAGTTGTGGAGTTTCTACCTGCGGAGTTTCTAGGTGCAGAGTCTCAAGTTGTGGAGTTTCAAGTTGTGGAGTTTTGAGTTGTGGAGTTTCAAGTTGTGGAGTTTCTAGTTGTGGAGTCTCTAGTTGCGGAGTTTCTAGTTGTGAAGTTTCTAGTTGTGGAGTTTCTAGTTGTGGAGTTTCTGGTTGTGGAGTTTCTAGTTGTGGAGTTTCTAGTTGTGGAGTTTCTAGTTGTGGAGTTTCTAGTTGTGGAGTTTCTAGTTGTGGAGTTTCAAGTTGTGGAGTCTCTAGTTGTGGAGTTTCTAGTTGCGGAGTATCTAGTTGTGGAGTTTCCAGTTGTGGAGTTTCCAGTTGTGGAATTGCGGAGTGTCTGGTTGTGGAGTTTCTAATTGTTGAGTTTCTAGTTTTGGAGTTTCGAGTTGTTGAGTCTCTAGTTGTGGAGTTTCTAGTTGTGGAGTTTCCAGATATTGAGTACCTAGTTGTGGAGTTCCCAGTTTTGAAGTATCTAGTTGTGGAGTTTCCAGTTGTGGAGTATATAGTTGTGGAGTTTCAAGTTGTGGAGTTTCTAGTTGCGGAGTTTCTAGTTGCGGAGTTTTTAACAGCGGAGTTTCTAGTTGTGGAGTTTCAAGTTGCGGAGTCTCAAGTTGTGGAGTTTCCAGTTGTGGAGTTTTTAGTTGTGGAGTTTCTAGTTGTTGAGTTTCTAGTTGTGGAGTTTCAAGTTGTGGAGTTTCTAGTTGCGGAGTCTCAAGTTGTGGAGTTTCTAGCTTTGGAATTCAAGTTGTGGAGTTTTGAGTTGTGGAGTTTCAAGTCGTGGAGTTTCTAGTTGTGGAGTTTTGAGTTGTGGAGTTTCTAGTTGTGGAGTTTCTACCTGCGGAGTTTCTAGGTGCAGATTCTCAAGTTGTGGAGTTTCAAGTTGTGGAGTTTTGAGTTGTGGAGTTTCAAGTTGTGGAGTTTCTAGTTGTGGAGTCTCTAGTTGCGGAGTTTCTAGTTGTGAAGTTTCTAGTTGTGGAGTTTCTAGTTGTGGAGTTTCTGGTTGTGGAGTTTCTAGTTGTTGAGTTTCTAGTTGTGAAGTCTCTAGTTTTGCAGTTTCTAGTTGTGGAGTTTCTAGTTGTGGAGTTTCAAGTTGTGGAGTTTCTAGTGGCGGAGTCTCAAGTTGTGGAGTTTCTAGTTGTGGAGTTTCAAGTTGTGGAGTTTTGAGCTGTGGAGTTTCAAGTGTTGGAGTTTCTAGTTGTTGAGTCTCTAGTTGTGGAGTTTCTAGTTGTGGAGTTTCCAGATATGGATTATCTAGTTGTGGAGTTTCCAATTGTGGAACATCTAGTTGTGGAGTTTCAAGTTGTGGAGTTTCTAGTTGCGGAGTTTCTAGTTGCGGAGTTTTTAATAGCGGAGTTTTTAGTTGTGGAGTTTAAAGTTGCGGAGTCTCAAGTTGTGGAGTTTCCAGTTGTGGAGTTTTTAGTTGTGGAGTTTCTAGTTATGGAATTTCTAGTTGCCGAGTCTCTATTTGTGGAGTTTGTAGTTGTGGAGTTTCTAGTTGTGGAATTTCTAATTGTGGAGTCTCTAGTTGCGGAGTTTCTAGTTGTGGAGTTTCTAGTTGCGGAGTTTCTAGTTGTGGAGTTTGTAGTTGTGGAGTTTCTAGTTGTGGAGTTTAAAGTTGTGGAGTTTCTAGTTGTGGAGTCTCTAGTTGCGGAGTTTCTAGTTGTGAGTTTCTAGTTGTGGAGTTTCTAGTTGTGGAGTTTCTGGATGTGGAGTTTCTAGTTGTGGAGTTTCAAGTTGTGGAGTTTCTAGTTGCGAAGTCACAAGTTGTGGAGTTTCTAGTTGTGTTGTTTCAAGTTGTGGAGTTTTGAGTTGTGGAGTTTCAAGTTGTGGAGTTTCTAGTTGTGGAGTTTCGAGTTGTGGAGTTTCTAGTTGTGGAGTTTCTAGCTGCGGAGTTTCTAGGTGCAGAGTCTCTAGTTTTGGAGTTTCTAGTTGCGAATTCTCTAGTTGAGGAGCCTCTAGTTGTAGAGTTTTTAGTTGTGGAGTTTCTAGTTGTGGAGTTTCAAGTTGTGGAGTTTTTAAATGCGGAGTTTCTAGCTGTGGAGTTTCTAGTTGCAGAGTCTCTGGTTGTGGAGTTTCTAGTTGCGGAATCTCTAGTTGTGGAGTTTCTAGTTGCGGAGTTTCTAGTTGTGGAGTTTCAAGTTGTGGAGTTTCTAGTTGTGGAGTCTCTAGTTGCGGAGTTTCTAGTTGTGAAGTTTCTAGTTGTGGAGTTTCTAGTTTTGAAGTTTCTAGTTGTGGAGTTTCTAGTTGTAGAGTCTCCTGTTGCGGAGTTTCTAGTTGCGGAGTTTCTAGTTGGGGAGTTTCCAGTTGTGGAGTTTCTAGTTGTGGAGTTTCTACTTGTGGAGTCTCAAGTTGTGGAGTTTAAACTTGTGGAGTTTCAAGTTGTGGAGTCTATAGTTGTGGAGTTTCTAGTTGTAGATTTTCTAGTTGTGGAGTATCTAGTTGTGGATTTTCCAGTTGTGGAGTTTCTAGTAGTTCCGTTGCGGAGTATCTAGTTGTTGAGTTTCTAGTTGCAGAGTCTCTAGTTGTGGAGTTTCAAATTGTGGAGTCTCTAGATGTGGAGTTTCTAGTTGTCGAGTTTCCAGTTATGGAGTATCTAGTAGTGGAGTTTCGAGTTGTGGAGTTTCTAGTTGTGGAGTTTCTAGTTGTGGAGTCCCTAGTTGCGGAGTTTCTAGTTGCGAAGTTTCAAGTTGTGGAGTTTCAAGTTGCGGAGTCTCAAGCTGTGGAGTTTCTAGTTGTGGAGTTTCCAGTTGTGGAGTTTTGAGTTGTGGAGTTTCTAGTTGCAGAGTCTCTAGTTGTGGAGTTTCAAGTTGTGGAGTCTCTAGTTGTGGAGTTTCTAGTTGCCGAGTTTCCAGTTGTGGAGTATCTAGTAGTGGAGTTTCCAGTTGTGGAGTTTCGAGTTGTGGAGTTTCTAGTTGCAGAGTCTCTAGTTGTGGAGTTTCAAGTTGTGGAGTCTCTAGTTGTGGAGTTTCTAGTTGCCGAGTTTTCAGTTGTGGAGTATCTAGTAGTGGAGTTTCCAGTTGTGGAGTCCCTAGTTGTGGAGTTTCTAGTTGCGGAGTCTCAACCTGTGGAGTTTCAAGTTGTGGAGTTTCTAGGTGTGGAGTCTCAAGTTATGGAGTTTAAAGTTGTGGAGTTTCAAGTTGTGGAGTCTCTAGTTGTGGAGTTTCTAGTTGCAGAGTATCTATTTGTGGAGTTTCCAGTTGTGGAGTTTCTAATTGTGAAGTCGCGGAGTCTCTTTTGTGGAGTTTCTAGTTGTGGAGTTTCTAGTTGAGGAGTTTCAAGTTGAAGAGTTTTTAGTTGTGGAGTGTCTAGTTGTGGAGTTTCCAGTTGTGGAGTTTCGAGTTGTGGAGTTTCTAGTTTTGGAGTTTCTAGTTGTGGAGTTTCTAGTTGTAGAGTCTCCTGTTGCGGAGTTTCCAGTTGCGGAGTTTCTAGTTGGAGAGTTTCCAGTTGTGGAGTTTCTAGTTGTGGAGTTTCTATTTGTGGAGTCTCTAGTTGTGTAGTTTCTAGCTTCGGAGTTTCTAGTTGCCGAGTTTTCAGTTGTGGAGTATCTAGTAGTGGAGTTTCCAGTTGTGGAGTCCCTAGTTGTGGAGTTTCTAGTTGCGGAGTCTCAACCTGTGGAGTTTCAAGTTGTGGAGTTTCTAGGTGTGGAGTCTCAAGTTATGGAGTTTAAAGTTGTGGAGTTTCAAGTTGTGGAGTCTCTAGTTGTGGAGTTTCTAGTTGCAGAGTATCTATTTGTGGAGTTTCCAGTTGTGGAGTTTCTAATTGTGAAGTCGCGGAGTCTCTTTTGTGGAGTTTCTAGTTGTGGAGTTTCTAGTTGAGCAGTTTCAAGTTGAAGAGTTTTTAGTTGTGGAGTGTCTAGTTGTGGAGTTTCCAGTTGTGGAGTTTCGAGTTGTGGAGTTTCTAGTTTTGGAGTTTCTAGTTGTGGAGTTTCTAGTTGTAGAGTCTCCTGTTGCGGAGTTTCTAGTTGCGGAGTTTCTAGTTGGAGAGTTTCCAGTTGTGGAGTTTCTAGTTGTGGAGTTTCTATTTGTGGAGTCTCTAGTTGTGTAGTTTCTAGCTTCGGAGTTTCTAGTTGCGGAGTTTCTATTTGTGGAGTTTCTAGCTGCGGAGTTTCTAGTTGCGGAGTCTCTGGTTGTGGAGTTTCTAGTTGCGGAATCTCTAGTTGTGGAGTTTCTAGTTGTGGAGTTTCTAGTTGTGGAGTTTCTAGTTGTGGAGTTTCTAGTTGTAGAGTTTCTAGTTGTGGAGTTTCTAGTTGTGGAGTCTCTAGTTGCAGAGTTTCTAGTTGTGGAGTTTCTAGTTGTGGAGTTTCAAGTTGTGGAGTCTCTAGTTGTGGAGTTTCTAGTTGCGGAGTATCTAGTTGTGGAGTTTCCAGTTGTGGAGTTTCTAGTTGTGGAGTTTCTAGTTGTGGAGTTTCGAGTTGTGGAGTCTCTAGTTGTGGAGTTTCTAGTTGTGGAGTTTCCAGTTGTGGAGTATCTAGTTGTGGAGTTTCCATTTGTGAAGTATCTAGTTGTGGAGTTTCCAGTTGTGGAGTATCTAGTTGTGGAGTTTCAAGTTGTGGAGTTTCTAGTTGCGGAGTTTCTAGTTGCGGAGTTTTTAATAGCGGAGTTTATTGTTGTGGAGTTTCAAGTTGCGGAGTCTCAAGTTGTGGAGTTTCCAGTTGTGGAGTTTTTAGTTGTGGAGTTTCTAGTTGTTGAGTTTCTAGTTGTGAAGTCTAGTTTTACAGTTTCTTGTTGTGGAGTTTCTAGATATGAAATTTCTAGTTGCCGAGTCTCTATTTGTGGAGTTTCTAGTTGCGGAGTTTCTAGTTGTGGAGTTTCAAGTTGTGGAGTTTCTAGTTGTGGAGTCTCTAGTTGCGGAGTTTCTAGTTGTGAAGTTTCTAGTTGTGGAGTTTCTAGTTTTGAAGTTTCTAGTTGTGGAGTTTCTAGTTGTAGAGTCTCCTGTTGCGGAGTTTCTAGTTGCGGAGTTTGTAGTTGGGGAGTTTCCAGTTGTGGAGTTTCTAGTTGTGGAGTTTCTACTTGTGGAGTCTCAAGTTGTGGAGTTTAAACTTGTGGAGTTTCAAGTTGTGGAGTCTATAGTTTTGGAGTTTCTAGTTGTAGATTTTCTAGTTGTGGAGTTTCTAGTTGTGAGTTTCTAGTTGTGGAGTTTCTAGTTGTGGAGTTTCTGGATGTGGAGTCTCTAGTTGTGGAGTTTCAAGTTGTGGAGTTTCTAGTTGCGGAGTCACAAGTTGTGGAGTTTCTAGTTGTGTTGTTTCAAGTTGTGGAGTTTTGAGTTGTGGAGTTTCAAGTTGTGGAGTTTCTAGTTGTGGAGTTTCGAGTTGTGGAGTTTCTAGTTGTGGAGTTTGTAGCTGCGGAGTTTCTAGGTGCAGAGTCTCTAGTTTTGGAGTTTCTAGTTGCGAATTCTCTAGTTGAGGAGCCTCTAGTTGTAGAGTTTTTAGTTGTGGAGTTTCTAGTTGTGGAGTTTCAAGTTGTGGAGTTTCTAGTTGCGGCGTCTCAAGTTGTGGAGTTTTTAAATGCGGAGTTTCTAGCTGCGGAGTTTCTAGTTGCAGAGTCTCTGGTTGTGGAGTTTCTAGTTGCGGAATCTCTAGTTGTGGAGTTTCTAGTTGTGGAGTTTCTAGTTGTGGAGTTTCCAGTTGTGGAGTTTTTAGCTCTGGACTTTCTAGACATGAAATTTCTTGTAGCCGAGTCTCTATTTGTGGAGTTCGTAGTTGTGGAGTTTCTAGTTGTGGAGTTTGTAGTTGTGGAGTTTCTAGTTGTGGAGTTTCAAGTTGTGGAGTCTCTAGTTGCGGAGTTTATAGTTGCGGAGTATCTAGTTGTGGAGTTTCCAGTTGTGGAGTTCCCAGTTGTGGAATTGCGGAGTGTCTGGTTGTGGAGTTTGTAATTGTTGAGTTTCTAGTTGTGGAGTTTCGAGTTGTTGAGTCTCTAGTTGTGGAGTTTCTAGTTGTGGAGTTTCCAGATATTGAGTATCTAGTTGTGGAGTTCCCAGTTTTGAAGTATCTAGTTGTGGAGTTTCCAGTTGTGGAGTATATAGTTGTGGAGTTTCAAGTTGTGGAGTTTCTAGTTGCGGAGTTTCTAGTTGCGGAGTTTTTAACAGCGGAGTTTCTAGTTGTGGAGTTTCAAGTTGCGGAGTCTCAAGTTGTGGAGTTTCCAGTTGTGGAGTTTTTAGTTGTGGAGTTTCTAGTTGTTGAGTTTCTAGTTGTGGAGTTTCAAGTTGTGGAGTTTCTAGTTGCGGAGTCTCAAGTTGTGGAGTTTCTAGCTTTGGAATTCAAGTTGTGGAGTTTTGAGTTGTGGAGTTTCAAGTTGTGGAGTTTCTACCTGCGGAGTTTCTAGGTGCAGATTCTCAAGTTGTGGAGTTTCAAGTTGTGGAGTTTTGAGTTGTGGAGTTTCAAGTTGTGGAGTTTCTAGTTGTGGAGTCTCTAGTTGCGGAGTTTCTAGTTGTGAAGTTTCTAGTTGTGGAGTTTCTAGTTGTGGAGTTTCTGGTTGTGGAGTTTCTAGTTGTTGAGTTTCTAGTTGTGAAGTCTCTAGTTTTGCAGTTTCTAGTTGTGGAGTTTCTAGTTGTGGAGTTTCAAGTTGTGGAGTTTCTAGTGGCGGAGTCTCAAGTTGTGGAGTTTCTAGTTGTGGAGTTTCAAGTTGTGGAGTTTTGAGCTGTGGAGTTTCAAGTGTTGGAGTTTCTAGTTGTTGAGTCTCTAGTTGTGGAGTTTCTAGTTGTGGAGTTTCCAGATATGGATTATCTAGTTGTGGAGTTTCCAATTGTGGAACATCTAGTTGTGGAGTTTCAAGTTGTGGAGTTTCTAGTTGCGGAGTTTCTAGTTGCGGAGTTTTTAATAGCGGAGTTTTTAGTTGTGGAGTTTCAAGTTGCGGAGTCTCAAGTTGTGGAGTTTCCAGTTGTGGAGTTTTTAGTTGTGGAGTTTCTAGTTATGGAATTTCTAGTTGCCGAGTCTCTATTTGTGGAGTTTGTAGTTGTGGAGTTTCTAGTTGTGGAATTTCTAATTGTGGAGTCTCTAGTTGCGGAGTTTCTAGTTGTGGAGTTTCTAGTTGCGGAGTTTCTAGTTGTGGAGTTTGTAGTTGTGGAGTTTGTAGTTGTGGAGTTTAAAGTTGTGGAGTTTCTAGTTGTGGAGTCTCTAGTTGCGGAGTTTCTAGTTGTGAGTTTCTAGTTGTGGAGTTTCTAGTTGTGGAGTTTCTGGATGTGGAGTTTCTAGTTGTGGAGTTTCAAGTTGTGGAGTTTCTAGTTGCGAAGTCACAAGTTATGGAGTTTCTAGTTGTGTTGTTTCAAGTTGTGGAGTTTTGAGTTGTGGAGTTTCAAGTTGTGGAGTTTCTAGTTGTGGAGTTTCGAGTTGTGGAGTTTCTAGTTGTGGAGTTTCTAGCTGCGGAGTTTCTAGGTGCAGAGTCTCTAGTTTTGGAGTTTCTAGTTGCGAATTCTCTAGTTGAGGAGCCTCTAGTTGTAGAGTTTTTAGTTGTGGAGTTTCTAGTTGTGGAGTTTCAAGTTGTGGAGTTTTTAAATGCGGAGTTTCTAGCTGTGGAGTTTCTAGTTGCAGAGTCTCTGGTTGTGGAGTTTCTAGTTGCGGAATCTCTAGGTGCAGAGTCTCAAGTTGTGGAGTTTCAAGTTGTGGAGTTTTGAGTTGTGGAGTTTCAAGTTGTGGAGTTTCTAGTTGTGGAGTCTCTAGTTGCGGAGTTTCTAGTTGTGAAGTTTCTAGTTGTGGAGTTTCTAGTTGTGGAGTTTCTGGTTGTGGAGTTTCTAGTTGTGGAGTTTCTAGTTGTGGAGTTTCAAGTTGTGGAGTTTCTAGTTGTGGAGTTTCAAGTTGTGGAGTCTCTAGTTGTGGAGTTTCTAGTTGCGGAGTATCTAGTTGTGGAGTTTCCAGTTGTGGAGTTTCCA